>NC_139761.1:49148949-49721389 GCF_965231275.1 Zosterops lateralis | reverse complement strand
CAATATGTAACACTAGTTAAGGGAAAATTCAAATTTATTTCAGTTATTTATTAGTAGTGTGTTTTATATGCAAGAAAGACACCTTGTGCCAACGTCCTGTAGCTGTCCCTGCTGGCAGACAGAAGCTAGCAGGTCTTTTGGGTTTGGGATTGTTTTTTAAAGCCAAAGCTATTAGGATGGCTACAGCATACTAAAAAGCCTATAACACAGCACATGCTCACATGTACACCATACACACAACAGTGAAAAAATAATATTGGTACCTATTCACGCATTCAGATGCCTTAATGTGGATAGATTGAGAAGGAAAGCAGCCTCTCTCCCATAGTGCACAGTAGGAGAAATGGACAGTAAACCCCAAGAGCATATTAACAGGACAAGACAAGGACAAAAAATTAAACAAGTTAAAATCATTAAAAGATTCACCTTAAAAATTTTTTAAAAAATCAGCAAAACAAAACAAAAATAAAAAAAAAAAACCCAAAAACTCAACAAAAGTCTCTACTGAAAGTAACTAATGCCTTAATGCCTACAGATACTATGTTCATCTCCACTTGTTCAAAACACCTGAGAGAGAAAAGCCACCATTCACAGAACAAAGGGATAACTAAGGGAACAGTTTTCTAATAACTGTAATCTCTCCAAGTTAGTTCTATCAATAAGCTATAATATACAGGAAATTCTTCCTTCTCCTGAATTTTGATATTTATGAACCCTTTATGAGCAAAAATTGAAATAATACTCTGAGCCTTCACTACAAACTCAACAACAGCCCCCTACAACCTAACTCATCTTTTACCCTTAAATAATATTGAGCTTCTTGAGGATTTCTAGAAGCTTGAACCCTACCCCTCTTTCAAATTCAAAAACAGCACCTCTCAAATTTACAACCCTTGGCATTTCTTCATCTGACTCCCCAGACCCAGAGCAATATGGGAGCCTAAAGAAGCAACACGGATTCAGAGAACATAAACAAACTATGTCTTTTTTTTTTTTTTTTTTTTTTTTTTTTTTTTTTTTTTTTTTTAGGAAAACCAGTGAGATTAAAGAAACAGATAGGAAATGTGTCATGGGCTCAGCAGTCTAAGCAATGAACAAATACCAGTTAAAAATAACATTCATGTTAGAGGACAACAAGGCCTCTAAAGAGATTGTGATGACACAAACCTCCACAAACCGATACTATTCCTGTCCAAAATTACTGTATTACTACAAAGTACAGTCATTTCTCTGTTAATCACAGGAAGTGTTTTCAGCTATATTATACTAATATTTTGTAAGGCTTTTCACATTAAAATATAAACACTGAATTTGTGCTCACTCATATTGGTACCAACTATTATTTTAAAATGCAGCTATTAGATTAACTAAATATCTTTAGGATGCAAGGTGCTGAATTAATATGCAGTAAAGATCCTGAAATCTAGGCTCACACACAGCTTAATAACAGTGGCTTCCAGCTAGTCACAGCACTTTGCTTGGCACAAATAAATGAAGTGAAAAAATTGTCAAGACTCAAAAAATTGTATCAAGATAGAGACCTAAAAGCAAAGTTCCTAAAAAAAAAAAAAAAAAAAAAAAAAAAAAAAAAAAAAATTAAATGCACATACTGTTCTATTTCAAAGTATGGGTTCGATTGCATTTTGAAAGTCTGTATGCAGTTCTGCAGGCCTGTAATTGTTAAACACCCACAAAAGAAACACAAAAACTTAGGCTGGACCTCAGGAATGATGAAGGGAAAAGGATTTTGAGAACTCCTACAGTGCACATTTTAACACTTTGCAGGGTTTAAGACAAACCCCAGAGAGCATGCATTTTACAAGCCTCCTTCTAACCAAATCGTATGTAAAAAGCATCCGTGTATTTGCTTAGCAAATCTCCTTCCTCTAGTTTCGCAAATGAAAGAGGTGAACTTTTTTCCAGTTTTGCTCTGTCCCTAGCTTCCAAACTCATTGCCACTCCAAATGAGAGCCAATCCCTCTGTTGTAACAGATTTACAACAATCTCAATAAAGAACAGGTCAAATGTAAGAAGTGCTATGGCTCATTCTTCCACTCATTCAGGTCTTAAATGCAAAAATAGTCTTATCTTTCTTTTGGGCTTAATCTGCGTGTGTGTTCTATTTCTGGCCGCGCTATGCTGCGAGACAGAATGTCCATCTACACTCTGGGTCCTGAGGTGCTCTGAAGAGATGAGATAAAGGTAATGGCTGCTGAGTGATGAATGCCAGCACGGGTGTGTTCCTGCTGTGGGGTGCCCACAGCCAGCTCTGTGAACACTAAACATCGGTGTTGGACAGGGTCTGCACTGCAGGAACTGCACAAAATCCTCCTGCTGCCCTTGGAGCTGGGTCGAAATAAAATCAAACTGCAGCATCCAGCCTGCAGTCAGTCATCAAACACCTACAGCAGAGTTAAAACTGGCCTGACAAACTGATACATGAAATGTTAACTTTTTTACAGTTTTCTAGCATAACCTTTCTTTTACTATCAACACCCTATTTCTATCTATATCAACCTTTTAGTAACGACCCCGTGTTGAAAGTCTCAGGTTACTAGCTCACGATATTTTCAGAAGAAATCTCAGATTAAATACCTGGTAGAGCTCATATAGATATGATAACCTAAAAGGAACAGGGGAAGTCTACATTTGCTTCTGGAAAGGTTTAACCATGTCCAAACCAGGGATTCCACTCCACTTGGCCAGTCGTGACTTAAGAGCGTGTGTAAACATTGTTTGAATAAAATCAAAAGCAAGGAACCCTAGAAGAAAGAGTACATTGAGTTCCTCTCTTTGAGTACGTGCTTCCTCCTAGGAAAAGGCTCTAGAAAAGGAGGGTTTTATGAATCACACTCAGTAAATACTGGAGGTGGAATGTTTTTCTTAAGCAAAGATTTCTTTGTAGCTTTATCCTGATATCTCATGCCCAGTGCATTTGAAAAAGTACAATAAACATTTCCACAAAGTGCACTGGGTCTTTTTTAAACACATTTCCCAAGTTAATATTTGTTTAATAAATTTCAAACCATCATCCACTTGAGCACAGAACTGAAAGTAATAAAAGGCAGTCTCAATTTTAAAACAGCTCAAAAAATCAAAATGCAAGAGAAAGTCAGACATTCTTCATCATTTCAGCACAGAAAATATTAAACAGAGATTCCTTCTAGATCTCCTAAAGTATGCCTGATCAAAACCTGATTTTTAAATTACTTTTAAATTTACATAGCTGATTTGCTTGATAGAAAAACAAGTTCTGCTCTGACTTTAAATCTGCCACAGGCACAGAAGTTTCTCAACTCTGCTTAAATGCTGCAGTTTTGACAACCATTCAGAGTCAGTTTTTTGCACTATTAAGAAGTATATGTTTTATTTCATGTAACAAAGACTAGAACTGTAAATTGTACAATTATATTTATTTTTAGAAAAGAAAGAACACAAAACCACCCACAAACTATATCAAACAAGAGTACATTTTCCTTTAAAAAGTCCATACCACTCAGGATGACTAAGTGGTGTCATTTTCTAATTGTGAGAGCTGAGTCGATTCTTTTCTTTTAAAAAAAAACACAACAAAATCAAACAGACATCAGCCCATTATGAGATCAAGCACTCTATTACAAAGTAAATAAGACAACTTTTCTTCCAATCTGTAAACAGCAACTTGTCAATACTAATTTCTGATTTTAGAAACAGGCTCTTTACTCAGAGACACTTCATTAAGCTCTGAGGACACTTACGAAGTAACAGACATGAATGTCAATTCATAAGCAAAACAAAAGTGCTATGTCACATTTGAACAGGCAGTCAATACACCTGTCTGCTTTTAAAAACTAGTAACAAGTAAAACAGGAAAACAGATGATGTTCTTGTTTACAACAGCAGCTTTTCTAATGCAAATAAACTATGAATAAGCTGATAAGCTTTGCAAATGTACCTTAAAAGAAAATTTGCGATTGATACGATCTTCAGGTCCAACTGGAGATATTACATAACTAGGCAATGGGATGCTCCCCAGAACAGACTCTTCTCTGCTGTCTGTGGAATAAAAAAATAGAACTTAGTTCCCTGCACTGCTCAATGGGCTAACAAGATATTCTCCTTTATGAACACAAAGAACAGGCATTAAGTAGGAACAACAGTGGCTCAGACTGAATATAAGGAAAAGCATTTTCCCAAGGACAGAGCAACAGGGGCACAGGCCAAGGAAGAAGCTGTGCCATCTCCATCCTTGGAACTTTTCGATGCCTGACTTGATTAAGCCCTGAGCAACGTGGGCTGACTTTTCCTGACCCTGCTTTCACCAGGCACTGTGATGGGACACTTCCTGAAGTCCCTTCTGACGCAAATTCACTTATGACTCAACACCAATGATACATGCAGAAAAATGTGTTAAAGAAAAAAAGATTGGAGTTTGTTTTCCTCATCAGGTTGGGTTTTTATAGAGGTTTTTTCCTTTTTTTTTGGGTGGGGGTTGGATGCTGCTTTTTAGCTTCAGCCAGAAGAATAGACTTCAAGAATAAAGCTTATTGTGCCAAATGAACAGTGACAGGCTGCAAAACATGGTGGACTTTCCATTTAGCACTAGGCTAATCTAGGCTAATTTCTATCATTAGGAAACTGCTCTTACTGCTGGCTCCAAATGATCAACAGCAGAAATGCAGCGTCTAGATATATGAATTCCAAGACTGATGTTTCTGTAAGGATTTCCCAAAATTGTAGCACATGAAGTATTCAAAACTTGAAAATAACATTAAGTAATACCTAGTTAGGTCTAAGATCACATCTAATATTTTTTTTTTGGTAGAACTACTGGATTCAGAAGTTCTCACTGTTGCTTTAGTTCAGTTTTAATCCAAGGGACAATGTCCTGATCTGGCCATTTTTGAGAGCATTCTCAAAAAACTCAGACATCCAAGTGCAAGCTAGTAGGTGCCAGAACACAGATCAAAGATGGGATAGATCTTATTTATTCCAGTCAAATATTCTGCAACGTAAACCATGGCATATACCAAACACAAATTACGTGAAAAAATATCATACAGCATCCTTTGCTTCCCCTACTCTGGCCTAGAATTTGCTGTACATTTAAGATGTCTGGCCAAGCAATTGTTTCACTGTTCATCTCAGAGCAACTAACTTCATCTGAGGAGTTCAGTTAGTTCATGCATTCACCACGATTTGTACAGGTGAACTGTTCAGACTAACTCAAGACAGCAAATATCTACTCACCTTTGTAATAAAATAAACAATAATCAGCAAGCACAAACCATCGTCTCTTCCATAACCGCATTCCAGAGCTATCCTGAAATGCAAGAAATGTGGCACACTTTTCATTTAAGGAAAGGTAACAGACACAGTGCTGATCCAGGGAGAAGTTTACCAGAAGTTTACCTAAATACGACTGCTAATTGCAAAACAAATGGTTTATATCTTAGCCAAATATATGTACTAAGAAAGATAAGAGGCAAAACATCCGGCTATAAAATAATGAGGGCAGAATATTCAAACTGCTAATTTTCATTAATTAAACCCTCATCCCAAACAGCATTCAGATTAACCTTGTACACAACCAATGCTTATTTTATCTGCAATAAAGAACCAAAGTGTGTTTCTGGATGGCACAAACTCCAACAAAGATTGCCTGCAGATCAAAATGAAAATCACTACACAGCTGTGAAGTATGACCTCACATTTGAGGCAATGATATCCTATAATTCAATCACCATATGTTACCCAAGCCTAAAATGTAATTTAATCAAATATTCCTTAGGAAATAAAACAGGATGCATAATGTGCAAATTTTAATGAAGTATAATATAATATGCCTGTGGAGGTATATATAGATATAGATATATATAACCTTGTCAAAATGAGTAATATTTGCATTGAAATTAATTTCTGAAGCTTTTAAAATTCCCAGACTATAACCCAGGCAAGTACAACTTCTTCAGCTTGGGTAGGCTTTGATGAGACCAGCAGCACAAAAAGCACCTTCAGGTTTTAAGGGCTTACAAGCAAAGGTTAGGGGACACAAGGAAATAGGATACACTACATTTCTCTAGCTATTTTCCCCCTCCCTTCTGCAATCAAATTAAGTATGGAAGGACTTTCTTCCCTTCCCATTTTCATGCTACAAGGCTGCCAACACACACTGTGTCCGAGTTCTGATTTTGTCCTGAAAACTAATGGATTTGGGTAGTGGATGTCAACAGAGCTGAGAGCAGAACACAGCAGAATTACATCTCTCCACTCAGGAGGAAGCAGACAGCTGTCAGCTATTTCACGTTCCCGGGCATGTAAAACCATAACTGTAAGCCTCAGATTCCAGCCTTCTCCTGCCCACCCTGAAATCTAGCTGCTGGATCTCTGGTAATAATCTGGTAGACACAGGCTGTCAAATGAGAAGCAGGAGAATTATTCCCCTACAACAAACAGCTTTATTTACTTATTAAACTCAAAGTTGTGTTTCTGTCAGCTTAAGAGTTTAAGACATAGCAGCTGTAAAATTCTGTTCATTGGATGAAATTCATGATGCAGACTCTGCTGGCTACTGGTCTTGGTGACAGCACTGTGTGGTGAACGGGTCCTCATTTGCTGTAATTTTCTCCCTCCTGCTTCTGGAATACGAAAAGGCATAGGGACCAGAATAAAGCCTTTGAAAAGGGTAGAAGGGCATAACCAAGTAAATAGAATAAGGCCTTCACAGCCAACCTCAGGCTCACTGTTCTGAGAGAGTCAAAGATCACCCTGACAACAAGCCAGCAGCATAAACCAGGGAAAATAACCAGATTTAGATAACAATGTTATAGCCTCAATATTGAGCTGTGATGGAGATGTCCATTTATCAGTTTCTTTTTCTAAATCCCATTACAAACCCATTTGTAAATCTTGGTTTTCTTGCCAAGCATGAATTCTGCATTATGAAAGCCTGTGGAAAGTACCCAACACTGCCCTGTGCCACCAACACTCAAGCTTCTGCTTTCTCATTTCCTTGGAAGGCACTGGCTCTTCCTTGATGATTGCATTGAAGTACATGAACAGAAACAGGCGATCACATGCATACCTGTTTGTGCAGCCAGCCTCTTACTATCACAGGAACATTGAGATTCCTCCTGATAGCTTGTTCCCTCTTCCCAAAGCTGTGAACTTTGTTTCCAGTCTTCACAACCTGTAAAGAAGTATAAATGTAGCAGTGGTTTCTGAACTGTACTGAGACTCATTTCACATTACGAATACTCTCACTGCAATAACTTATGCTTCATTACACAGCAACAAAGTATTCATGGCATTTTCAAGGGCAAGTAAACAGGTAATGATATTTACAACAGAGTAAAGTCAATCTTCCACTTTCATCAGGATGGTGTGCCAGCTCCTGCTGAAGAGCAGCAGCACTGGTGTGTCAAGTCACAAAGGCAGAACTGTGGAAATTTTAGTGTTCCTGGCAAGTATTTTTGAGAGCTGCACGCACATCTCTCTGGACAATAATGCATGAGTCTCTTACAAGCACATGACTCTGAGCAGATGAATCCTGCTCTTGCTCTTCTTTGTTTGGGTTTTTGGGGGGTTTTTGATGGGGTTTTTTTTGTGGATTTTAATTTTCCTTTCCTGTTTGAATTCAAACAACACTGACAGCTTAATAAAATGCTTGGACTCTGGCCCTACAAACAAAAGGAGAAGACAGTAAAACTACCAGGGAAGGGACACACACGGCAGTCAGTGGAATTCACAAGGTAATGATTTGTGTCTTAATGAAACCTCACATGGACAAAACTATTTCAAAAACAAACAAGCAAGGCCCATCCACCTGTGAAAAAGCAAGAATCACTCGATGAGTAATTAGCCTGTTCTTTTCCAGCCTCAGCCCAGTTTGCTCCTCCAATTGCTTTAGGACAGACTGCCCTTACAGTTGATGCCAACTTCTACAAGAAAAGAGTTGTCCAAATTCTTTCCTACAGTGTCTCTCTTTCTAATCTCTGAGCTTCTCAGGATACAGATGCTCTGTGGGCTGCAGGCAAACAAAGCTCTGGGAACAAGAATACTCATCATACACAAGGGCTAACATCAGAAAAATATCTCTGTGTACTGCTCCTGCCAGTCAGGCAACATCTGGACTAGAAGACAGCATATAATGTAAATAATTCTAGCAAAATATTATAACTTTAAATGGGTTCTGTTGATTGGATTGTGCAGACTTTACCAATCTGCACTAAATTTCCTGTCTTAATGAAGTGTTAAGTTAATACTATAATCAGTATGAAAAAAATGCACTTCTTTTTTGGTGCTGTAGCATATGAAAGAGTGAGGTAGATTGAACAGTTGTGAGGAGCTGTCAAAGGGCAGGATTTCCCCAGCAGCTCAGTGAGAGCCTACACAAGACCCATCAGTGCCCCAGCACACCACAGGTGGTCACCTGAGGAAAAAGTCCATACCTGGCCACAGTTGTTGGCACAAACCCAGCAGAGCAGGCTGTAAAACAGGTTTCTGAGGAGGTGCCCCTGCCATCCAGCTGGCAAAAAACAGTTCATAGCAAAGGTCGGGTAAGGATGGTATCACTGAGATCTCCCAGGCTGTGTCTCTGCCTGTGCTGAGGCACTCAGAGCTGCAGAGCACTGGCTTTGGGCAAACACAGCCAAATACAGGCTGTTCTCAAGAAAAATGAGAAGTAAGCAATACAGTTGAGTTTTTAAAAATTGTTGCCAAATGTTAAGATGCAACAGCTACATTGAAAGTGTGACAAAAAATAATGAGGCCCAAATTTGTTAAAGCTCTGAAAGTCAAAAATCTATTTTTATTTTGTTTTTGCTTTATTTATACTTCGCAGCTGAAGAGAAATCATTTCACAAAATGTACAGAATTTAGATCTGTAGATCTTTGGACAGGTGGAAGAACCAAGGAGCAGCTGAAGGGTAGCTCATCTAGTCTTACAGCAGCATTTTGGTTATTTTTAATCAGATCTTTTAATAAAGCATTTTCTCTGATAGAAATTTTTTTTAAATGCAGACTACAGTGTAGAAAAATCAGTCTTGGACTTGGTCAAAAGACCAAACAATTTCTATGGCATAGGAGCAGGAAAATTTTTCCAAAGGCTATGTATTATATGTCAATCCAATACCCATAATGGAAACAAAATTATTATTTTAGGATACTTTATGTAATTAAAATTCTCATATAATCTTCAGTATTGATCATCTCATTCTGCTCTGGAATAAAACAAAGCATAACAGATGCTGCACATCACACCTTGCTTCCACTGGCAGTAGACTAAGAAATTGATTTAAAAGAAAAAGTATATTTTTAAACTCTATCTCTGCACTGCAGTAGTCTTTTCCTAACTTAAATTATTCTGATATCACTGTCATAAGTTTAAAAATGCGGCTCAGCACAGATATCTGTATCACTGAAGACACAAAAGTCACTTTTGACTTCAGTACATTTGTTATGCTGACTTGCTTGTGAATGACTGCTAAGTTTTTGCAACAAAACTCAAAAAATGTCAAGAGCCAAAATTTTCAAATCTCTTTTCATCACTGCCTCATCTTCTTTCTTACGGTAGCTTGTAGCTGAGGAGGAAAGTTGCTAACTTAATTATATATTTTTTTTCTTTCTTTAAAACAAAAAAGTATAGACAGACTAATTTGGAACAGACTTTTTAAATAGTAAACAGGAAGATTGTATTTTGGTCAAAATATGCAAATACATATGCATAATAAAAATGGAACTTTCAACCTTGAAGGAATTTTTTTTAAAAATCAACCCATAAAAAGCCACCTGCTTAAGTTACAAGCTCTTTAACTCAAAAAAGCTCAGTGTTGAGAAATCAACTTATGAATACTTTCAGTATCTTTAAGAAAACAATATAAAATTCTTATTTTTCAGATAGAAAAAATTGAAACTCTCCAAAAATCCTGCTCTCAATTTTGAGCATTCACATACACTGGCTGTGAATGAGACCCTGTGTTCCACTCCACCTCCAGAGTCCCAGAGCTGGCACATCACACACCTGCCACCACTGCTAGACCCATTCTTTACTTGTATTCCTCACTGGTTTATCTCAGAGAAACACCAGCAACTACCAGTGTCATCAACAATTCAATGACTTCTGTTATGCAGGATCCACCCAAAACATGCTCTCAAAATGTAGATAATAAATACGTTCCCTACTATGCTTTCATTTTTGACTTGGCCAAAGTCCTGCATGGCGCAGTAACATTTACAAACTTCCATTCACACCACCAGATGTTTTGAAAGACTAAATTCCAAATGTACCTTACTGTCAAAATGAAACAGATCCTTATTCCTCCACAGCCTTAATTAATAATCAATATAAATGGCTTTTAATATGGTTAATCATGTAATTGAATTGGCTATGAACAAGCAAATCTTTGGGACAGAGAATCATTGCAGTTTATCAAAATACTCTTTTGCATTTCATTCCCTCAACTCCATACCCCTCAAATGTCAAAGAGTAGGATAGACTGCATTGGTCTGAAGTCTTTAGATTACTTACTCGGAGAGCTCCTGCATCAAAATACTGGCCCCAAATTTGCACAGCTCTATAGAAAACAACAGTCTGAATTTGGCCAGGATTCCAACACTATGTATACACCATTCTGTAATGGCATTAGCAGGACCAAATCAGAGAAGCATTTCATTAAAAAAATAAAAATTAGCTATGGCTAAGTAGAAAACATGAACATGTCTGGCCTCGTGACTGTGCTTCATGTCTGTGTCTGGGAGCTCGCTCTTTGAAAGAATCATTATGGAATTCAGGGAAGAGAACATTTAGAAATAGATGGAAAGACCTTAAAATCTACTTTCAACCTGCCAAAAGTCAACCTGAAAGTGGAGGACACAGGTTATTTATGTTACAGCCTTTTTTCTCACTGCTAGTTCACTTGAAATAATTTTTGTGTTAGGCTGTGAAGGAATCAACAGATCTTCTGACTCTTCAACACAAGAGAAGTGATTTCAAGCCTGTTAACACATGCAATGATGAAACAAAGCATATGTAAGAAAGATGTTGGTTCATTTTAAATAAAACTCCAGTATTTATTAAGGACCCAAAGTAGAATGGATCTTATAAAAACAAACTTGATGGAGAAGCAAAGTACTGGCAAAGCCTCTGTGAGAGCTTTATTCTAAGTCTAAAGCTGCCATGTGTTTTAAAAATCCACACCTGGGAGCCTGCCAGAAGCATGCATTGCCACACTTACACTGGACTGCAAACAGAATTGAAAGAGACACCAAAACCACACCAACCACAGTCTTGGGAGGTGATTCTGGATATTCTCTAAGCTGTGATGAAAAAAGCTTTACCCTCCCACTCAGCTGCGTGGTTCTGACATGCCCAGTGAATTGGCCCCCAGCATGTGGGTGGCCTGGGAGTGGAATCCAGTCCCCATTTTTGATCTCTGACTAGATCAGTGCAAGCACATGACAAAGGGAAGCAGCAGGAGCAGGGGTCAGAGAATCCACACTTTTTGGCAGAAGTGTGATCCTGGCTAAGTTAAAGCCAACTGTGTCACTGGAGAATTCCCCAGCTCAAAGCACTGTATCAGGTCTCCAGTAAGTTTGCTGGCTTAAAGAGGGGAAAAATGATCTGCCTCTAATGCAGGCTTAAAAAAAAATCAGAGTAAGGAGAGTAAATATGGTAAAAGCAAATGCTGACATACTTTGGTAAGTTCAACTCTTCAAACATCAAAAAGAAGTGTTTTAACTAATTCAAGTAACCTACTAAGCTTACTGTTTGCAGTGATAATTTCATCTAGCACTTTAAAGATAAATGTATTCTTGAGATTTGATACACTGCAATCTTTGTGTTGGTCTAGTAACTTATACACTTAGGGTTTTAAAAATAATTTTTAAAAAATTAATTTTTAGCTTCTCATGGAATTGTATATTCTCCTATACTCAAGCACATCAAAACATCAGTAAAAAGATTTTAAGTATTCCAACTAAACAAAATATCCTTGCAATCAATTTGGTAAAGTCCTTTCTTAAACTCAGTTACATAAGAGGCTGCCCACTTTTGCATTAAAGAAAAAAAAAACAACTGAAAAGTTTACAAACTGCAGTCAAAGTTAAGAAAATTATCTTACCTCTGATAATTTTTTCAATATTGCTCTATACTTTTGTATCCACCCACTACATTCTCACTGTTCTGTCATTCATTGTAAGGTCAAAGAAGCATTAAAATAGACGGTGACACTTCAAGTACAGCACTTTATTATATTTTGTTCAATAATGGACACAGGTCCTTTGTCAATGACAAGGAATGAACTTTTCTATTATTAAACATTATGTGTGTGAACTTGGTGTCTGCACTGTTCGTGCACTGCAGTGATGGCAGAAAAGGATTTAATTGTTACTAAGAGGAGGAAAGGCAGTAAGATTTCATGAAAAAGTAAGAACTGGGAATTCCTGGTATCATGGCACTTCTTGCCATATACACTGCACCACCAAAACACTTGCTGAAATACTAATATTACATTTATTTACTTCCATTTGTGAGACTCTCAAACTCACTGTGACACAATAATCACTATGTTAGAAGTTACCATTCAGTGCTATCATGTGGGTATACAGTGCTTCTAAAAGAGCTGTATACAGCGCTCTTAAAAGATTTGTGTCTGGGTAGAAGATATTATCTCTTCTCTGAGGTCTTACTGGACTTCTAGGCCGAATCCACAGCCCTACTGAAATAAGCATAAGAATATTGGATTTAAAATTAGGGAAGTTCTGATCAACAAGCTGAAAAAACATATTTTTCCTTTACCTTAGAGCCATGTTTTGTATCAACAGCAGACGTCGTTACTGCAGTGGACGTTTCACTGACCATGCTTGAAGGCCTTTGGTTTATTTGTTGGTTGGACATAGATGAATTCTGTCTAGAAAGCAAATAAAACCAAATAATTGTTTCACACATTCACAGTTTGGCATTTTTATATTTAAAATTCACAGTTTGCAGATAAACGACAAGTTAGTCAAATATTTCCCATGTGTCTGCAAGTTCCTTTGCACCACTCCTGGTATTTTGGTTTCAGGTCTTTCTGAAGCAGTGACATCTGATGATTGGTATTTGTCTGTGCATCAGGAGGGAGAAACCTGCCAAATTGTCTGCAAACCCAAGAGAGAATCAAGACATAACAAGGAGTGTGGTAAGAGAGAAGATAAGGCCTATGCAGTGAAAGCAAACTGTGCCCAATTTAGAGACTTGGCCACAAAGCTGTGAAAGAGCCAGTACTGGGAAGAAAAGGACAGGAATCAGCACTTGGCAATAACAGGTTTTTTATGTAAAATCAAACTGAGTCTAGACTGCTGTTAGATCTTTTATTAACTGAATGCTGTATCTTTGAATCTGCCCAAAATATGATTCATAGCATAATATGAATTATTAAAATACCTTTTAAGCAAAATGGTGGAATTCATGGCAGATAATTGTTAGAAATGTGCAATTTCTGAGTCATCCTAAGATTCCAGAAATCCTGATAACTAGCTCAGATAACCATTTAAAGCATAAGTGAGCTCAATCCTACCAGAAGAACCTGTTCAACAGGTAAGAATTCAGTACAGCCACCCTGATGAAGAATTGAGAGGATAAATGGAAGGGCAAAATAAAATCTCTGTAAAGAGAAGCTCCAGCAGCCGAGCTTGACACCAGCACTGAATGAAATTAAAACCACAGGTGGCATTTTCAAAAATCACTAACAACATAATTAAGCAAAAAACAAGTGGCAATACAGTCACATCAGAAAAGAAAACACAACAAAACAAACAATTAACAACACATGATTTTCCTTTTCCCAGTCACCAAAAGCCATTTCTTAGAAAAGCCAAAAATGGTTACTGCTACCACTGAAATCCAGATCTGAACACAACAGAGAACAGAATAATTCTGAGGAGTTATCATACTTATCACAACAGCAAAGAAGAGTCCGTGATTTCAGCAGTTCAACACAAGGTTTAACAGAGGACAAATTATTTGGCACTGCTGCTTTTCCTCAGTTATAACCTGAACAATTTTCTGTCCAAAAGCTTGTATAGGTGGCTTGGTGTCATATTTTTCCATTTGTGACCAGGGTTTCAATGAAGCTTGCAAGTAAGTAATGCAATTTAGGTCCCATTTTATTTATACCTTGCATATCTGGCATAAATTGCTTCTTTCTACATTTTATACATAACCTCAGGTCCAAGAAATAAGAACAACTTACAGCAAGCCCCTAAAATTCCTGGCCATCCTTTAACGCAAGAGAACTTAATCATGTTGGTTTGAGTCAATTTTCCTCACCTCTTACAGACCAGGTACCTACTTCAGCATTTAATCACCTTTTAGTCCAGTCTCTGCAAAATGCAGATTAAAAAACTTTCCATATATGACACTGCCTGACTAAGCTATTTCTGTTGACAAAAATGAAAAATACAATTTAAGTTTTGACAAATTGGAATTATTTTTTCCAATTAAAAAAACAGTGAAGAAAAAATAACCCCAGAGGAATGGTCTTAATTTAAAATTTCTACTCTGGTTTAACAGATTTTCACTACTCCCCGAAATACTGTTTCACAGCAGGTTAAAAACACTGCACTTTCAAAAAAGTAAAAGAATTAGAGGAAAATAAGCTATATGTTTAACAAGACTATCATAAGAAAATCATAATACAATAGAGAATGATGAAAATGTAATTTCTAAGCATTTATTGTGTGATCATACAGTGATTTCTCTTCCACTTGACACTAAAAGTGATCACTGCAAAGAAACCAGGCTTTCCCTTTCTAGTAGTATCAAATGAATTATAAACTTCAAATTCACAAGCAGAAAAATGCTTTTTAAAAAATGTGAGGTTGTTGCCATGGAAGAATTCAAGTAGCATAAAAAAGAGACATTAAGCCCATTGAAAGAAATTGCATTATTATTTTCCTTTAAAAAGTCTTCGGCAGCAAACATTGGTGATGCAAACTTGCTGTATCCAACATTTAACAGAAAACACAAAACAATACTGCAAATTTATTTCACTATTTGTATATAGTATTTTAAGCATAGAATATACTTTTTGCATGAAATCAGAAAATAAAACTCAGGTATTCAAGTCTCTTAACAGCTAATCAATATTCTCAGTGTTTTTAAAAGCAAATAAAAATCGGCATAATATGCAGAATTACCTGAAACACTCTGGACATGTCAAGGGAACTAACATTGTCCTAATAGTGTTTACAGATTCAACTTTAAAAATAAGTGACTACAGCATTGAATCTGTGCATTCAGAAACATTAGTTCAAAGTTACTATTACAAAAGATGTTTGATATTATCTGTTATCCAAGATACCCCATTCTGTCTTCCTAGTGATGGTGTTTTACTATTTTCAGGCTAGTTTTCTTACTGCCTCCCACAAGTGTGTGAATACACACACAGAATTGCAGTGTGTCCATTTGGAGCTCCAGTACCATGCAAATATTTTTAAATACTTGAAAATAACACTCTATATAATATCTCCTGTCAAGCAACTCCCTGCTCTACTTAAACATTGCTAGTATGTCTCCAGAAACCATATTTACCAGTTGAAAAAATTACATAGCCAACATTATGGTTATTAAAAAACACTGACACCGAATAAGAACAATAAAAAAAAATTACTACACCATATTGAAAATACAATACTCACAAGAGATCATAAAGATCAGTCCACTTGGAAAATCCACATCCATACCAGCAACTTAAAAAGTTTATTTTTTGGAATCAGACATGATGCAATAACATTGTGTCAATGTAGTTTAATTACTAATACATTTCCTAATCAGCTAGATGAAAAAAAAACAACACCCTCTCCTAGTGTTACTACACATGTAAACAAGGTAGATATTTATTTTGGGGTTGTTTGGGTCTCCTCTTTCCTCTCCACCTGATATTTTTGCTGCTATAGTAACCAAATGCAATAGATAAAATAGGATGGCTCTCTCCCTAGAGGTGATACACAGGTTTTATCGGCACACAAAAACAAGCAAGAAAGAGGATAGCACTCATTCAATTAAGCACACTATATTTTTTCCCCATATATCTACATTTATGTTCACGTCTTATCTTTTTTCAAGTACTATCTTCTCATTTGCACACACACTGCTATGACAAATATCATACAGCTCCTAACACACAACTTGTGTATTTAACATTAGTTACATGGCTGCATGTGCCTGATTCTTCCTTTCTCTCCACATTTACTTAAAGAACTGTTATTTAAACAAAGATATGAGAAGAGAAATCTAAACATGATATTACAGCTATCCTAAGTAATTCTATCATGGATTCTTTTCAGAGAAATGCATATGTAACAATGCAGTTAACTAAAAACCTAAGACGTGTCTGGCAGACTTATCATTAATTCTCACTTTTCCATCAGCTGCTTAAGAAAGGTCCCTTTGTGGATTAAGGGTTCATTAAAAACACAAAAACAAAGTACAGAAGTCAAGGGGCAGTTGTGAAATGGAGGGGCTTCCCATACAGCAAGATACTCAGATTATTTCAATGTGATCCTAAAAATCGTGAGGTGAACAAGTCAAAAGAAAATTAAAATTATTCTAGACAAAAATTGAAATGCTGGCAGAAAGAGATAGAAAAATAATCTTCAGATACAAGCAACCATGATGCCAAACTGAATTCAATGCCAACAAGAGAAAAGTAATTTGAAGGAGGAAGAAATAAAAAACATCTCTGCAGTTTTATCACTCAAAACAACATTGCCAAGGAAAGGTTATTTTTAAATATCAGCTCAATGAGTAACAGCAGCCAAAGTATGTTAAGAATTATTAGTAAAGGAATAGAAAAGAAAGAGTACAATTAAATTATTATAACAAACAATGAGCTCATAGGCTCCATCTTGCAGTCACCTATGATCAATCATTCCATCAGAAAAAAAGAAACCTAAAAGTGACATGCAGAAAAGCTGGCTTACAAGCAGAGCTGGTGAAAGGTACAGAACACAGGTACAGAACACGTCCCACACACCAAGTGACCAAAGCTGATAAGCTTGGGAAAACAGAGTACAAGGTAGAGATTTGATAGTGGTCCCAGCTAAAAATGTTTTAGGAAATAACAGATTACTAATCACTACTTAAAAGAAAAAAAAGAAATATAAATTAGAACACCTTTAGGAAGAAGGAATAGCATAAGGATCAAAAAATAATGTAATTCAAAAGTCACAGGTTCCAGCTTGAAAAGCAAAATTGATGTTATATTGTTTAAATGCCTTGGGAAAAGACTAGTGAAATATACTCTCAGCCTTCTACTGAAAGTGTCCATTTCTCATTTGATCAAGTGAATCAAGGGCATTTGGTTCACAACTGAGTCATAATCAAGCCAGGATTACATCACTCACTGGTGTAATTTTCCAAAACTTGTTCCCAAATCTTCTTGCCAGAACACTGCTTTCAGGATGAGGAACGGCCAGAGCAGTCCCCACATTCATCATTTCTACATGACTGTAAATTACTTTTCTGATGTAAAATGCATCCTTTTAAATAGGTATGTGTGTTGCAGCCTGAACAAGTTTCTGCTCACTTCTCCCCACTAGCTCCCAGTCAAGATCTGTTGACAACTCCTTGGCCCTAATCTTAAATTAAAATCAAGCAGTCAGTAATAAATCATGTCACAACAGCACCGAAGAACAAATCACCTTTTATGAAACCCTTAAGAGTGCTACTGCTTCAGATAGGGTTCTTCAGCTATAGGAAAAAGTAGTCCTGGCCAAAGGATCCCACAATGGAAAGTTTCCACAGACCATGCCAATGCAGAGACTGTCTCCCTGACCTGAGTCCTTCTGGTGGAAATAATTTCATCATGTGATAGGGATCTACAACACTGATTCCAAACTGATACATGATCAACACCAGATCAACACCACCATTCTGAGAAATCCCTGATGCCTGAGGGAAAAGGACTGAAAGCACTTACAGTTCCTTGGCCTTAGGACAGGGTGGTGCCAAATGCTCCTCAGATTTCACCAGACACATCCACATATGTCAACATCATCCCCTGACAGAACTCACACATAACCATGGTGAGGATCCTCTGTGTAAACCCCCACTGCTACACAGAAGTGGTACAAAACTAGAGCATCCCACACATTTGAAAAAGACATTTTTAAAGCAATTTTAACTGACAGATTAAAAGCATTTGATTTTAAAAACACAGTATGTTCTTCAGGCCAATAATAAAGCTTAGAGAAACATTCTTGCAACGATTGTTTCCTGAGCAGTGGCTAGAAACATTCATTCTTCTCTCTATCCCTCCAGCCATTCCCTCTTCTTTTAAAACTGAAACCATCTCTCTCTACTAATTCTACTACAGTGTAAGGCTTTTCCTGGTTTTGATACCATCTCAGTGCAAGTAACTAAAGCCTACATGCTCAGATTGCTCTCCAAACAAGCACTTCCATTTCTCTCCCAAAAAAGTTGCTAATATACATTAAAGATCACTAAATCCATGTGCCACCAACAAGTACTTCTTTCAGTTCTGTTCTTAATATTTTATCAGCTACCATGACTACAAAATGAAAAACAGCCTAGGCAAGAGTGACTAATCCAGGCAGGCACCTCAAGAGGTTATCCAAACACCTATTTTCCAGTACATATGTTTGAATTCATATTAAATTTGACCAAACCTTTACAACAGATAAATTAAAAATCAGTTAATATATGGACGTTGGGACACATGCTCAGTGGCTGCTGTCCATACTTTCTGTGAGACTTGCTGTTTTGCAACATACCTGTTTCTCCTCACTAGGAGAGAGAGGTGGAGCAGCTTCTTTCATACCTGTAAAATGAGCTAAACCCAGCCAAGGGCAGCAAAGCACCTCCATGCCCTGGGACAGCTGGGGTGTCCTCCAGCCCAGCAGCCATCCCACAGCCTTCATACCAAATCACAGGCCTCTCCTACAAGGTTATATTTAATGTTTATTCTCAACAGGCATCTTAACACAGGATTGGCCTTGGCTTTGCTTTGACTTGGGGAAGAGCAAGTGTTTAGCTGGTGGTTTTTTAGGGATTTTGCTGCTATTTGTTGGTTTTCGTTGGTTGGTTTGGCTTTTAAACTCTTTGAGAAGTTCTTCTCAGGGCTTTATTAGAACCTCTGAGCCCTACAACCATGTTCTACCTCTCCAAGTCACAGGAGAAGACATTGCTGGAAAAGGCTCCGTCTCCCGGGAGTGTTGACAGCCTTACTCTAGTCTTCATTCTTCTTAATGCTGTAACTGCTTTTGATAGCAATCCAGCCAAAATGGAAATTAAATGTCACAGAATTTGAAATGTAAACAGCTCAGAATTGTGCAGGCAGCCACAGAAACCCCACATGCAGGTCATCACAGCAGGATGCCCAGACTCTGCAGCTGATGAGGGGACAGAGGCTGCTTGAACAGTGCTGGAAAACTGGCCTGGAAAAGAAAAACTAGCTGGTGTTTTCCCATTCTTCTTGCCCTTTTGTTTTAAAAGAGATGTAGAATTTTGTCCAAGACTCTCTTTTCTGTCTAGGGAAGATACCCAGTCATTCCATTAGAGAAGGATTGCAGGAGCAATCTAGCAGGCAGCCAGGATGACAAGGAGGAGTTGAAGCCTACAGAGAAATGGTGCATCATCCAACCCAAGACAAACCCAAAGGTGACCAAATTCAACAGACTGAACACCTACATTTCTTACTTCTGTTTGGTTTTTATCAGACAAGATAAAATATGTTGGAAACAAATACATTCAACACCATTTTTCTAGAACAAAGGAAAACAGTTGATCAACATAGAACATCTTAAATGAAATAAAACCAAGGAAATACAATGGAAACTAGTAGTATTTTGTGTATTTCAATTTCAGTACAAATCTTCCAATATGCTACAAAAGCACTTGACATTTATGTTCTGTTTATCCGATATATATGTAAGACTAAAGTTTAAGTATATTTTTTTAATTTTTTTGTTAGTTTATTCTTGGGTTTGTCTGGGGTTTTTTTGAAGATTTGATAAAGATTTTCCCTCAAGTCCTACCATGGAATCAAAAACATACTATCACAATGAGAAGCAAAATTTTAAGCACGAACCTCAATTAAATTTTTCTACAATACTGGAAGAATTGTCAATAAATTAAAGTACTAATCTACTGTAAGTAAACATGTTAGTGTTTTAGGTCTCTTGACATGGGTATAAAACTACTTACTCTTCTCGTAAAATAAATTCAATATTTTCTGGAGAAACCTGTCCTGTCACAGGATGTCTAAATGATGTGGTCTGCTGATTATGGCTGAAAGGAAAAAAAAAGAAAAAAAGGTAAAAGAAAATTAATATTGCTATATTCAGTAAAATATGATCTCTAAAAGGCAGAACTTTTTATATTGATGCTTTGCTGCTCTATTCTAGAAATTAAACATATTTCTGAGGTACTTTTCAAGTCTGAAATGTTTTCAGTGCCTACGTATGTTCTTGTTGACTTTGCCAATGGCACACTGCACCATTTAATTATTAAGCAGGTTGATGTTTTAAAAGTAAACTAGTTGCAATCTTTAGTTAGTGAGACACACTTGAATTTTATGATTATTTACACCTGGCTGTTACCAGATTATTTAGATATAGCATAAAAACTACACAACATAAATTTCTGATTCGTGTTTCTGTAAATTTCACAGAATAGAACCATAAAATAACTTGAAATGCTGCTGGACAACATTTTACACAATTCTTGTTATTTAATGAGGTCACAGAGAGAAATTACGTGAAAGCCATTTCTTGCATGTTTCTTTTCCCTCTAATACAGTATTTCTCCAAAGATTTATCTTTACACCTTCATGCAGAGGCCCACATATAATCTTAGCTGTGTGTCTGCATGGTCTGTATAAAACAACATTATTTAGTATTTCATCAGAACTGAATTAAAGGGTTTCTATAAACTTTCCCCTCAGAGTACTATCTAGACATTTTGCTATCCTCTGTGAAACATTTCTTTTCATTAAAGATAAGTAAGATAAATATCTCACCTATCTGTGAACCAAGCACTCATTTAAGAATCTAAATTTTTCTGGGTTTAGTTAACAATTCTTAGGTAAACACCATCCAAAACCAGAACTCACGTCAAATGTAGCAAAATAATAACACACTCTGAGTATATTCGGAAAGTAAAAATAACAAGGCCATGCAAAGAATTGTACCTCTAAGAGGCAAAAATGAAAACTTGATGGGTTTTCCTACTTAAAGATTTGGAATTCTTCCTCTTGTAAAGCCTATTTGGTTTCAAGCACTACAGATTTGACCCTGCTGTCCAGCACACCAGGATGTTCCCCAGCACAGAATAAAGAAATATGTTGAGGTGTCAGAGTAATGAGTTCCTTAGAGATAACACTCTGCTGACTAAAGGGCACCTAACAATCAAACAGCTCACACAGCCATAACATTCCAATGGAAATAGCTCAGGACATGTCTTGATTTAAAAAACAAGCCAAAAACCAAGCAAAACAAAACCAACCGACCCCTAACAACAACAAAAACCTCACAAACTGCTCATGGGGCCATAAACACAGAGCCTGTTTGGCATGTTATAAGCTTTTCACCCTTCCAACCCACCTTGCTACATCAAGTCAGATATAAGGCACCCACGTAATGAACATTTCCAATAGTAAGCTGAAAGCTGTAACAACTTATGCAACACCAAAAGGCTTTTTCCAGCCTCACCTATTAGAAAAATCCTCACCCTAGAGCCATTGGAAACTGTGCACAAGATATGGGCTATCAATTCCCCTGCACCAGGGATGGCTTTTGCTCCCTAGACTGCTGAGAACTGACCTGTCCTACAGCTGTGGGTTAATAAAGTTTCATAAAGGTTAATAAAGTTTCTAACTCTTCTGTTTTTCCATTAAATAAGAGATCCAGAGAAAGTACCTTCAGTAAACACACAGTGCTAACATCTACAAAGCAACCAAGATCTATTTCCTCACAAAACCACTGATGAGTACTGTTTTCTAAAAAAGTGTTTCCGTGTGAGATTTAATTTTGTGTCTACATCCAAAGAGTAGGATAGGAACTTGAGATGTTTTCCAAGAAAATCATAAATAAATAAATTATAACCCTAACAATCCCACTCCATGTTTGTCACAGTCCAGTTTTAAGTTGAAAGCTTCTCCTTCCAAATCAGGCCTGATGCAGTCTGTTCAACCTTAGATACTTAGGTGAGGACTGCTATCAAAACAAGTGCAGATACCTTGTTAGCTTAAAAAAATGAAAGTACCTCACCAGTTATATTCTCCAGGGGCAGAGGAACTGCCAACAAGCCCTCATTTGCAGGCTCTCAGTCATTAATAACTCACTCCTCAATTAGGACTAAGAAAAAGGACTGTATTCCAGAAGTGCTCTGGGGCTGTTCAGGAAGGGAAGTTTCCCATTATACCATACTTGCACGTACACAAATGCTTTTTTCTGTCTCAGGAAATAAATTCACCAGAAGATGAATTAGTCCTTTTAGTTGCAAATAAAGAGCAAGTACATTACCAATAAGACTAAATATTACTTACTAACAATAAAGCTTTCAGCTGGAAAGTAAACACTTTTTAAGATATCTGAGCAACGCATTTTAGATCGAGTTTCGTATGTCAAATAAACACTACAGGCAGAGAAACAGAAGGATGGCTCTGTTACTGCATAAAATACAGATGGTAATTTCACAGACAAGGAGAGGGCACATAAACCCAAAACTTCCCGCAAATCTGCAGCTTCAATCCGTAGGACTTCACCGGGAAGAAAGAAATGAAACCCCCGCCACTAACAATTAGTTTTGCAGAACACAGTGGTTTATTTGAATTTGAAAAGTGAGAGTTTAAGTGTTTTGCCTCACAGGACTCATTAAGACTAAGCGATACTATTCAAAACAACCTATACAACAGATGGCTAATGCCTTGCAACAAGGAATTAGATAGCAGGGAGATTTTTGCTCACAATGAGAGCAGTCAAACATTGGAAGAGGTTGCCTAGCAAGGCTGTGGAATCTCCTTCCTTGGAAACATCCAAAATGTGGCCAGATAAGGCTCTGGGCTACCACAAACTTTCTAAGTTGGTTCCAACTTTGCAGCTGGCCTGGCTGGATGAGATGGGGAACAGAGCCTCCTTCCAACATAAATTATTCTATCATTCTCTGTTGCTCCCTCCATACTTTCTCTGCAAATACAATTTCATTCCTATAATACCTTTGAAGCTTTCCCAGTATTTAAATAGATTTATTCCAAGACAGCTAGCTTGTTTTCACCAGGATGAGGGAAACTGAATAGTTAAATTTTTAGATTATGATTTTTTTGTTGTTGTTTCCATGTCTTTTAAAATTTGCTTAACAGTGATATCTGTTTACACAGCACTGATAACAATAACATCGCCAGTCAGAATGCTCTAAACTTGTTGCAGTGCAAGTTTTCCCTCCTTTCCAAGCACAGACTAAGAAAACACCTGGCACAGTTTTTTCTCTGGACACAATAGCTACCCAAGAAGCAGTTAATCACCTGTATTTCCTCCAAATGGCAACTACTGAATGTGTTCCTGTTGTCCAGGAATCTACCACGTACAACAGGCACAATAAATGTGCCTTAATAAAAGGGCATGATAAGCTGTTCCACTCACTATGCCCCTTTTATTTTATTTTTTTTTGTTTTGTTTTTTTCACCAGAGAAAGATGTAATAGCTTCAACAAAACTGGGAAAGTGAATTCTGAATGCCTTGGGGCTTGCATTAGTACAATACAATACATTTGAAATGCCAAGGTGAGTTTTCTAGCAACACTACAAATTTCCTGTGTGATCAATTATGGCATTTTTTCCCTAGCTACCATATTTTAATAGTTTTGTATTATTCTGATTTTGTATGGAGTGGTAATCAGAATCATCAGAAAGCAAAGCAAAGCAAGTTAAAAAAACAATGAAAAATCCACAAAAACCGCATTCATTACTATCTACCACTACCAGCATTATTAAATTACACTACAGACTTAAGTTACTCTGAATTTCAAAGTTAGCACTACTGTTTTCAAAGAATACCACTTTCCAAGGCTAGTAATAGTTAAGACTTGGACTCCTCATGAAAGAATCACAGTTTAAAACAGATTTCTTTGTAATTAGATATCTCACTACAAATTCCATGAATTCACAGCATGTATACACAACTTTTGCCAACATAGGAACGGAGTCACCCACTACCTTAAGACAGATGCAAACCAGGCTCTAACCCTGTAGTATAATGAAGACAGGCAGGCACTTTTGCTTGCATGGATCCTTTTGCAGAATCCATAATTAATATGTCTTCAATTAATTTTGTATTTGAGTCAAAGCCAAGTCCTAATTATTAATTTTTGGGCATGGCTGATGCTGATGACCTTTCATTTGAAGTCAAGCAAGTGTATAGATTGTCTCTGGAGTAATTTAAATGCACAGGCAGCTGAAACTTGAAATGTGTGAATCCACTATTGATGGAGTCTACATCACATTAACAGCAGATTTATAAGCTGTGAGAAAAATTCACATTGTCATTGGACAGATGCCCTATAAATTAGTACAAGCCATTTCTACAGCATTTACTTTCCAGGCAGGCTGACTCCTTCACACTTATCTATAAGACTAGATAAGCATAAACACCTTTATATTGAATACCCCAAATGGTGATGACAGTTACGTGTGGGCACCCACCCACACTTCCACGGGTGATTTAGGTGTGGGTGCAGCTGACAGAAGAACTCGTGCAGTGAAGAACTGTTCAGCCAGTGAGTTGTTACTCCAAACAGGAGAAAGTGCTTGTATCTAACCAAGCAAACAGCCAGGAATAGTTTGCTTTATTTCATGATATATTTCTGAAATACCTCATTGGCTTCAAAATGGTTTCAGCACTGCCTTGCGAGTATTTTTTTGGATATTAGCTTTAAGAATTGGTTAGAACAAGTACCAACAAATAGTCCAAGAAAAAGAGCGCCCTCAAAGTTCTGCAAGGTGGAAGAAAAATAGAGATATAATTTGAAAGGATTAGGAATACCAGCTAATTGTATCACTCAAGCAAAAGCACTGACAAGCTGCATGTACACAACTCCATCTTTTCAAGACACTGAACATGATCCACTACTTTAAAATAGCAGTGTCTCATCAGAGTAGCAGTAAAATCCTAGTCCCACTGTAAACAGTGTCCAGGAGACTTTGATAAGGTCAAAATTTTACACACACCCTTGTTAGTTAAATTAGCATCTTAACCTAGAAATTACTCCATAAGAATCACAGAGCAAAAATTATTCTCTCAAATCTTACATCCTGCTCAGATGAGAATTCCTAAGTGGTTGTTCAGTCTGAGTACAATTCTGTAACTAGCAGCAGTCAATACAAGAGCCTGGGCTTATCAAGGCAGATGAAAGGGGACCAGATGGCCTGACATCAGATTTTATCTTATTTTCACTTCTGGTAGAGGCTTGCAGGTAAGAAGAGTTTGAAATGAACAGTAAAGTGACAGTCATGCTGTCATGTAGTGTCATCCTTCTACCCAGTTCACTGATGATGAGGTTAAATGGGAACTGCAAGTTTCCTTGGAATTGAAAAAATTCTCTTTTCCTCTCTTAATGAACTACCAAAGATAATTTATACTATCCAGTAGTAGAATCAGCAGGAAATATTTTGTTAATGAAAATGCCTTTAAAAGCAGAGCTAATAAAACAATGGTAAGCTAATATGGAAAATGCCATGGGAATCACTGCAAATATTTTCAGTCATTAGAAGCACAGATAAGAGGATGAATACACTATCATCACAGGATCAACACAGATTTCCATGAGTAATACAGGCTGAAGTCATCTGCTGATTCACAAATCCTTTTGATGCATATCATGAGAAACCATCAGGGTTTTATTAACTCACAAAAACAAAATGCATCCAGGGAACTTGAAATTAAAGGGAAAAAACATGTTAGTCTTGAAGACAAGGACATCTTTAGAAAAGAGGAATTTGATTCTATTCATTACATTGGCAGTTTTAGAAAAATCGTAGTCCCTGCCTTCAAAATCAAAAATTAAATTAAAAACCTTGCTGATAACACAGACACACAAATTAAACTATCAATTAATTCTCTAATAAAAAAGAAAGTGGTGATATCTTTAAGTAATACGATTTAAAAACCCTGGGTACAAGCAGCCCACTCTTATACTCCGATATCAACCACAATGTAAAGAGTTTAGTGAGGAAGCCACCCAACAAGCAGGGCCACATAAAGATACTATTTTGGAAAAAGTATTTAAGAGAGGCTTTACACAAAAATATCACAGATCTCAGGTTTTAAGCCATAACAAAACTGGTTAAAATAAAATAGGTGTTCACATGCATAGCATCTAAATTTACCAAAGGAGGCTGAAAACCCTCAGTAGTGCTATTTGAACCTATGAAACTTTGATGCAAAAACATCATACATATAATAGACAACAAAATCCACTTTGTTCTAAATATCAAAGCAAATACAAGCTTTCCAGCATCCAGTTTTCATCTAAGTATCAAACCATACAGTGTAGAAAGTTGAAACAATTTAACACAACCACTATAAGAGCTGAATAAAACAGATTTTGAAAACTTGTTCTGCTGCCACATAAGGCATATAACCTCAAAACATTTCATCTTCATTGGCTTTTTAATGCCAAAAATAGATTTTTACTTAAGATAAATGCACTTCTGATTTATTATTTATTGAATTTAATCCATAACACAAAAGAAGTGATTATCAGAGGACAATAGTGCAGACTGAGACCTTGCTGTGTGTGCCCTCAGACAATGTGGAAACACACTGCCCTTTTCACCTCTCTATAAAATGGAAATGCTTTATCTACCACCTACACCATGGGAATGGCATTTTAATCAAATACAAAATCACAAGTGTTCAGGATGGAATGAAGGAATTATAGCTGGTATCCATCAAGTTGTCCCAGAGCTCCAGTCCAGAATACTGAATCCAATTTTGGACTTCCTCATACAGGAAAGGCATCAACAAGCCAGAAGTGAGTGCATCAGAGGGGCAGTAAGATGGTCCTGAGCACCTGTGGTGAGGAGAGAGCCAGGGAGCCAGCCCTGCCCAGCTTCAGAGAGCCCTGCCAGCACCAACCAAGAAGGTTCTTCACTGTGGTACCTCATGGGAGCAGGCATAAAATGAAACAAGAAACCTTCAGACTGCTTGGAGGAGAAGCTTTGTCCCCTCGAGAATACAACAGTGTATAGTAGGGATGGCAAAGCATTAGAACAGGATGGGCAGTCCCCACACTTGAAGGTTTCCAACACTGGAGTGGAGGAAGAAATGAGAAATCCGGTCTGACCTCAGCACTGACCACGGGCTGTGCAGAAGGTTGCACAGAGCACCTGAAGCCTCACTCAATCCAAGCTGCCCAACTATCATAAGGCTAGGTACAATCCTTACTTCTATCACAAAAGGCAAACAAAACCCAAAACAGGCTAGCAAGTTTCACCTAATAGATTTCACCATGAGAAAAATGTAAAACCTCCATATCATTTAGGGAGAAAAAGTCAAAAGAGCATTAAAACATGGTTTGTTCCTCCAGTCTTTAATAACACCATTAATTAACTCCTTCAGCAACTAAATAAATCTGAAATCCATTTACATTCTACTAATAAATATTCCATTAAAGTAGAGAATTTATGCAGGCTGGGTTCCTGTGCTTTTTATTTGCTAGGACACAACTTCCAACCAAAGTCCTTCCTAGTCAAGGTCATTCAAAACACCCATGGGTCTATCTCAGTCCCTCTGTAGCCCTACCCATGTCCTCCACAGCTTCACAGGAATTTTGAGGTTCTGACCATAACCCTACAGATCTCATGCCCTTCAGACAGCAGGCTATAGAATACACAAGGATATCAGCATCATATTAACTGAATTAATGTTTAATGGGAAGAAACCACAATTCCCACAGAGCACACCTACTCTTGTGGGTTGGTTGATAATGTTTACTGGCATATATATTAATAAAAGTTCCTTCATTAGTAACAAACTGTTCCAATTTATGGAAGCCTTGTGGTTAACTGTGAAACATTTCAAACTCTATTCATCTGCAGCTTAGGCAAAAAGAGAGGAAAACATTACAGCAACAAAGTTATTTCTTCTGGCTTGTGTAATTCTTGACTGTTTTAAAGGAGTTCCTCCTTCCCCTATCTCACTCAATTCACTGTGTTGGATAAAATGCAATGCATCTCCTCCAAAATTAAGTGCATTTGTAAAATGGCTTTTTTCTTATCAAATCTTAAGTATTAAATGGACTATAGTACTCCTGAGAGGCACACAATACCAAATTTTTGTTTGAGAGAAGATTAGCAACACAAGATCATCCTGCCTAAAGCAACAGGTATGAATTAATGGAGCGTTTCAGGCTGACTCTTTGGAGCTGTGAATTATACACCTCCTTGTTACTTTCCTTCCCAAAGAAGCCCAGCACCTACAGCACTGAAATACTGGCATGTTCTAAAGCCATGACATCAGCATCTGCTCACAGAATGCTTCAGCAAATCACACACAGAGCCAAGATTAAGGTTTTAGGATTGGAACTGTCAAACAGATATGGAAGAATCTCTTTCTAGATTATGCACGGTTTATAAAGTACACAGAAATATCTTTGTAATTCAACAAAAAGCTCAGCATTACAGAAAAAAAGAGGGAAGATTTATTGCTATACAACTATAAAGATATAAAGCTACCTGAAGTTGACTATTTCAGTATAACTTGCCCAAAGAAACAATGTAGAGCCAACCTGACCTTACAAAAATGTAGAAATACTCAGTGGCCCCAAGTCAGACAAGCACAGAAACTCCTCAGACATCTCCAAACACTCACAGAAATATTTCTGTAGTGTTAAAGTATTTTCTTTGGCATCTACAGAATGGAAAATATGCTAAAATATACACAACACTACTAGACAACATTTATACAAAGAAGAAAAAATACAATCATTAATACATTAACCATTTCAACACTGTACTAAGTAATTCAACCTCTAAAACATCTTCAGTTTAGTTCTCATTATTTGATGTGAATGCAGAAAGCCAAACAAACTTTTGAAAATGAATTACTTTAGTGTGTGTAACTCCAGAAAATTATTTGCTAAACACAAACCAATTAACTCATTCTCCAAAAATACCACTGTTTTCAGTTGTCCAGTGTCAGCCCCCCAACCCCCCACTATGTAATCAAAGCATGTCAGGTCATAATATAACCAACCTATAGCAGTTGGTTAATAACAATTTACATTACTGGCATAAGTTATGCTGAGTTTAGTGTACTGGATGTCACATTTTTTACATGCACAGTTTAGTGTACTGGATGTTCACATTTGGTATGTGAACCAAACATAATGAAACTGAAGGAAACTCTCATTCTGTGCTACATTTCTTGAGTCAACACACTGCACTGTCAGAAGGTGAAAATTTGAGAATAAAGTAATACAGTAAAATACAATGACAAGAGGGGCACTGAAAACAACCAAGCCACAGAAGAAACATTTGCATTTTCTTAATATCACTAAGACACATTAACAGTGCCCAAACAACCAGTTCAGAAAAAGTCCAGAGTACACACAACTGATGACAATAAGTAGATCTAGTGACTAAGAAAAATAGCACAAGTAATGTATCAAGAAGCACACTTTCACTCTTCCTGTGCTTAAGCTAGCAAACACACTTGTAAAATGACCTTGTTGGTTTTCTGTGAAGTGGCTCAGAAGTTTCACTTAGATTAGCAAACATGTATATGCATTATTAGATAGAAATGCAGTCATCTGGGGACAGCATGAGGTTTCAAAATCGGTTCTGAATGACACTCTGGATGAAACCACATTATGCCACTGGAGAAGATGAAAATCCTTTCCTTAAGCACGGAGACTGCTATTGTTTTTTGAGGTAACTGGAAAGATGAAGCAACTACCACCTTTCACAATATGACTGGATGTGAACAACTGCACAGGACAGCCAAAATGCCAACACAGACGAAATCAGGCTCCTTAGCTTCAGGGAGCAGCACTGCAGCACAACCAGCCAAAAGCCAGCTCTCAGCACACCACTATATATAGAGGAGCTATCAGCTGCATTCCTCCTGGACCACTTGAGCAGCATGTTGTGGCCTCTTGGCCTGGTTTTTGTCCTGTAGCTCCACAGCAGTGTGGCCCCAGCAGAGCCCTCCCTTGTCACCAGAGCAAAGCCAGTGCAGAAAACACCTCCAGGGGCATGACAGTGCTGCTCCTGCTCTGTCATCAGGGGACCCACAGCCTGCACAGCTCACATCACTGAGCATCAGAGACACATGCCCTTAAACCAGACCTCAGCCAGGGCACCTGCAGCAGCACCCACCTCCCTCTCACCCTGGCAACACAAGGACAAGCTCTCTGCCACGTCCCCAGACTGTGAGGACAGTCCCATGTAGGTTCACTCCCTGCCCTCAAGGCATCCCCCCTATTTGCTGCTGTCAAACAGCAGGTCCAGGGCAGAGCAGAGGCACCACTGGGACTGCACATCTCTGCTGGGCTGGTTCCCCCTGGCAGCCCAGGCACAGGCAAGAGAAGCTGCCAGCGGGAGAGCTCTCACACTGCTGACAAGGCCTGGGGTGAGAACGGGATTAGAGACTCAAAGAAATTCCAAAAAACTTCTTCAGATCCTGCATTAAGCCCTTTCAATGCCAAGAAAGCCTCTATCAAGCATGTGACTGAAACTTGGCAGCTAAGGGGGTGAAGTAACTTCACATGAAATAATATTTGTTCTTTAGGTAATTATTTAACAGAACATATGATGATAGAATGCCTTTGAAAAATGTGGATCGTTTAACTTACAGAAAACTTTGTAATCTCTTGAAAATACAGATATTAAATAGTCCTTCACCACCCAGGGAGTTGATTTTTTTTTTTTCCCTTTCAGATACAGCAGGAACAGAAACAAAGTGCTCCAAAGCATATGACTGAACAGACCCAGACTAAGAGTTAGACATTTTTGGTTAGCATTCAATGCTAATTTTTAAAATGCAAACACTCCAAGTCCACCATGACAAGTATCATATGCATTAATATTTAATCAAGAGGATTACAAGCAACACAACAATGGTCCATGCTTTCAGTAGTTCCATTATATTTTAATTTATGAACTATAGAAATGTCACAAATAATTTCTCTGAATATGTGCTGCCCCTGAAATAAAACTTAGTAGACTATAACTGCAGAGTCTACTTTAAAACAAGGAAGAATTTTGAAAGTAGCACTGCATGAAGAAATCAGACGACTGATTTCTGCTGAATAAGTCTTCACTTACAAAGTGATTCTGCTTTGAAGTTATATTCATCAGTTTTGCATTATAAAGTTGAAAAATTTTGAATTCACAGCATGATGAATTTCACTTATTTTGGAAACTGGGCTAGGACTCGGAAATGTGTCTTTACAGAGAAATTAAGTTCTCCCACAGGAAAAGTGAAAAAAGTGTCTAGATTTGCAATACCTCAAGTTTTTCTGCATCATTAACAGATTAAAGAAGTTAATGGCTTTGGCACTACTACATTGGGATTTGGGAGATCAGGATTCAGATTTTAGCTCTGAAGCAGATTTCCTGTACAGTCCTCCTTTTTTTTTATGAAATCATCGTTTTATTAACATTTAAGATCTTCAAAAGAGAGAAAAGGCGCCTACCAATTTAGACTCCACTTGCTCAACGTTCAGGATGCTACTGCAGTACATACAAGCAAAAACATTCATTGTTTTTCAATAGCAGAAAGGACTACTTCAACCTTTCCAAAGAATTCCAGCAAAGCTGGGAAGCGAGAACAGGTTGAAATTCCTGAATCCAGACAAACAAGACGCACTGCAGCCTTCCAGATTAATTGTTTATGGATTTACAAAAAATCTCTCCCAGTGCCTAGAACTTTGTTCTTTAAAATATTTTCATCCAACATAAAATCATCTTTATTCTGAAAACAACATTTTGGCAACATCAGTGCCCTTTTCACTTCAAGAACTAATTGTATGGATGTGGGAAGAAGGTGGTTGCCTTTTCTCCTCCTGTACTCTTTCAGAGCTGTGAGGTAAAACACTGTAAAATGGGATACGACTGTACAAGCATAATGAATCCTAATGCATTGCAACACCCACAAAGCAAGTTCAGCAAAATTATTTGGCAAGATTAAACTGTCAGTGCACTTCTTCAAAACTGAACCAATTAATGCCACCTCAAAACTCGGATCTCTAAATATAAGTCTCCAAAACTAAGCTCAGTCTGAGATGAACTTTCCTATACTACTTAAAATCTTTCTGCTCAGTTATTTTCTAGTCCCTCAACTTAATTCACCCAGGCACAACTTATAAATAACTGTACTGAAGCATCAAGTTCAGCTTAACATCACCGAGAAAATGCTTGCTTTTGTAGTATCATATGTTGTCATTTTATTACTGTTCTTTGAAAACCATCTAAGAATCTCAACCTAAGGCAGTGATGTTAATACAACAGATTAAACTCCAGAAGCAGTGAGTGGCAATATTCATTCATCTCAAAGTACAACACCAAAAAAACACAATCACATTGTAATGCAAATTGCTGTCAAATCAAAGTGAAAGGAGAGAAAAGGTCCCATTTCTCAATACAAAGACACTGTCTAGGAAAAATTAAAAATAAAGTCATTGTTCTTAACTTGTATAACACAGACTGTGTTTTCTATCCAGTATTCTGGGGTCCTCATGTTATGTGCCATGACTTCAAGCTTTAATGCCTTTGAATTTAACTACCATTAGAGAGCTCTAAAATCCTGCAAAGACCACGTGCATATTCTACCTTCCTTGGATGTGGAAAGGTTTGCAGAATGAGACATTGTATTCTAAAGACATAAAAAAAGAGCAGCTTGAACTTTTTGGCACCTCAAAATGTTTGGTTCTAGATTCCTTACATACTTGTTTTCATTCTCAAATACTTTTATTGACATAAATGTAAGCATGAGAACTACAAAATAGACACAAAAGCTATTTTGTTGATGCTTTAGAAAATTACAAGTGAGAGTTACAGTGGGAAGGAAAAAAGAACTTGCTAACGTTCTATTTGGAAATAGACAGTATTTTGGAAATAGAGAGAGTTTTGTTTTAAGTAACAGGATCTAAAGAAAGTAAACAATGCAACTGATTAAAGTTCCAACAGGAATGTTTGTGACTACTCAGCACGCCCTGTAGGGAAGGACAACAAAAGAAAGATATCAGCCAGACACTTTGCTATGAATTGTGTAAGAGCCCATCCTCCTGCATCTTGCACTGAAAACCCGCCAGAAGAAAAAGAAAAAAAGAGCCGTGACAGCAGGACAAGAATCATGTTGTTCCCTAATAGTCCTCCCCAGAAGTTTGCCCAAAGGAAGAAAAAGGACAATTGTACTCTTTTTTATTGAGTGATCTTACCCTACCCATAAAATCATAAATGTAAGGATGGTGGTTCAATTTTGAAGGTACTTTCTGCTATAGCTAAAAGCAAACTCTTGAAGAGAAAAGAAATAATCCATATCCATGACATGTAACACCAACTATTTTTGGAAGCAAGGAATGTTCACCTAATGCCAAGTGGCATGTATCAAAGACACATGCAAGATGCCACATTTCTAACTGCTTACCAACAGAAGAATAAAAAGGTCATTAATAAGCCAAGCAACAAATACAAGGGAATAACTGAACGTTTTCAAGGACTGTCCTGTGAGTTGCATTAATAGTTTCTATAACCTGACCTCCATTAGATGCTTGTAGAATTGATATGTCTATGTATTTGGTAGAATAGGTAAAGAGGTCATTTAAGACACTAGAAGTACCTATTAGCTCTATTGTTACCTTAGATAACTGTTAAAAAGCTAGTGTACTTTTCAGTACACTGGATCCTATTTAAACATCCTTCAGTTAAAGTAATGGGATGCTTATCCTGTAAGTAATGTCACTCCAGTGTAATGATCACAGAATCAGAACGGTTTGTGCTGCAAGGGACCCTATAGATCATTTAGTTCCAACTCCCTACCATGGGCAGCACACCTCCCACTAGGACAGGTGGGTCAGAGCCCCATCCAATCTGTCCTCGAACTCTTCCAGGGATGAGGCATCCAAGACTTCTCTGGCCAACCCATTCCAGTGTCTCTCTACACTCACGGTAAAGAATTTCCTCCTAGTGTTTAACCTAAACATGCCCCCTTTCAGTTTAAAGCCATTGCCCACATCCTATCACTACAATAATGAAACTATCCCCCACCTATAAGCTCGCTCTAAGAGTACTCAAAAGCCACAACAAGGTCTCCCTGGAGCCTTCTCCAGGCTGAACAACCCCAACCTCTCAGCCTTCCCTCATGTAGGAAGTGCTCCAGCCCTCTGATCATCTTCACAGTCTCCCCTCTGGACCCACCTAAGCTGGAAAACCATCATGAGAGCTCAGAAACCAACAACTACCTAAAACCACCATGAGTGGCTGGACTAGCAAAAAAATTATATATCCTTCATTAGGCACACGGTATTGCAATACACACAGCTCAGGTCACAGGACTTTCCCTTAGGCAAACAAAATTCCAGCAACTAAAAGAAAGTCATAGAAACAGTGGAGGGATTTTCCTTGCTTCCTAATCCTCTACAACTGAGATGTTCTCTTCTGTTCCTTGAACTCCCAACCATCCCCTAGGGCTCAGAGTACAGGTAGTTCCAGTTCTTCACAGAATTATCCTGTCCTCTTCCTCACACAACAACTAATGTACAACAATATTATAATCAAATTATAAACATATAGGTTATATTAATGTATAATTATACAACATTTACAATCCAGATCGCTATATATTCATAAATTCACTAATCAAAACCAAAGTGTTAACTGACCTATGAGATTCCAAATTAAGCAGACTTTTTAAAATGCAAAAAATTCAGAATGCAGAATGTGGGACATTGGCAGCAGTAGTTGTATCTACGAATTAAATCTCAATGGTATCAATTAGCAGATTTCTCAGGAAATAATTAAAGTGGGATTCTCAATTCAGTCTTCACAACACCACTTTAACAGCAACCTCCATAATATGATAGAGTCTTGGAAAACTTTCCAGTTTAAATCTTCTCAGGGCCTGCATTTACAGTATTATTTTGCAAATATGTTTCAGACACTCCTATCTCCATATATCGTAACAACACTGTGCATGTATTGCTTCAGGCTCTTCCACCCCCAGTCTCTCTAAACTATTCACCCTGCAGCAGGTTTTTCCCTATGCACCACTTTTAATTCAATCAGCCTGTCATAACACTGTGGTCACTATAGAAATCCTGAACTAGCAGCACAGACAGCAGAGACACATTCTATCTTCCAAAAACCAGCTGAAGTTCAAGACACATCCATCTCAACCTTTCTCAAAAATATTTTCCACCAACTTTTTATACTCCTTTTCATTCATGGAGAACTATCAGCATTTGCAACAAGCTGGCACCAAAACATCAAGAGAAAATTAGCATGTAAACCCTTGAGTTACAAAATAACATTGCTCTGGCACACTTTCTCTTCCCTATTTCTTCACTTCTCCCATTTTACTTATTGAGATGCTTCCATTCACAATGAATTCCTTGTTACTGAAATCTCAGAATGATCAAAGAAAGTAAACTGCACTACAGCATCTCTGTATTCCCATTGTGGAGCTCCTAAGAACAGATTTTAACAGCTAATACTTCTAAAAAGCACAAATAACACTTCTTGCAACTAAAGCCATATCATTTACTTTAACATCCACAAAGCCCTGAAACTATAGCAGGCAACACTTCCTATTAATAAATTAAGAATTACTATAAAGCAAGTAGCAAAGTACACATTAAGGTAGAAGTTGTAAAATGCCAATTTTTCTTGGCTTCTGCTTGCTTTTGCCCATCTAATATTTTTGTAGTTAAAAGTCTAATCACATTATTTAAACTGGCAAGAAGCAGAGTTCCTGCAGAGGACTAAGGAATGAAGTATGAGTTACAGGCCCTTATTATTATTTTCCAATGTGAAATATGGCTATTTTACACAAAAGGCAGAGATCATATTGTTTGCTTACTGGATCACAAAACAGCTTGACCTCATATTGCCTATATTCATCACATTTAAAAAACCCTTATTTTCAAATACTTCCATTTACTTTTCTCTAAATGACAAACTTCTGTGTGTATTCTTTTCTTGTGTACCAGAACAGAATCAGCAACTGTATTTTCTGAACCAGTACTCTGTATGTTATTTGAATGAAAATGCCAAGAAATGACTCATCACACTAAAAACTCCCTTAATGGAAAGAAATCATAATGGTCAATATGACTGTAGTATCATGTATTTCTACTAGTAAGAAAATAAAGCACACTACAGTTCAAAACACAAAGTAGTTTAAAACAAACAAACTAAATATAATTTAGATAATTAACCAGAAAGTGTATTATCTTCATTAGGAAGGGAAAAATTTCTTCAGGGACAGAAGCCACAATTTCCAAGGAACAGCAAGACTTTTACAATAGTGCAAAAATAATAATACCCTTTGCATAGTTGAGACACATTAATGGTATCCTAAAAGTCTAAATTACAGCCTTGGTAATATTTAAATTACTTCATAGACCAAAATAAATCCACAGAAATGAAACCTGAAAAAACTGAGATGGCATTTACCTACTACAATGTAAAAACTGATTACAGTTGTAATCTGTGATTTACCTACAACAATGTAAAGACATGCCTTAGTTCAAACACTCCAAATGGGAGAACTCACATTTCTCCATGTTTGCAGAATTAAGATCAACGGACAGCAAGCAGTACATCTCCTTTTGTCAGTCTGCAAAGGATTCTTACATACAATTTTTGCAAAAATACATCTTAAACATCACTGCCTCCAGGAAGAGTTAAAACAGAGTGTGGTAATCTTGGGAAGTGTAAGTCTACTGAGAGAATATATAGAAAACAATGATACCTAAAGCTTGTATGCAGTAAAAAATACACTTCAGTGCTCTTAATGCAATGTACTTAACCTCATGTTTAAACAGTGCTTTTCATGTAAGAACACGTTCTGAATCACTGAGCTCATAAAGTCATGAATCAGAAGCAAACAGAAAAAAAGGCTTCCAATGTCCTCAGTTCACTTCTTCCTTAGCAAATGAAACCAAATCCTGTCACGGTTTATCAAGCACAGAATGACAAGTTCAGATCTAAGATATTTGATCACCTCTGAGAAAAATTTGACCAATTTGGTCAAAAGCACAATTATGGAGATTTCATTGCATAGTTTCAATGGAGTTTTCCTCCACAAACACAGCAGCCCTTCGCTCATCAACTATTTCAGTGACAGTCTGTACAAAACAATTTTTCCTGAACTACTACGTGGCCCAAACTAAAAATTAAAATGCACCCCCCCACCACCAAAATATATTTACAGATACATTTTCTTGTACTTGTATAGATGTATATATGCAAAAAACCATATATGTAAGATATGTATGTGTATGAACATCTATTCATACTTGAGGTTTTCACCTTGAGGCTCTAGTCATTTCTGAAGTTACACAGATTTCCTAAAGATTAAAGTTCTCAAAATGCACCAAGTTGATCCTTTACACATCTAGTAGCAGCATGTAGATTTTGATTACCATGCCCTCCATATAATAAAGGTATCAAAGCTGTCATATTGCACCAGTGAAAATCCAAGAGAAACCTTCAATTCAGCTGATTATCAGAAAGATGATACATGAGTAAGCCAATATAAATCAATTCATGCCTACCAATAGTAAGAACATGAACTCAGGCAGCCAGCTGAATGCATAACGATGATGTTTGGGAATAAAAAATTTCCCCTAAAACAGCTCTCAGAACTTAAAGAAAGTATCTTATATTTGAAGAAAACCAGGTATCTGACAACAAGGATGTGTGTGACTGGAATACTATTTGAAATTCAGAGTTTTGACACAAACAGAAACTTCAGTGCAGCACTACCTGATGTAAACACAGTTTACAAACACAACTGTGCCTTGAAAATCTCACTTCCCTCATCATCTTTAAAATCACAGAATTTACAGTGATAAAAGCATGGTCAAAACTGTAAAATCAAGAATGCAGAATTTCCCTTGCTGCGTGTATAATGTCCACCATATATGTGTTGAAAACCCAGTGAAGAAACCCTATTTTGTCCTGAAATCCTTTCTGAAATACTGCAAGTGTTCATAATGGAGCTCTCAGTAGCAATTACTCACTTTTGACTTGTCACTCAACTGTCACCATGACAACAACAAAAACCTTTTCATGCCTGGAGAAGACAATAGGAATTTTAATTATGAAATTCATTCTGTTGACAGTTTGAGTGAAACTAAACTCTACTTTGAAAAAAAAAATTATAATACCAATTTAAAATTGCAAGAGTAATAGGATTTTTTTCCCCTTGAACATCCTGCTCTTTGTATTTATTTCCTCATGTTCAGATTTAGTACCTGCCATTTATCAAATACTTTGGTGAATACGATCTTCAGGATGACTGGCAGAATATTTTTCAAGGCAATGCAAACTAAGTTTTGTCATTCACCTCAGCAGGAAATCTCAAATGTTTATCAGGGACTGATTGTCCAAGCCAACACAGACTGGTTGGTTACCTGCAGAGGAGTGGAGGCAAAGCTAGGGGCAAGACATCTCTTTTTTTTTCCTAGTCTTGGGGAAAAAAATAAAAAAAACCAATTATAAATGCAGCTGTGGGCTTTTTAAAATATAATGGCTTAGATACTGTTTAAAAAATTAATTAAAAGCCATCATGTTTTGAATCCTGCAGATTCTTAAACATAAGTCTCTACCTTGACAGGGCTATTCACTGCTCACAGCATGCATAAACAATTCTGAGGATTAGAAAATATTTTCAGTTCCCTGCTAAAAATACTCAAGGGAATAAAAAGCAGAACACTTGGTGTTAATTCTTCTCCATGCTACCACAAAGTACAAACTACAGCAGTTATTTATACAATCACATAGCCATGTTTTTCTCCAACAAACTGGCAAACGGATACACCTTGATAATGTCATAATTTGCTGCTATTTGTAGCTGTTCCTGTACTGTAGCCTATCATCAAACAATAATATTTAAAGTAAATTCTGAACATCAATCAAGTAGCAAAGGACAAGAAGTGGAGTTGACTATTCTCAGGAAATAGATATTTTTCTACCAGAAGAACATCCTTTTGTGAAGAGTTAGTGTTGGATTAACAAAGAAAAAACTTGACTTCTTGGCCTATATCCACCATGACATGTCCTATCAGGAAACATAAAAAAAAATAAAGTTCTATGATGCAGAAATACACAAATTAAGATAAAAATGCAAAATTATGGTAAAACTAATAGTCATACATGTTTCAGAGAATATCAATCAATCGAGAATGTAGACAGATTGCCTGGAAAAGAAAAAAATTTTCTTTTGATGTTAACGATATTTGTTCAGTCCACAAGGGGGGAGAAAACCCAAACTGGACCACTAAGCATTCAATTTTGATTATGCAAACAAATTCATACAGATTCAGAATCACAGAGGCAAATACAAATTGGAAAAGACCTCTGAGTTTGAGTCCAACCTATGAGCCCCACCAGTCAACCAGACCATGACACTGAGTGCCACATCCAGTCTTTCCTGAAACATCTCCTAGGACAGTGACTCCACCACCTTCCTGAATATCCCATTCCAATGCTCAATCACTCTTTCTGTGAACAAATTCCTCCTGATGTCCAACCTAAACCTTTCCTGACACACCTTAAGACTGTGTCCTCTCATCTTGTGGCTGGTTGCCTGGGAGGAGTGAGCTGGCTACAATCTCCTTTCAGGCCCCTGAGCCACCTTTTCCCCAATTGCAATAGGAAGAACAAAACAAATGAACAGAAGAAAAGCACATGGGAACAAAGCAAATATTCTGATACTACAGCATATCCTTATGAACTGTGGATTCCAGCCTAGAAAAGATCTTCTAGTGAAAGATTTCGAAAACAAATATTGAATGACACTTGGAAAGCATAAATTCCTACAAGATTCAAGTTCAATGGGGAGAACAAAAATGTGTTCCATAAAGTGAGAAAGAGTAACTTTTTATTTTGATCAGTAAGACCCTGACATGACTGAGAAGGCAGTGCTACATGGAGAATGATGATTTCACTATTGATCTCTTGAAAGTAAACGACATTGCAGGAAACTTGAAATTTTGGGGGATGCATAAAATCGAGTATTTGAGGAATTCATGTCTGAACCCAACAGCTTCACTAATACCACAAATAGTACCAACAGCACTGCACTGATGCCAAGTACTTCGCAAACATTGCAGAAGCCTCCAAAATGTCTAGAAATAACATTTTCACAGGAAGTGATTTAAATCATGAAATCATTAAAGGAACACAGATGGTAAAAAAGAAACACTACACATTAAAAAGTACAGGGCTGTTAGATATAATACGTTAAAAAATTCTCATCTTAGTATTTAACTTCCTACATAGCTCAATGGTTTGGTTCATTTTTTTTTCTAAGTCAAGGGCACCATTTTTATTGTCATCCAGAACTCATCAAGGAACTCAATGAAGTAGCAAAGCATAGAAAGTAGACTATTCTTAGAAATTATGTATATATTTTTCTACCAAGAGGAAGTGTCCTTCTATGAAGAGTTAGTGTTGAATTGCTTATTACTCTAAGGGCAAGAAGTGGTAGGGAGCCAAAGCTCTTTATTTCTGCATACTGTTCCAAACTATGATGAAGCAAGAGTGATGACTGCCTTTCTAAAATGCACTATTTAACAAGAGCAGGTTTATTCACACAACCTAGCAAGTTCTACAGGTAGAATGTTCTAAATCAGCATCAAAAAAAAAAAAATTCTGGCATGTGTACTGATTAGAAAAATCTAAATAAACTAAATAAAAATCCATAACATTAATTGGCCTGTATTCACTTTGTTTAAGCTGTCATACTAAAGAAGTTAAACATTAAAACCAGTAGAGACTCTATAACCAACACTGATTTCAATCAAATTTCCTACAGGAACCAAACAACACAGGATGGCTCCTGGAATTATTTACATCAATACCTTGAACACAGACTGGATTGGATAAAGACAGTAAACCACTTACATAGTGCCTGAATAGAGGTTTTTATGAAATATTAAGGTATTCAATCCCTTTCACAAGAGCCTCACTTGATAGCAATTGACAGTATCAATCAAAAAATTCAAGCCTTTTTAAGAAGTGTCAGACCCAGCTATTTGTGTTTCAACTCCTCACTCATAGCTCTACTTATTAGGAAGAAACACAGCGATGTACAAGTTATTTGTGCTACAATACATCCCATCTGCTAAGATGCAGTGGATTTCACTTCAGCAATGGGTAAGATTTTTTAGTGCAGGAAAGAAAATATAGATCAGAATTCAAGATGAACGAGCTACAGTGTGACAGGGATTCTAGAGTTGTATCTTTAGAAATAACCATTAAAACAATAATAAAAATAACAAGTTTTATATACACACACAAACTCACTGTACTTTCCCTTCCAATCAAGTAAAATTTGATCCTATGTTAAAGCTTAACCAGTATCCCAAGTTAGGTGAGAAGGGAGTGATCTTAGCTCCATGGAAATTTACTGTGGTCAAAACTAAAGACTAAGCATCCCTGAAAGCCAAATCTAAAATAAAGGAATAAACTCCCATCCTGCCAGCTACCTAATTATTATCTTAAATCACTCCAAACATTCTCCTGGCTATCTTGAGCACTCTGACTTGCACCTCCATCATATCCCATCTACATAATACATAAAAGGGATAAGAAGAACAATTCTGTTACTGCAGTCTTTGGCCTTCCTCTGTTCTGGGAAAGAGACTTCATCTATTAGCAATAACTAATTACATTTGTGCTCTACAACACTTTTATGTTGGATTCCTTATATTTTAAAATTTATCGATAAAATTATGAAGTGATGGAAGCCAGTATCCACTACCAACATGAACTCATAATATTAAACTAAAACAAGAAGAGCCAATAAGCCAAGTCCAATTTTATCTGTTGAATTATAAAACACTCATATTTACATATTTAGCAATTTCTCAAATACTGTGAATACTTCATAGAAGTTTGTTCTATGTACAGAAGCATTTAACTTTTGTTGATCAGAATGAAAAGCACTAGTTTTGCTAGTAAAAAAGGAGAAGTGACTCAGGAGCAGCTACTTCCAGACACCAATATTATTAATCACATTAATCAAGTTACTGGAATTATTTCAATCATTAGCTCATTTTCCTGAAGGATCTTAAAGAATTTCCAAAATCACAAACATCTGGATGCACGTTATAAAAGGCAAGTAACATTTCAGGAGCATTTATGAACATTAGATTTTTAAGGATACAAAATTTCAGCACATGGTATATAGGGAAAGCAAGTTCCAAGTTTAAACTATAACCACCTCTTCCAAAGTAGGAAGTGGAAAATAATGCACATTTTATACTCTGCTGTATAGTTAGAAACTTCAATATTTAGAGAAAAAGTTCTCCTTCATTTACACCACAAAATTATTTGCCTCAAAACTGTACTCAGACATACCAGCTGCTGCTCTCATGCAAATGTCATTTGGCACTCTTCACTAATCAAACAACAAAAGAAATCCTCAAGGAATTAATCCAGAGATACTCTTAGTATTCCTAGTGATTACTCAGTGACCATGCATCCATCAGATTTGTGCAAGCACCAAAACACAGTGATCCAAACAGGCAGCAAACAGACGACACATTTTTTGAAACACACTGCAGGGCACTGCTACTTTGCAAAACACAAGTCTGCTGTACCTTACCAAAGTAAGGCTAAATTATTTCCATTTTCATTTAAAACCAAAAAATAAGCACCCATCAAAACAAACAGATTAAATCAAAGAAGGACAGCAGAAGACCAAGCTGGATGGGAAGCACAAGTCAGGACACAGGGAAATAATTTTATCTCTTCAAGCACCATTTGTGTGACTGCTGCTGATCTCACTACTTGGGCAGCAATTTTCCAGAAGAGTGCAAGACATCTGCTTAGGCAACCACCAAATTACCAATCACATCTGACAGAGGTAGTAAAACTATAGGGGGTTTTGTGAAAATGTTAATTGATGTGCACACAGCAGCTTTGCAGCTGTCTAATAAGAATATTGAGAAGTCACCTTTGTTTTATGGGTACCTCCTGCTTCTGCTTTCTGTCCTGGCTGTCACCAAAGAAAACTTCCTCAGTTTCTGTGTGAGATCTCTCCACAGAACTATGTGAAAATAAGCATATCATGACCCAAGCCCTACCATGACAACTTTGAATCCAGAATAAATCGGGAGTTGAAAGAAAGCCAGAGATGACATTTGGAAACAAATGACTTTTTGAGCTCAAAAAGATGGCCTTAGTACTGAGTACCATGGTGGTTGGCATGGCTCTGACTTTAAAGCTTTAAAGGTAAATATTGTCATGGGTAAAGAAGCTGACAGTAACATAGCAGCCTAGTCAAAGCAACTCTTACATTCCAGCCAGTTTCTGCAGATTCTTCCTGCCATTTGAGTTTATCAGTTTGGTCTGCAGCAGTTTTTCTTTCCACTGTTCAGAAACGGTTTCCTTCTCTGAAAGGACTAATTCACCCATCCGAACTACACTCCTAAACTTGAACCACAATTGCTTGCACAACACAAGGTGCCTCCGGCTGGGCTCCAGTCAAGGCTGCCAGTATTTCATCAGAGTCCTGTGAAGTAAACACACATGCAGGGCTTTGATCCGAGACACATGTCCCAACACTTACAGATCCCCACTTCCAAATCAGTGCACTTAACCGTGATCAGCAGATTAGCAATGATCACTCTACCAAAAAAGTTCTGTACTTAAGCAGGGCTTAATACTCTGTATGTGATGCAAGGAGAAGCTGAACCAACTGTCAACACTAATGTGCAGCATGAGGATATTCACAACTGGAAAAACAACCAAGGAATAGGCAATAGTTTAAAAATAACAGAGCAGAGAATAGGTTCATGTATCGGGACACAACTGCTTAACAGAACTAATGAGGCACCAGCATTACTCCAAAGAACTGCAGCCTCAACTCCTATTGCAATTCCTGACACATCCTGTACTCAAGTAAAAAAGAATAAATGCTGCCATTGACTCTCTACCTGTAATGCTTTCAACTTCTAAAAATTCACAGTCATAATACAAAACCCAGAGATGATGGGAGTAGCATGTTTGCAGACTTTTACAAACCACACTTTACCCAAGTTTAAACTGAAACTGGAAAGAGTAGAGAATATTTTAGAATACTATTTTATTATACATTAATACTGATAAAGTATACAGGAAGTTTCTTTCAAATCACTGTAAGTAGAGTATGCAGACTTAGAACCTACAAACATTCAATGCCTTGATTGTTAGGAAAACTTAGGTTTTAAAACATGCAAAATTATGACATTTAAGCGATTGAGGTTTTCAGAACAGCTTGTACTTCAAAATAAGGGGCTTATCTTCAGGAGCTTTTAGCATCTGAAATACAGCACATCATGACCCAGCAGGGTGAGTGTGGGCAGAAAAGAATATAGAGCAAAAGTACAGTGGAGTGAAATGAAGACCCATGGTGCAAAGCAATAGAAAAGTTTACATTACCAAATCCACTGCGCATTTGCCTAATGTTTTCAGCACATAGAAGTAAAGCAGGCCCAGCAGACAGCAGCAATAAATCCATAAAAGAAAAACACTTCTGCCAGGGAACATGAAAGACTCTTAGCAGGCATTAATAGATCCATGATGCTTTTCTTTAATTTAACAATTCTGAATTGTGAACTGAGATTTTCATACAGCAAGTTGACACAGGCCACATACTAAATCTTCCGTATTTTATCCATCTATGGTAATACAGTGCAGGGAGAAAACAAACCTGCCTTTAAGGTTTCCACATGAATTGCCAAAATCAGAATGAAAAATTCATTGTATCTTCCCCCATCCAAAAGCTATACCAACACTTCCTACTGTTCTTCATAGATACAGAAGAGCTCAGAAAAGCTGGAGTTAAAACATCAGAAATACCTGGTGGACACACATGAAAATCATTCTCAGTAAAATCCAGTCAATTTGCAATACAAATACATTTTTCTAATCGATACACGCACGCTGGCTTTTCATTAGTGGGAACAATTCACAGCAGAAAAAGTCTTTTTAACAGTATTTCTGGATCTGTGAAAACACCTCAAACCTCATCCTCTCCAACAGAAGACAAGGCACAATTAAAAGACTCCACAATTATGGGGAATGCTCTAAGTTTTTCTTTTCCTTCCCTTCAGGCAACCTTTTTTGTTTTTTAAGAGCAATGGAAAGGACCAAACAGCTGTAGGAAAATGAAGGGAAACATTCTAGCTTTTACCTGAAAGGGGACAGGAAGAGGGAATGGAAAACAGTAAAAGCCAAAAGAAGCTGGGAAAGATCAGACAATTACATTTTTCAGAACAGTAATACACGAATAACCTACAGTTATGAATTCTATAAACCAGGATGTATTTCAAAACCAGAAATCTTACCTGGTAAAGAGCACACAAGCATAAAGCAAGTAATTTTTATCACATCCACTTCTGAATAAGCTTAAGCAGAGGGAGTAACCTGGTAAAAAAACAGAGTGGGGACAGAGCTAATGGCATGTCTTAAAGCAAGAAAGACAAGCTTGAACTTGATGCAGTTTAACAGGAGAGCCAAGAAACGGATTTTTCAAACGGATGATGTAGCTAAAGCAGCAGGTAAAATGTGGATTATTTAGATAGGAATAGGGAAGAGAAGGGAAGTGCTACAGAGCTCCAAGAGCGTTGCAGCAGCCCTGCAGACAGACGAGGCCTCTCTCTAACAGGAGGCTCTCCAAAGCCAAAGGGAAAATGGGAAGGTCTACAACACTTTAGAGATGGGGGCAGCAAAGTGCAGAGAGAGTTGAAATTTGAAAAGTGAAAGAACAGAGCAGAGATGTTGTCCCACCACAGGAGAACACAGCAGCCACGGGGAACAGAGGACTAAGCCAGTAATGTCACAGCAAAGTTCAAGGGTACAACACCCAAGAGTTTCCAAGCAGAGAGAATAACAAGCAACAATGTCTGAAAATTACACAGGTCCTAATTTCTGAGGAAGTGCTCTATGGGATCAGATTTTTCACTTGGGGCAGCTCATAGCCCAGACATACCAGGGAAGAGCGTCCTCATGTAGTGCCCTGGCACCCTCCCCACATGAGCTCATAATCTCAGCCATTACACTCCTCTCCACTGTAATTGTCTGTTTCAGCAGATGATCATTCCTCACCCAAAGCCATGAGTGAATGAAACCTCTTGCAGGAGCTGAAAACCTGATGTAAATTTTGAAAAGGCGAGCACCATCAGCACTATCTGCATTGCAGTCATCTCAGCAGCACAGAGGCATTTCCACGTCAACAGGACCAACCGTCTGCTGAAATAAGTGTCTTATTTAACATGGCCCTCCTCAGCATGTGAGAAAAAAAGTAGTCTGGTTTTCTGCAAAAAGTCTAAAAATGGAATATATAAGCATCCATTTTCTAAGTGTTCAAATTGATCCTCCTTTTCTGCAGGAAGATGTCCTTCAAATGAATTGCAGGACTCATGAAACTGGATTAGCAATGTCATAAATCACACACCTGCCAAAATAACAGCATAAAAAGTGAGACTAAATATAACCTACCTCTGATTTGAATAGATACAATCTATATTTAACAATTTGTTATAACTCAAATATTAGCAGACACTTATTCAAATATCAACATAAATCACAGCATTAGTTTTAATTTTCCTACAGTTAATTGTTTTAAAAACAACTTTTAAGCTTCTGTAATGCCCTCATTTATGATTTAATAAGTTTTGAATTTGCATAAAGAAGAAACTTGCAAATTTATGCTTCACAAATCTTCTGCCAGTACTCCAAGTTTTTTTCCTCCAAGCCAAATTGTAACAAAATCCTAGTTTACACTTCTGAAATTATCAATGAAATGCTTCACAAACCAGGACCACTTCTAGGACCATCATTTAAACTGCAGGATTTAATACAAGCCAAAATTTCCTTCATACATAGTGGAAAGAACAGTATTTCCCTATACGGCTCAATTTCCAAGACTCAGACTTAGTTTACATTTCAAAACCACTGTATTAAGAGCATAAACTCAGTGTTACAGAGTGATTTTGTGACCTATGTTTTACTCCTTAACCTGGACTCTCATAACACCCCAGGTAAATCTCAGAAAACATCCAGACACATCCCTGTAAGGATTTTTAAAAAGTAATCAAGAGGTATCCAGGCACCCTCAGCTCCAAGAGAATCAGAGTGGAAATCTCAGGAAGCACACTTCTAAACTAAGATGTGTGATAATTCATTAACTTAATGATGCAAGTAGATTAGCCAACTGTTGAGGCAGAAATGGTAACAAAAAGAACCAAAGAACATTCAGAACCATCATCATTCACAAAAACCAAGTCAGCATACATTTATACCAACACAGACAAAATTCTGTTTCACAACACAGAGTCAAATTCCCCTAAAACAACAAAAATAATGCATAATGTTCCAAAAATAAAGGAACAAACTGCCACTTCATGCTGAAGTCCTCAGAATAATGAAAGTACAAAACATTTTACATGTGAATCTCTAGTTACACTAGACTTTTTCCTTTCTTCATAATGAAGAATGTGTTAGAAAACAGCAGTTAAGAAAAAAGCCACGTGGAACTTGCTGTAACTGGTTCTGCCACCCAAATATCAATGTCATTAGAAGAACTACAATTACATTTCTGTGAATAAGAGCCTGAAATACCTGAAAGCACAAAGTAAACAAGAAGAAATATTCAAAGTTTCAGTGAGAATTAATTAGAAAGGTAAGCAGTCCACATCAGAACTACTGCTTTGCACCATTTGCAGTTTATTCTTTTGCCTCCTCTTAAGGACACTTAATAGATAACATTATCATAATGCTCACATTTTTCCTCAGAGTTTCCTCTTCCCTGACAGAATGATTTATAATGAATTGTTGCAATCAGCCACCCGTTCATCTGATTACACCCTTGCCAGCAAGTGTAACCTGAGCCACATTCGGAATGTGCATGGAGAGACCTGAGGAGCCCCAAGTGATACAGATGCCTAAAGAAGGCAATGCCCAATGGAACTCAGCAGAGGTGCAACAATCACTGCACCACTGCCAACAGTTTCACAAGAGCTCAATTTAACAGCAGAGCAGCATCAGCACACACAGCTGGTCCTGCAGGGAGCCACAGGCAGGAGTGTGTCCATCCCCTGGTCATTCATGAACGGTGGCTTTGCATTTCCAATTAAGATGGGACAAAATAGGGGAGAGAAAAAAAAATATGGATATAGAACGAGACTAAACAGAGCAAGGAAAAAAGGGAGACTGACAGGAAAGCAAGAGGTAAGAGACCAGGAAGGGCAGAGAGACTTGCCATATCAGAGGCATTTTGTAAGAGATGCATTCCTTCTAGCTCCACTTTTCCAAGGAAGCAACTGAGGAAAGTCGTGCAACACCACGAGGAACGGCAACACCAGCACACACCTTAATCAACATCTCTCACCACTTCACGCTTTCATCTTCTGGACAAAAGTTAGACATGATGACCTTGCAACCTGCCTCATCTCCAACAGTTTTCCTATCATTTTGTCTTCTCAAAGAGCACCTTGTGCTTAAGATTTATTCCCTGCATGCTGAACTCTTTTTTTCAAGTCCAATCTTGCTTAACGAGTTACTTTTTATTATGGGAAGCTTTTTTTATGTGTTGTTTGTTCTGTCAAGCCCAAATAACTGCTGACATTCTAATCATGAGGCCCCTTAGAAAAAAAAAAAAGTCTTTTGCTTAAAAGCAATCTTTTATTTGCCTATAAAGCAATTATATATATATATATCATGTTTAAATCATTTTAATATAAAAATAGCCTGCCCACATTTTAAATACTGTAGAGGATAAAATACATAAAACTGTCCTCTTCAGATTTTAATCATTCCCTCTCTTGCTGAATTTAATATATTCCTACAGCACACCAGCTTTCTTCAGTAGTTCTTCCCAAGCCCTGAAGAAGGAATTATCTTTCTAAAAACCAGAGACTAATCTCCCTCTCCTAACACAAAAGCCACATTTTGTTGTAGCCATATATAAAAAGCAAATTCTATGGGGAAGCAGCTTCTAAGGCCAGCGTGAATTCAGCACACCATGTTCTTGCATATATTTTGTCCATTTAGTCAAAAACTCTGCCCTCTCCTTTCTCCTACTCTTCTCCCTACGGCAGAAAGGCAACAGCTCTGAACCAGCAAAGAACATAAAATACAGGAAGTTTTGCTCAACTGATTTAGTTATTCCAAGAAAAATGCAACTGTAAATCCCTGTCATATACATACCTACTGCTGAATATCCAGAACAGCAATATTAAATAGATACCCAGGACTTTCCCTAACATGAAAAAACAAATGTTGTAATATAAGTTTTGTTATTCTTGATTACTATTTGCCTGGGTACATGATTTCTGAAGAGATTTTAATTCAGATAAACTTGCCAAATTATGCTACAAAGAAAACTGAGTAAATTTGTTTCTTTACAAGCATTCAGTCTCTTCTAACATTGCACAACATGGAAGCAATCAAGATTTATTCCTCTGTCTAAAATACAGCAGCTTTCTTGGTTTTTTAATTTAAGAAATGGATTCTGATAAAAGGCAACATTTGAAGTGGGCAGTCGGTCCATCTTTAAAAGAAAAGCAATAGCTTAATGCTGCAAAATCTCCTCCCTTTCCACAGATAAGCCCTGCCCATTTGTTGCTTAGTTTCAGTTATAGTAACTTACTTAGGCTATTGCTAAGACTGGATGTAATTTGCATTGACTGCATCCAGAATCAACTGCACAGGTGCAATTGACTCATCTTGAACTCACAAGTTTACAAGTTTTCACTATCAACAACCAGATATCTACATTTTCCCCCTTTTCTTTACTAGCAGACAGAAGAAGTACAATAGCATGTGCAATTCCAATATTTTTATTGTGAACATTGTTTCCATTGACCTTGCTGCAAGCAGGAATTCCAGTATTGCACAGGGATGTAGAAGTTTCTAATTTTGGTTAGGACAAAGGGGAATCTTCTTATGAAGGGCATCACAGTCCATCAGCAAAACTCCAACTACATCACAAAAACACCAGTAATTGCTCTATAGCTGAGACAAAGTTAGGTTTTGTATTACCTCACATCTCCACATGAGGAAAGAGATGTAACTCCTATTCAAAACTGTGTCTGAACATGTATTTGTGAGGCAAACAAAAACAAATACTGTTTTCTAAAATGGCTATGATCTGCTGATATTCCAGTGGAGCTGAAAGTTCTGGCTTCCCCCATAAAACATGTCTGGGATACCAGATGTCTTCTCTGTGCCAAAGGAATACTCACAAGACTACACTCTTCTTGTCTAGCAGCCTAAAGCAATGAGAGATAGCAAAAGTTCTTACAATAAATAGCTCTTGCCATACCAGGGCAACTGGGAGAAAGACATGAGTGCAGCCTTTGTTCTTAATATCTACTGATTAAGCTTATGAAAATCAAACATGGTAAGACTATTTTAAAAGACTTTTGAACAGACTTCCTTCTACACCTTATGACATACAAAGAAAACCCAACATTACACGATAAAGCAGGTGAAAAAATGCAAGCTCTGTGGCTGATGCCATACTAGCCAGAGTAATGACAGGTTTACTTGCAGGCTTACTTTGGCTGCCATTTAAATTTTAGCAACAAATTCTACATTTGCTGCTACCTATCTTGAAGCAGATGAATTATAGGTAGCCATATTTTCTCTGAATTTCTATGTCAAATAGCAAACCTGTAATAGAACAAGATGATAAATTACTCCAAGTGTTTTTCAATCACATGGGGCATTTTCTACAGTTAATGTCTAGATCAGATCTCCTTTATTGTACCCTTATAAAAGAAAAAAGGAAGTTTTTTTTAATCACATAATCACACAAACTAAATTATATTAATATCTATATTTTGCTCAAATATGGAAAAGCAAGAAACACCAGTTTGCATTACTTTGATACCAAAAATGAATTACAATATGGCTCAAAAAACACTGTCCCCGAGCTGAACTCTTGTTTATGCAATGCCATAATCCACAGGCTATGCTACCCTGAGTGACCCAGTTTTGGAGACAGGATGTTGGTCACCTCCAAGATAAACAATGCCCCGAGCAATCTTAGAAAACCGTAAAGGAACAAAGCACTGACTGTGCATTCCTCCAGAACAGGCTACCATCAATACTTCATCCACACTTCTACAAAAATATAATTCCAAAACTATTATTCTTTATGGGCAACAGAAAGCACAATCCATTCTGAATACTAAGCAATCCCAATGACAACTCTGATCTGTAGAGAATTAATTTTATCTACAAAAAAAAGGAGAAAAAGCTTCCTGAAGAGAGAGAGCTTTTCCTGAACTCTGTTCAGGACTTTAATGCCATCTCAGTACCAAGCCACAGTAGATTTAATGTCTCTGTCAATATACAAGTTTAGCATAATGTACACTAACCTTCCCACTAGAGATCACAAACCAATCATGATCACAAACCAATTATGATAAACAGCAGTCCCACTGCCTATTTATTTACTGGGGAAAGTTCACTCACCAGACTATGACAGGTAGAGTGCATTGGAGACTCCAATTCAGCCCTGTCTCTGTAAGGTACATTACTTCCCAAGCAAAAATGGATATATATTACTATTCTGAAAGAAAAACTCTGCACCGAGGATGAGCTCCAAAAGGACTGCAGGAATACTGATTTTACATTTTACAGTTATCAGTGGTTGTAGACAATGTAAGGAACTTCTCTTTTTAGGTACTGAAACAGAGTTGCAAAGTCAGAATGACTTAGTCATTAAAGGAAGTAAGTCCACCCAATTTTACACACATAAAGCAGGATCTTAATAAGCTCAGTTGCATATAACAGAAACTAATTATCTTATCTGCAAATTATTAAACACAGACTTCATTGAAATGCTGAATAACTATTTAAAACCATGTAAGAAACAGAAAGGAGAGAATTAAAACCAAAATGCAGATAAGCAACAGGGGTACAAAAGTTCAGGAACTTTAATCTCTCTCTTTTTACAACAGAGGACTTAGAACCCAGACAGATTTTTTGGGTCTCTTAGAATGAGACCTTCATTCTTATCCAAAAGGTCACTGTGGAAACTTGGGCGTTGGGCTGTGGTTCTGGGCATTCTGATATTAAGGAGCAGGAGTGAAAAGCTGTGACTTTGACTAAGCACCTAACACATGAGTGGGAAGAGAAGGTTCTCACATCAGCTGCCATTTACTGAATTTCTGTTGTCTAATCTCCAGCTTATTCATGCCTTTTGTCACAAAAAAAGGTCCAGTAAAAAAAAAAAAAAAAAAAAGAGGAAGGTTACTGAACTCCAGCATCCATTAAAGTCAGGCCAAAGGACAACCAACCACGTGACTGACCTCTCAAGGGCTAACTCTGGTACCCTTGAGCAGACAGCCCCAGTAGTGCTACAGAGACACAAATACCTGAATTTATTTCAAGAAACACATTTTTAAAGTATTTAAATCAACTCTGTGCAGAATCACTCTTGTTTCTACTCACAAATGACTATCACTGCAGTCTTACCAAACTAACCCATACCACTGTCTCTGCTGCAGTTCATGGAGATTGTCAGATTCATTCTCCAGGTCTGAGTATGTTAATAATCAACTTATTCTCTTATCCTTCTCTTCATATGTCTCACTGAAAGATGAGTAATAGCACAAAACTCCTGTTCTAACTCCCATTTTCCCCTCCCTCTGTTATTGTTGCAGGGACTTTAGATTTAGACACAATAAACAGGGATTACATTCCTGTATTAAGGTGTGCCAGAAACCTGAGCTCTTTCAGCCACAGAACTACTGTAACACATTCCCTCTAATTATTATGCAATATTACAGTCTTCTACAGCAGGAAGAGTAATTTCATGGTTAGGATGCAGCCCATTCACTAGAAAACTGTTATACAGCACTTTCAGAAGGAAGGATTATCAATAAAACAGGACTGTTGAGTTAAAAAGATAAAATAAGAAGCCTGTACAATTTAGCTTTACCACAACACTGGTATTTATAACCAATTCACATGTGCAAGTTTTGTATGAATTGTCTTAGAAGCAAAATGTCAGTAAGTACTTCTGTTTATTTACCTTATGTAATTGTACATGAAAAGACTTTAAACCATTAATGTTTTAGAAATCTATATCACTTCCTTTTCTCAACACCGTAGATATCTGGAACCTAATAAATGACAGAAATATCTGAATACATAACTCACTTAAAAAAATCTCCAAGGTTACAACTTCGTTTTTCCAGTTAGAAAAACTCTGAAAATATTTAGTATGCTTATAAATAAAAATATTTGCTTCAAATAAAAGTGAACTTAACTATAAGGTCAGCCACATAGCATTCTAAAATAGTATTTATGGTTTTCAGTTTCTTAACCCTCCAATTTCTTTTTTTTTTTTTCTGAGAACAAAGAAATAGGGGGAAAAAAATCAGTTAACACACTCATCATGCTACAGCTCTAAATGCAACTGCATTAAAAGGTAAAACTTAAAGCACAATATACCTGCATGACACCTGGTAGAATGGATATCCCGGTAGAGGAAGAGAGTTTGAAAATCCAGGCTGGCTCGACATCGCCTTCAGGTATTGTATCCACTTAAACCTCTTCTATATTCCATATGTTAATTCCTTACCAAAAGAAACACGTAGGCACGTATCCATCAGTACCTTTGTTCAGAGCTAACTAAAGAGAAACCAAGTGCACGCTGGAAGGTCTCGAGGATTCTGCCTGCATTTCAAACTGCTTCCTCAGTAGTGAAATTCCTAAAAGCCAACACCCTTCATGACATCACATACTACAAAATCATAAACACGCCATCGCGAGGCAAGGGCAGCCCGTGGGTTTTGGCTCGACAGAGAGCCCTGCACCGCATTCTTTGTAGCGAGCAGAGCGCCTTTCAGGCAGGGACCTGCTGCCTGGAACAGCAGCCCTGCTCTGGCAGGCAGCCAGCCACCAGCACAACTTATTGCCAATGCCGCAAATCCCTCCGACCGACCGGCCGCTTAATGAGCAGCCACTGCAGGTGAAACATCGTTTCCAGCCCCTTTCACAAGGATTTCCTCCTTCCGTGACCTTGAACTTGGTGACAAAAACGTCATCTGAACATTTCTGCACGCTGCATGCTATTGTTTTGTAAGCGAGATCGGATTGCACTGCACACCACGGTAGCAATGAGAAATCATACTGAGCTTTTCCCCTGCTTAGGAAGGATCCTCTAATGCTACACCCCCAACTATGGGAAAAGCAGGAGGGAAGGAGAGGAGATGGAATCTTAAAACACACTATTTAAGCTCCTGCATGTAGATATAAAATTATGTGCATGCCTTCCTGCAGTATTTTACTACTGCTTAAATCAAAGAAATTTCAAAAGCAATGTTTCTTTTGATATACAGTACAATGGTAAGTTACATTAAAGTTACTTGGGCATGCCTTTCCTCAAGAGAAAAAAAGACTACTGGAAAGCAGGAAAACATGTGAGTAGTCACAGTATTGCCCAGTGGCATGACTAATGTCAAATAGACTTAAATGATTATCTACCTACACTGCTCTTAAGGTGTACAGTGCCCTCACACATAGATTTCCTTAATTTAAGCAAAATTTTAAATAAAAGAGATTCTTTAATTATTTCATTACCTATGCTAGCTGCACTGGAAAACATTAAAATGTTGAGTTTGATACCTCTGCCCCATGACACACTATTTACTTTTATACTATTTTGTCTCAGTTTTGGAAAAAGAATATCTTCTGAATTCCAAATCAGTTTTGGAATACTTTCCAATTCCAAACTCCAAATCAGTTTCACCTGGTTTATCCCAAGTTTATAACCGACATTTCCATCATAAGAAAAATGGTACAAAACTATCCTAGGTACCTTTTAAAGTCTGACTTAAAAGACATAGGTCACTGCATAGGGCTCCAATCCTTAAATCCTATAAAAGTACCAGGATAACAAAGAGGGCACAGTCTGCCCAAAAAAGTTATGGTGAGGTTTTTTTATTTGCACAACTGATATGTCTGGAAAAACAAAGAAGCTTCTGGGTATGTAATTTTGCATAAATGTTTATGTCTCTCCTGGCTGTAAAGAGAGAGCCTGAAAAGGCAAATCAAGCACAAATAATGTTGTGGTATCAGCTGAAATTTTACAGACAGACTTGAAAAAGCATCACCTCCCTCGTGTTCAGTACGGAGCACTCACTCTGAAAACTCAACAACTCTCAAAAAACACTGGGGGAACACCAAAGAAATTTGTGTGCATGTGAGAGGAAGAGAAAACTCTACTAAACTTGTCTGAGTCCTCTTTGCCTAATCAGGAATGTTAGGAAAAATACTGGTAACTTTCATTCCCATGGCCACAGCTGCTGAGGGACGTGGCAGTGATGCCTCTGCACTGCTGGGGTTGGCCCTGAGGAGTCCCCTTGTGTGCCCACCCCTGAAACACTCTTATTGTGTGTATTTACCCATCTTCTATTCGGTGTCTTCTCCACACTGATAATGGCAGCATTAGCACATTTATGCAGTAACTCTCATCTCAGAATAACTCCTCCTAGTCCCAGTTGGGATTGAGACTTTTTCCATTGGATTTGCCAGTTGAAAAAGAATGTTAGTGTCAAACTGGCAGATTACAGGTTTATAAATTAGGAGTCTTAGAGGTTGCCAGTGGCTTGCCATGACATTTTGCAAAAATCACATAGTCCCTTAATGCTTAGCTTATCCACATAATAAGGAAAATACTGCCTGACAGCAAAGGAATGATGTGAGGTTAATTTTTTTTTTTGTAATTAAGTATTGAAATAAATTCTCTGATTAAAGATTTATGAAGGGATAAAACAGCTGTAGCGTTTGAGGGAAAAGATGTGTGGGAATATTCAGAATAGAGTTTTTTTTCCTGTCTCCTGCTCCTAGCTCTAACACAACAGAAGCATTATTGCTCTGAAATTCCAATTTAAATATAAAAGCCATTTAAATTTTAAAACATCGTGGAAAGTGCAATTTTTAAATGGGTGGACAGGATTCCACAGCATTTAAAGATGGGGATAAGTGAGATGACAATAGGCAGACAAAAACTGTATTTAGGATGATTTTTACAGAAGCAAAATCCTTCACTGGTAGGCATCACACTACTTCAGTCATTTGAAAACAGAAAGGGAAAGTGTGGCTTAAAACAGAGAAAAGGGAAAGAGAAAATCTGATTAGGACCAAAGAGAAAGCCTCCCCACAATGAAACCCAACAGTTAACAAGTGGCCTTCTATTTAGTTCCACAAGCAGGCTGGATTGCAGAACACAACTACTTTTGGGATCCAGACCTAACTTGCCAAACACCACCTCCACTGAAAGAGACAAGCAGGTTTCATTCCAACTGTAGTCACATCTTTTGGAAATTTGCTTCCTTGTTTCAGAGCCAACGAGCTCACTTAAAAATAACCACCTTAGGATTGTTTGGCACAGCATGCCATGTAACACTTATTACTCTGCTGGAACAAAATTAAACCAAGAAAATAAGTTTGAGACGCAAGTACTGTGTGCTCCAGAATTTACAGTGACCTTAGTACTGAAGGAAGTGACCTGTTGGAGCATTTAATGCTGCTACTTGAAAAGGTATGAAACACTTAACTGAGATCTAACTGCAGTTCAAAAAGCAAGCACAGGCTGAAAGACTGGAGAAGAACAAATTCATGGCCACTTTCAGTTATTTCAAACAAGTAGCATCCTTGGTAAACTAATGGAAATTTTCTTTAAATCCAAGTCAGGCTGAAGAAGAAATAGAAACTAACCTTATAACTAACAATCAATTTCATCAAGTCTGGAACTGAGAGCAGGCATTCTGTAGACAATTATGTGATTGTATATCAAAATGTATATAAAATGTTGAGTATTCACAAAAATAGAATGAAGTGTCATGCAAAAATTATTGTAACATCAATACAATAAATTAGTAATTTACTCCGATCTAAAGTGTTATATTTTATATCTTCACTGCATGCGGTATTAGTGTCTAATAAATTAGACAGTGAATTAGAACAAAAATGTAAAATAAAATTACATTTTGCATTTTGAAAATAACAATATTCATAAAGAAAATATTACAAGGATATTCAATATAATAAGCAGTACTTAGATGTACTTGGGTACTAGTACTAGTATTTAGATAACAGAAAGTCTTTTCCTCCTTTCTGTACGAAACACAAAAATAAAGAAATATTCAACAACACTAAAGAATAGTGGTAAATTTGCAAATTAAAAAAAGACACTATCGCTGGAAATGCAAAACGCATCCAGAGTTAAAGACTAACTGGATATTTATATAGAGAAAAACAAACAAATTCCCAAAACCCAAACAACCCAGAAGTGGAGGCTGGAAGGAAAGAGGACTTATAAACAACACCAGTACCTTGTGAGAAATCCATCTAACCTCACTGCCAACGGACGTCACTCTTCCCTGAGACTGACTAGTTGGTTCAATGACAATGCATAATCTCTGCTGAACTCCTAAACTTGCTGGTCAAACAGCTCAACTAAATGTTTCTTGTGCTAGTAAGTGTTAATAACTAGTAGAGTTCAAATCTCTCATGTGGATACCAAGGAAAGTGTCAATCTCTTTTTCTTCCCTTTTCTTGTTTAATTTCCTCAGTATTTTCTCATCTGACCTACCCAACCTTTCACGGGCTAACACGGGGCCCAATTGCAAATTCAAAACTCCTCCAAAAGGAGATTTCACATAGAATGTCTTGGATTGGAAGAGACCTTAAAGATCAACACCCTGCCATGGGCAAGGACATGTTCCACTAGATCAGGCTTCCCACAACCCCATCCAGCCTGGTGTTGAACACTTCCAGGGATGAGGCATTCACAGCTTCTTTGGGCAGCCTGTGCCAGTGTCTCACTACCCTCACAGGAAGAAAGGAAAGCAAAAGATGAAGACATCCTTTGCATGGTAAAATGTCAACTCACTCCTCCCTGCAATCACACAGGCTGACAAGACTGATGGAACTCCATAAAACAGAAATAGTAAGAGCCTTGAAGTATAAAGTATCTGAAATTTAAGGAATTTATTTCCATTAAGGAGTTGTCCTTCGAGGAAGAGTGAAGTAAAAGTAACAGGAAGACATAGTAGTAGATTATATTTTAGGTAAGGACACATTTCTGCATCCAGAAGCTTTATCTTAAGGCCATAGAACCACAGAATCATTAAGGTTGGAGAAGGCCTCCAAGAGTAGTCAGCTCAACCTGTGAACAAACACCACCTTGTCAACTAACCCATGATACTCAGTGCCACGTCCAGCTGTTTTTTAACACCCCCAGGGATGGTGACTACCACTTCCCTGGGTAGTCTGTTTCAATTGCTGACAACCCTCTCAGGGAAAAAATTCTCCCCGATGTCCCATCTGAACCTCCTCCGGTGCAGCTTGAAGCCATTTCCTGTCGTCCTGTCACTGGATTCCTGGGAGAAGAAACCAGTCCCCACCTGACTACAGCTTCCTTTCAGAAAGCTGCAGAGACCAATAATTCCTGTATCTGAAAAAAGGTCTAGAACTTTATCTAAATGTCTGAGAATTCATAGTGGAGTTACTAGACTTACATGTCCGCTTGCTACCTTAGTCCTTACAGACATTCTTACTTGGATTAAGAAATCATATTTTTAACTTTTTTTTTTCTCCTATCTGGAATAAGAGGGAAGAAGATATTAAAGTCTTATCTAAACAAGATTTATTTTTAAGCCAAACATAAAACTGCTCTTAGCTACTTTACTAGAAAGGCTGTAAAGGTGTTCAGAGTCCAACAGCATCACCTTGATTTGCAAGGCCACCTAAGCAGCACTACCCAAAAGCCATTCAGCCACCACGAGTCACGGGACAGCCTGCACAGCCTCCAGTGGCCTGACACATTCCAGGAATACAGCAAATCAAAACTCACCATTCAAGCACTATCGCCACATTGCCATTAATACTCAAAGCATACCATAACAGCCTTTGTGCCCAAACCAGAGATGACACACCTCCCTTTTTCCTTTTTTCACTCTTCCTGCATGTTGGCACTCTACATTTATCCATAGCTGAAGCCTCCATTCCTTTTACTCTGCTCTGGGTGCTCAAGAGACAGCACCCTTCTTCAGGCTTTGCACGTGAATACAGCCATCATCACTGATTTCAGTTACTCTGCAGCTTTAGGTAACTTTTACCACCAGATGTTTCAGCAGCCAGCCATGAATTCTCAAAATTCTCAATGGCTCTCACACATATTGTGTGATACCAAACATAGGAAAAAATCATGCACTAGAAGTGAGATTAATAAACTTCAAACTGGACCTAGATGTCAGACTGCATATTGCATGCATGTTTCTTTACTGTTTAGCAAGTGTTCAGGCAGCAACTAAACAACTCTTCACAGTGGCCAAAGGTTCCCAATTGATTCATGAGTAACTGAACATGGCTGGCACCCTGCCTGGTAGAGAGATAACCCCGTCCTGTTGGACTAGAGCAGTGAACCCTCCTGCCTGCACACCCAAAGCCACAATAGGGTTGCTGTGTAACCAGGTGCTGTGTTCTCAACCAGGCCATTCTGCCCTGCAGCTGTCTGAACCAGCCTGTAACAATCTGCAGAAGGAACAAGAAGAAGTCTTGTCAGCAGTAAAACATCAGGATGTCTTCTAGGGCAGGGGAGGAATACCTGAGCTGTAAATTAACCTCCCGCAAGTCATGAAACTACACAGACATAAAGCCATTGACCATGACCAAGACAAGAAGGGTGAAGGACCCTGCTTACAGCCTTGCCCTCCTCTACAAGTGCAATTCCAGCTGAAACAATTAGCCTCAAGAAACCTACAACTGGAAACTAACCTCCAGGATTCACTTGATCACTGGTGATAGTCTGAGGCACACAGACATTAGTTATTCTGTACCTGAGCACATCAAACAGCCTGTACTGCATATCCTTGAATTCTAACCCAGGTAAACTTTGGGGGATGATCTCACCTTCACTAGAAGGAAACATTTCCCTCAACCACCACGTTCACTCTCTACCATCCCCATGACCTTTATCCAGGGAACAGAACAAACAGCACCCGGCCACACCGTCATTACCAGCAAGGGAGAAACTGCTCTTCCAGGAAAACAGGAGATCCACTCTACACAACAAAGATTTTTAACACCTGTACCTTCTACAGAGACCATTCCAGAGTGACAGTTCTATTTTCTGCTTACTGCATTTGTAAATACAGGAGTATAAATCTTGTGCACTGTGGAATCGGCAGGTATTACACATTTCAGCTCAAAGATAATGTGAGAATCAAATTGCAGTCTCTCACTGTATGAAATAATTACATATTCTTACATCTGAAATTACTTTTATGAAAACCAGAAAAAGGGCATTCATGAAGACATTACATTATTATATATAGAGAAAAAAAATAAATACGCAAAGCCAGAAATGGGATTAAGCTACTTTATTCTATTTAAAAAATGAATTATACTGGATAGAGACAAATACTTCCTGTCAAGTGACCTGAAAATATTAAATATTCAACAGAAAACTAAAACGATTGAATAAAAAAAATTAAAAAAAAAAAAAACCCAAACAAAAAAAACCACCACCACCCCATACACCAAAACTCTGAGTCAGCCAAATAAACTTTAAAGGAACTAACTTTTGCTAAAACAAACAGGAAATCTAGTATTGCATAACTACTAAGCATGCATGCAAGTAAATTGGACTGAAGTGACTTAATTGGAATAGTCACTGCAAACATATGTAGAAGTCAGAATGCTGATATTATATGCAAATATTTAAATTACTTTGAATTTAGAGAGCAAGGTTACTTTCTATCATGACACAAATATTAACTTGTGTGAGCTACCAGAACATAGTAAATTTCTCTCTCCACAGATAGAGTTTATTAATTCAAACTAAACAGATGCCTATTTAATGGCATTTAGCTTACTGGCCCCTTGATGAAGCTCTAGAGTAAATAATATACTTCTTGTAGGATTGCAAATACAGACAGGGAGTCTAATTTTGAGGTTCAGAATAAATCAAAGTCTTCTGCACAAGCAGGCCATCACACAGTGTGCTTTTTAACCAAGATATATTTTAGTTTAACATCCCTGATAATTTTTTATCTGTAATAATAACCTATTCAAAATTCAGCAAGTAAACTGTAACTACAATACCTTGCAAATGGTGCAAACCACCTATCAGGTGACAGAAAAGTGTTACAAGCAGGGGCAAACATTGCACTGTCACCTCACTTTTAAGTTGGCATTTTGTATAATTCAACATGCCACCGAAGAACAAAAGTAAAAAGAAACTCTGGGGTGTACAAACTCCTGAGGGTCAGAGTGATAAATGAAACCACTTCCCAAATAAGCTTTCCTAATTAAGGCTTCTACACTAGAGCTGGCTTGCATTCAGTTATTACCACTGTTACAAGTAATCTGAAATATTCTTGATAAAATATTTTTAGCATCAACACCAGCATATTAAAACCAGTTGAAGGTCATAAGGGTGAAATAAATAAAAGTTCACACTCAGGGAAATACCACATTCATTCCTAAAACTACAGAGAAGTGTAGTTTTAAACTCCCTGTTTAAATCAGTTGAAGTTTTCTTATAATTATCAACCTATTATATAATCTATATATTATATGTATTATATATTATAATCTGTGCATTAAAAAAAATGAAACAGCATATCCATCCATTCCTGGATTACATCTATGGGATTTTACATATTCGTCCCCACAGGCACACCTGGACTACTAAAAAGGGTGAGTTTTCTTTTGTTAAAAGACAGAAACATTGAATAAACAGTCTTAATCAATTTTATGTCTTCCCATCCTCCCTGAAGAAATATTTAATTTGCTTAATTAGACAGATGGCACTTTTTATTATACTCGTATTTGCACTTAAGAAAATTATTTTGCATAGCAAAATTTTTATTTTTTAAGTCAATTCGTGTGCCACTAAATGACAATTCAGGACTACAAACTAAAGTATTATTAAATCTCTTCTCTGAAATGTAAATATTTCATACTAGCATTTTTAAGCAGTGAACCACTGAAACTCTTCTGTGTTGGTGTACAAACTTTAATTACTTTTGGCATATTCTTCCATATTAATCTACATTAATCTCAGAAAAAAACAGTGCCAAAGAATTCTTTACATCTCTTACAGAGGAATCTGTTACATGCTTATTATTTCTATATTATCCCCAATATTGAAGTGGAAGAAATTAAACCTAACCATGATATTATACACTGCATGTCTGACCCACAGTCACACCATTAAGAACTGAACAGATTGCACAGAATTCTAAAAGAACAATGATATTTGAAAAAAAAAAAAAAAAAAAAAAAAAAACAACAAAAAAGAAACACCAAAAGTATCAGGAATGGCAACACACAGGTTGCCACAGCAAATAGGGACCATATGCTTTCAAGGACAGAAAACGCATTTCTATGCAAAACAGTACATCCCTTAAAATGTACACTGACTTACACACACACACAAAAATTACTAATTATATTTCAATTAATCTTCTGAAGCCTGTGAAATGATTCATGTTTACAACATCTGACCACCTAACCTCAGGTGCTTTGTCAAAAGAGAAGGGCTTTATTTTTTTCCTCCCCATAAGAACAAGGATAAAAAGGTGAAGGATATAGACTCAAACTTGGACAACCAAACCTATGACTCAGCATCGTAAGAAAAAGCCAAGGTAAGGCATGATTTGATTTGCAACTAAGCTTTAGGTTGCTACAGCAACTTCATTACTCCAGAAGATATTAGAAATACTTCCATTCTTCCTCCCTCATAATAAAATCTGTTTAAATGCTTTGGAAAGCATTCAAATACTTATTTTCCTTGGTAAGAATTAATCATCAGTTTGAAGGCTAAGTCTACGAAGACCAAGAAACAACCAGGATTTTTCAGAAATCTGGAATGTAACTGCTGAGAGAAAGGCAGGAATATCTGACATTCAGTGCCCTAATAATTGAAGATAATCGTGCCCAACCTTCAGACAGGTATTCTAATCACAAAGCAAACTTTGCAAAACACGCCATTAAGTAAACAGTGCATATTTAGAGTTTCAGGACGGAAAACTCAAAAGGGTTTAGCAAGACACCAGTACAAAATCCTCATATAACCTCAGGTATTTAGCACACAGCACACAGGCAAAAAATACAGTTTCAAATGAAACATTACAAGTTGTTTGGGGTTTTTTTGCAAGGACTGAGCATTGATACATACCTTTTCATAATACTGTTTGCAGACCCATCAGTTCCAGTCAGCCATTAAGAGTCCTCATAATTAAGCCTGAAGCACTCATAAGCATTCAAAAGTGAAGCATAGTCATTAAAAAGGACCATGCTTGCACTCTCCCTATTAGCTGGGAAAAAATTCATTAATGCCTTCACTGCTCTCTTTCTGCCCAGGGAAAGAAAGCAAGGGGAGGGAAGAAGATTAGAGCAGAACACCGCCTACATTGCCATCATTTCCTCCCAACAGGTCAGCCACACAGAGGAAAAGGACCAAAAATGGTCTCCAAATTGGCTTCAGGGCTTCAGACTGGCTTGAGTGAAACAAATCAGAATTAACTTGATTTATGTAACTGATGTGAGTTACATGTGGCCCTGCCATGACCACATCCACTCAGTGCCATCCTTCTTTCATGTGTTTTGAGATAAAGGCAATAAATTTAAATCAAGATACATCGAGAAACCATAATTATGATATTATATTCCAGGTGATTCCTAAAAACCAGAAAACAGATGTTTAAATGATGCATCATTTGAATTAGCTCTCAGCATTTTTTCCTGGCCACACAACTTCTGTGGTAGAGATCACAGCAGCTTTGCAGAGTTAAGTCTACAGACAACCACCTTCTGGGTTTCCTCCCATCTAGAACAAGTTAATCAGCTTGTTCTGTAAAGCCAAATTAAATATATTCTTTCAGGAAAATACCCCTACTCTGATTAATTAGTTGAAGCAAAACACAAACAGTCATTGTACACATGATTCTAATGGAAATGCTTATAAAATTGGAGCACTTTATGGATGGGAGGATTAAACCTGTAAATTTCTCCTCAGATGTATGAATTAAAAATCTCTGCACCTGGGTGAGGTATGAAATTTATTAAAAGAGCAGTGACATGTTCCATGACTCCTACTTCAAAGCAACTAAATTATCGGGAATTATTATGTTTTATTTTAAAACTGCCTTTGAAATACAAAATGACTTCTGGCTTAAGTGCTTCAGTAAGTTTAAAATTTTCCTGTTACAAACTTCCACACGAACCAATCAGAAAACTCACTGTTACTGCTCTTGGTAACTAAATTTTGTCTCAACAATACGCTGTGTGAAAACAATTACCTAGCATGTTATGTTAATATAAGTAGGTCACATTGTTTCAATTAGATTTGCCTTAAAGCTCTCCCTAATAAATCTAGTTGCAAGAGATGTGCTTGCCTTATTTTCTCTAAAACACTGTTAATTTAAAATTAAATATGAGACAAACCACAGTCTTTGAGAAACTCAACACGTTGCCTGCCACTTACATCAAAGCATATGTATTTTATATGAGTTTTGTTTTGCTGCAAATACACAGAGAAGCCTTTGTCAAAATCCCATCAGTTACAAATGCACAATTGAAATTCTTCCTGCATTTGGGAGCAGAAGGAGGCTGTCATTTGTCACCAAGTTGCTTTGACTTTTACTTTCATTGCTGAATGCAACACAAACAATAAAAGGCAAAACTACCATATCCATTTTACTAAGGGATGCAATTATAAAAAAAGATAAAATCAAATAAAAATCTGTGAAACTGCAAGCTTTGTTTCCTTTCCTGTTCACCAAACATACGTGTGAGAAACAAAACCTCTACCTAAGCTTGTATTTTCCTCATCACCACAGGATCAAAAACTTCAAAAGTTTGGAAATAACCCAATTACTCCTTACTTACCTTATAAATGAGATATGAAAATACATGCAAAGAAGTGGTTCTAGGAGTAAATGCTACAGAAGTACCTCCACTAAAATATACCAAGAGATGAGATCTAGCAAGTAAGTGACAAGCCACCCTAACTCAACATTTGTTTTTGATTAATTTACATTTAATTGCAGGTGCTCACAAAGTTTAAAAAAGATAACATTGATCTCTGCTCACTGCAGAATATTTTAATCTGAAATCATAATATTAGACAGTCATTTAGACAGTAAGTTACTTTTACTTTGAAATAACATTTACATAATGGTACACCAGCAAACATGTCCCAGACAGCTCTTCCTAGGGGTGCATTAGACCAGAAACAACCAACATCAGGAGGAAGCTGCTGCCTCTCAGCTGAGCTGACAAACTTTCACTCTTCAACTACATACAAATGCAGCAGTAATTACTGGCTTAACCTGACACCAGTTCCCACATTGTTCATTCCCACAGACTACATGGGCCAGGAGGGGATGAGTGTCTTCCTGCAGTGCTACACGTAATTGCTGAAATCCCAGTGTCCCTCCCATTCTTCCAACAGCTTTCCAGGACCAACCAAAAATGCCTTTTCCACACTGAGCTGCCAGTAAAATCAATGCTTACACTCCTTGGCTGAAAGGGGGTTTTGCCTGTAGGGATGTTTAAAAAACATTGCTTAGCAGTTGAGTTGATTAGACTGCTCTATCCAATTATTTCGGATATTTAACCAACCACTTCCCAGATTCCCCCAGTTTTCCCTGACACCACTTCACCATGTTGGTTACTCACTCTTTTTCTCCTCCATTTTCCAATTGCATCCACTGTCCTTAACACCTTCTGAATTTAGGAGCTGTCTGTAGTATGAAAACTTGTGGTCATATCCCGCCATCTGCAAACCAGATTTTTTTTTTTTTCATAGAAGACTAGGATATTTTGGCCATTCGTAGTGGAACTATTACTTTTCAACCTGCTTTGAGTTTTATTTTGGCTTCAGGGAAAATACTCTTTCATATCTTCACCACTCCTCAAAAACCAGAACTGTCTCATTGCCAAGAAAAATACAACTTTTTACATGCTAATTTTAAATTCTAAAAGAGAATAGTTGATGAAAAATACTAAAAAGAAAAAAAAAAAAAAAAAAGGAAAAAAAAAAAAAAACACACAAAAAAAACATGAAACAAGACCACCTCTCTTTCCACAGAGAAATTTAGATTAGAAAAGCTAAAAGATTGCAACTTTACTTCATGGTTACTTTAGTACACCTGAACAGTTTTCTCACTTAAACAACAGGGATGGAAGGGGAGACAGATTAGTCTTTAATGATGAAAAAGGAAGTATTAAGTATAAAATGAGACACAATATCCGAACTTCCAAAGAATTACCATAGTAAGTTAACAGATGGGAATGTTAAACCATGGGATCCATGATAGTGATAGCCTTTGAAGAGAGGAGAACAAGTTGACACATAAGATGCCTGATGATCTGGGGACCTGTCTTCCAGCTCTGGTACATCATCTAAAACTGAATAGACACAGGATGTATCAATATGCTAAACATATTTTCTGCACAGAGAAACACTCAGAGGCCCTGTGAGGTTGTCTGAACAGTTTTCATTAGGTCTACGCTTTTGGCATAGAAAACGTAACTCTGTAAGAAGCACCAATTAAAATCATAATGGCTCTACAAGTATTTAAAAACACAAAAAAAATCCCTTCAATGGATTTCTCTAAACTAAGAAAACATATCCCCTCAAGCATGACATGGTTGGAGCTATAAAGAAATTAGAGCTGGAATACCAGAGACTGTGAAACTACTGCCCTCTAAGACTAGACTTTAGATTCAAATTCTGATTTATTCCAATCTAACATCCTAAAATGTCAAAGCCATTCCCAGGTTACTTGTGTTCCAACAGATTAGTTTTGCCATTTAAGACAGAGAAAAGCACTACAATTCTACTACAGAAGCTTCCAAGTGTTTGTTCAGCCTAAAGACACATTGTAAACCTCACATCATAAGTGATGTGTTATTATAGAAGACTTTTCCTTCTGCATTGCAGGCTAAAAGCAGCATAATAATGATCTAGAAAACTACAAAGGATGTTCTCTGGGCTTTAATTCAAAATGTCAGAAGTACACTGCAGACTTCACCAGATTTCTTCTAAAAAATTAATTATCAAAAGCATAGAAACACTGGATCTCCCAAGATTCACTTTTACACCTCATCTTATTTCCAAATGCTTCAGCTTGAAAGATTTCTAAATATTTTTTAAACCAATTTCATTATCTAAAGCATGCTACTAATTCTGTAAGCATGCTGAAAAACATTTCAAAGGTGTTTCAACAATCTTAACTGGGAATCATTCAAATGATGAACAAGTACCACACTGCAGGAACAGCTACTTGCAATAAAATTTCCTCATGATGGCAGCATAAACCATTCTCATGAAGTGTATTCCTACTCATACAAAAGTGAGACCTCAGCTGCTCTAGAAATTGTGTTCACCACCTTTTTTCCCCTCTTCACACTGTCAATTTTACACTACTTTATAGTCTTTAGATTTTGTCCCCAGAATTCCACTGGAGTATCATTATACTTCACACATGCAATTTATGAAGAAAGATGAGAAACTACCTTACAGAGTATTTTGATAATGGATAGTTTTATGCAGCTTCCCCGTATGTTCCACTGGATTTTTTTATCATTTGTATATTCTACTTTGTAAAGTCTATGACAACTGCACAGTCTACACATCTGTGTGAATCACTAAGTTAATGTTTTGATCAAGATCTATGAAGTTCTTCTGAAGAATGATCTTCCATCAAGTTCTGTTTGCTTTTAATGTTTCTGCACTACTAAAGAGGACAATACCATGACTTGCAAGATCCCATTGCCAGAAGGATTCTGAAAATTCAGTACTTTGTCTTACTGACCTTCCACAGTGTACGAATCACTAAGATGTACAGGCAGTTGTATACTTTTACAAGACATGAAATTCATTGAGTTCAAAATCTGCATAGATTCCAGCTTATGAACAAATTACAACAATTAAGTCTGTGTTGACTAAGAATAGGTTTGAGATTAAAAAAATCACCACCATGCTCGGAAAGACTTTTGTTTAAAAGCTATTACTAGTGCAAATCACTCTTTTCAGACTGTGCTGCAAGCATGGCTTTGCTGAGGCTCCTACTGCCAAAATCTCATTGCTTCCCACTTGAAAAGGTCAGCCAACGTCCCCCTCAGATCAGTCACCACAAGCTGTTCCTTAACCGAGTTCTACCAAAATAATCTGACTTTTTCAAACCATACAGTAGAGTATAAGGGAACCCAGATCACTGAGAGAGCAGCTGATGAAAAGACCACACAGTTATGTTTAGCTGATCCAAGGGGACAGTAAGCTCCCAAAGGAGAAAAGACTGACCAGTAAGAATGAGTGATGTCCCCAATCTCCTGCTCAGTTGCAAGTTTCATATCTGTCTATAGCCTTTAAAAGTGCACTAAGCCCTCACTTGTTCTACAATGCCTACACAGAGTTTAAAGACCAGAAGTGTATCTTGATTTATTTCACCTTCATTTACTGACTACCTCTGCTTAAATATACCTAGAAACCTTCCCAATTTACAGGTTTACACTCTCTCTGAATAATTTCCAACTGCTTAAAGAAAGCAATCTCGAGACTCCATGAAAATGAAAATAAACAGGCACTCACTCTACTTCTAGATGTTAGCAAACACAGAAAGAATAAACATCCATAAGGAAAGGAAAAATGCAAAAATTGCAAGTCTGGTTTAGATAGAACAGAAGCTAGAAGAAACACAAATAAAACATGTTTCTAACCTGTGAAATACATGATAAATATACTTGTTCTGGCTTGGCATCCCTGGACAGAGCAAATATTGTTGCAACAACCAAAAGCACTATTTGGCTGTAGTTAAGCTTTTCCTATCTCTTTTCATGTCTTGACAGTTTTATCTGCACTACGGTAAGAAGGGTGGTTAATACTAATTTTCTCAAATCTGACTCAGATTACACTGATTGAAAAGACTGGCCCTATCTTAATTTGAGGGTTTACAATAAGAAGATTAAAACAAACCAGCAGCATCTTTGTTTTTAAGCACTACACTCACTGAGCAGCAAACAAGTACCACATCAGAGAAAAAGCAGTTGTCATTACACTCCATCTCTCAAACATAAATGGTTTCTAAGAGAATTACATTCCTCCAGAAACCTCCCATTTTCTTCTCCATACACCTTTACAGTACAGCTATTCTGGCCAAGACAGCAGCAGGGCTTTACCACATTTCCCTCTGCTAAATAGGATTTTTCAAATGAGCAGCAAAGCCTGGGAGCAGCTGGAGCCTCAGAGGAGGATTGCCTCATTATCAGTAGCAAGAAGCAGAATAAATGAAGCAGAGCAAAAAGCCCAGTTCTCCATCTGAAGGGACAGTTACTAGGTTTAAAAATCACAGCCTAAAATCAAGACTCTGCTGCTGGTACGTACATCTGTGTGTACTATTATATAAAAACAATATTGTAATAGGAGTCCTATACGAATTTACAGCTTTTTGTTCCTTTATGTTCCTTTATTAGTTTAATTTGAGAAAGATGATGGCAATTGAGTTATGTGAAAGAACTACCTAGATGCAATTAGAAACCACCACTTCTACCAGTTTCAGCGAAGCACTTCAAAAATATAATGAAATATTCATGGCCATATTGTGACATCAGAGCCTACAACCAGCTTAAAAGAAGCCAGAGGAATTGCACAACAGCCTGTCACTTAAAAAAGAAAAAAAAAATGAAAAGGTGTATTTGGCAAGATAAACTTTCCCTCCCAAAACCAAAAGTTTTCATACGTAGCAGATAATTAGCTGAACACAAATTTAAGGAAGAAAAACGTGAAGTTTTAAAAAGCAAGATAAATAGAACACTCAAAATTAGATCCAAAGCATGACCTAACAACTGAAAGGAGAGAAATGCAGAGGTAATGCATAATGAATGCCCAAGAGTAAACTGATCAGTAAGCAGGAGGCACCCAGCAGAAGTCACCACTATAACATGGAAGTGAAAAAGACAAAATTCAATGCCAGGATACATCATGACAGGTATTTCCAGAAGAGACAAGGAAATATTTTAAGCAGCCTTCAACTGTGTTTTAGCAAGTGTTTATCAAGAATAACATGCCACATTCTAGACAATCCACATTTAGAAACCACCAAATAGGAGCATGTAAAAAGGGCTTTGTGAACCTGGGGAAGAGATCAGGACACATCAAGTACCAACAAAACAACCCCAGATCCAATTAATCAGTCCATGAGATGACAATGTGGTGAAAATCAGGAGACACGACTGAGTCAATACCTGCCTGCAGACATCAGGAACAAAAGGCCATTCATCAGGATTTCATAACACTGTTCATGCAAAGAATTTGTCACTGATTGTAAACATCAATAAATATTTTGGATTCTACTACATCTCTAAAACCATGAATCTTCTCCAATTGTGCAAACACCTACTTACTTCAAACTTCAAAACTTCTGAATCAAGAATTCTCAATAGAAGTCTTTCATCTGTAACATATTAGAAGATAATCTGTTATGAGTTTACCCTGGTAAGCTACTAGGCAAAGTAGATTTAACTCTTCTTTTCTTGTGTCGTTAAAAGGCCTTGCTCCAGCAACTACTGGAATCTCTTCCTTACTCCCCCCGCAACCAAATGAATGACAAGGGCATCTTCTTCTTTGCTGGCAAAGTAGGAACTCAATTATCATACAAAATTTCATTAGGAAGATATCTTCTGGATCCTAAATCCATCCAGGATTCCCAGTCTGCTCTGGATTCATTAGATTGTCCCAGAAGTATAAACCCACTTTGTTGCTGTTCAACCTGTGCAGCCAGGATGTCCAGCCTCCTGAGACATGGATGTTAAAAGCTTCAAATGATCCCACTAAATCTAGAAAAAGGAAGATACTCCGGCTCGATCCATAAAAAGACAAACAGCAGTACTGAAATTCTTGCCCCAAAGTAATCTAAGGAAGACTTTGGAGAGTAAGTCTCACCCTTTCCCAGTGAAGAACTGCAGAAAATCCCAGACAAGAAGAGGTTTCAGGCAATCATCCAGTCCAATCTTTTGCTGAAAATGAGACTTCAGATGATCCAGGGTCAGCTAAACTGAATCTTGAATACTTCCAGCAAACGAAATTCCACCCCTCCTCTAATCAACCTTCTCAGATATTTAACTCTTCCCAAAATGAATAATCACCTTTCCTGACTGATCAGGGATGACTGTGATGGCTTGGGATTGCTACACTTGGATTTCCATCCAGAAATACGTAGTGCTTTTAGTAGCCCCTTCAAACTCCAAAGAATGTAAGCAGAATCCTTGTAACACAGCTTCTCCTAGATGTACATTTTTCAAAAAGAGATTTGCTAGGCTCTTACTCATGCTAGAAATAAATATGATGTTAAATGAAACATTCATGTATTTTTAATCAATACACTCCAAGTACTAGACCTGGCCATAGAATAGCTGACAGGAACAACCACACTGGAACATATTTGGCAAAGAGGCACTTGCTCATTAGCACTTCAGCAAGAAGAGTCACGCAGAGTGGCGTTAGTCAGGGAAATACACATCTCCAATTCTCTGGGCCAGCCTTGCCTTCAGTCCAACAAAAAGCTTTTGGCAGGCAGCTAAGAGCTGCCATTTGCAAAGAGAGGTGGTATTTAGCATCTTTACTCAGAACCCAGCTCCTCATCATGCAATGACTTGAGAATGCAGGCTTTCATCTTATAAAGATGGTCCTAATATTCATATTTTAAGAGGAAAAAAATAGGCCTTGGAGATGCTCAGGAAAAAAAAAAAGAGATAATATGTGGGTATAAATAAGGAGTAAGAAGCCAGTAAATCTAGAAAATGTTAAGCAATTTTAAAGAAGTATAGATTCCAGACATTCTATTGCATGCCACAGATAAATTATAATCAGGTACACAATTATGCTGTTTTTCTCATTTTACTCAGAAGTTGCTCCTAACTCCCAAACCCTAACAGTTTCCCTTGTATGTTCTTTTCCCTTCCCCCTGCAACAAAAAAATCAGAATTTGACCTCATAGAGACAGTAGCTCAAAATGAGTTTAAATAAAGCAAAACCAAGTACAATTCTTTGGCTTTCCTATTTCTCAGCTGCCCCATCTATCCCTCATTTTTATATACCCTTTCAAAACTAAACAAGCCATATAAACTATTGGCATAAGTAGCACCAAAAAAAAAAAAAAAGTTCCATTCAAGTAAATTCCACAAAGAAGCAAAGGCATTTTGGTGATTTTCTCATAAAGCTGTTGTAGTCCTTCTCAATAAAGACCAAAGTAACACACATGGAAAAGTAACCATTTGAGCCAAGCACAGCAAAGTCTGAAAGAAGAATCAGAGCAAGACAATCACAGATGCCTGAACTGACACTTTTAAGTTGACTGTAACTTGCTTGAAGTTTTGCTATAGCAACCTTCTAAATTTACTATGGCAGTTTTAAACAACACTAGACTAGAGGCTATGTAGAGCTGCCATTTGGAGGGTGAAGAAATGCTGACAAAAACCTTATGACATCCAAGAGAGACAAATGCAGGCTCGTGGGACGGAATAAGCCCATACAGCAAAGGCTGGAGACCAGTTGGCTACAAAACAGCTTTTTACAAAGGGCTCCTACAGGTCTTTGTGAAGAAGTTGAATACAATTTATTTATTTATGACACTATTTCCCTTCTACATCTTGACATCTTCGCTGTGCTAGAGCAGGGAAATGCAGAAAACAAACAACAAAATAAGAGAGTATTACAAGTATACCAAGAGAGTATTACACACCTTCAAGTCTCCTAGAACAAGCAGTACCAGGAAAGCAGGGTCAGTCCTTGTCTCAAGACCAAGACCTAGCATAGCATCTCACAATAAGCTGGTTCACTAATAAGGACTGACGGGCTCCTGCAGAAAGGTACAGGCTGACAAAAAGAATTACGGAAGTCTCGACATACTTCGCCAACTGCAAGTTCCTTGTCCCCATCACCTGGAAACAGATCTGACAAAAATCAGTTTCAACAAAATTCAGAAAGACCTTCCTCACACACAGAGCTTCTTTGGTCCTCTGGGTGCACTCTCCAGAAGATTAGAACACTTCCATTACTTTCATGAAGCTGAATGTTCTCCCTCTGAATAAAGACAAAGCTTTAACAAAGATAGAAATGGAAAATTGCACTGTTGATGCTCATTGTCAGTCTCAGATACAAACACTGAGATTTTTGAAATAAGTACTTTTTTCTATTTCTATTATCTATTCCAAACTTATTTCTCTTTTAAAAATATATGACATTCCTTTAAAACAGGCTTTGATAAGAATGTTTTCAAATTACATTTTATTCCAGTGGTTCTGTTTTCCCACTGTCTCAGGAATACTCACAAACGTAGATAAGATAACCTTAACACCATAGATATAACCATACACCATTGTATTTTACAGATTCATCAGGAAATTTTCTCAGCTTAAACCTATCTTCTTTAAAGCATACATTCAAACATAAAATTTTATCCTCTTCCTGCCTGCCAAATCAGATGATTTTGTCTAAATCTGACCAGCTTGCTTCCTTCTCAATTTCATTTAATTCTTTCTGAACTATTTTTATAATTCTGAAAATTGTAGCCCCTCATCAAAATAGAGACATCTAAAATAATTGCATTAATTGCAATCTGGTATTTCCAGTGAAGACAAAATGCAGAGAATCAAATGTGTGACAAGCCCATTTTAAAGAAAATGCCTCATTCCCACAATTCTTTTCTTCTTTTTACATTAAACAGTACTCTGTTCTTTAGAAATCCTCACAACTGATACACTGGAGCTTAATTTTGGAATTATTTCTCACTGATTATATGCCATAATCACCACTACATCCTACCAATATAATTTTTGTAGATAAAAAGTTACTGTTCCCAACTCTCCCCCACCCAAAAGCACAGAAAGAGCCACAATTGATCTAATAAAACCCTTAGGACTTAAGAAATATTCTAGTAAGCTTTGTTACAAAACAACAAAACAACAAAACAAAACACCAAAACCCAACTCACAATTCCTATGCTCTTTGTTGGATTTCATTATGAAATAGACATAGGACAGCATTCAAATTCACCACCTCAAGTTAAAAATATGAGTTTGTTTTGCCATCTGTGGAAACTATTTTACAGGCAGTCAATACCACAAAGATCAGTAAACCCTGTAATGGATTTCCTTCCCAAACCTTTGCAAAATAACTCCATATTAGCATAAAAAGCAGACAGGAGATGATTGCAGATTAGCTGCAGTTTTCAATCTGACTACATAAACACCTGAAGAACAATATTTATCCTATTTATTTAAATGAATCACTTCAATTTGCTCACCAGGAACTATATATGGACTAGGTAATCCTTTTGCTTTCTGGGATATAGGGAAGTGTGCCTTCTGTAATTTGGTTTAATCCACCAATGCTTCAAGAACGCCGTCTAGCAGCAGAGTCCCATTCCCCATATGGCCAATAAATGCCTTCTCCAGAAGTGAAAGGAAAGCATGCCATCTTGTAGGAAAGGTTCCCATTGCACTCATCTTTACAGTTCAGCTGGCCTTTCTTGATGCTGTTATGCAACACATTTTGTTAAATGTCACACCAAGTGCATTCCATGGGATGGAATGTACCATGGTGTCCCCGCAGAAAGCACATCCTCCCACCACAGCTGTAGAGTTCAACGCTTCTTTGTACTCCTTGTTAAAAAAAAAAAAAAAAAAAAAAAAAAAAAAAAAAAAAAAAAGAAGAAGGACAAAAATAGCAAGTTTTTCACAGTAATAACTCTCATGTACCAAAACAATAGCTTGGTATTTTCCAAAGTTCTTGAAGAGTTTGAAGCTCCCCATCTCAAAAAGTAGCAAAACAAAGTGCCCCATCCCCAGGAAATTCTACAAACCTAAACTACATATCAGAACACATCAGTGATCTCACCTGGGTGTCTGCATATCTTTATATTCAGTTCTCATAAATAATACATTAAAGCCTAAACTATGTTAAAAGAATTCATATCTGTATTCTAAACTTCACAAGACATTCATTGTCTATAAGCATTGGTAAAGTGCCCATTTTTAAAAATAAGTTTAATGCACTTCCAATAAAATTTTAACAAAGGCATTGTTTTGCAAATTGCTACTTTTTCCTACCTCTGTCAAAGGATTTTTGGCATAATAACTTCATTTTAAAGCTCACATGAAATCCAAGGTAAGCTTTCATAGGTAAAACTACTTAATTTTAATTATCCATTGTTTTTATTTTACTGGAGCTATTTTAGTTCTGCTCAGGGAAGTGACAGGCATAAAAAGCAAAGGCTAGGTAAGAGGGATCTAAGAACATTAATGTAATAAAAAGTAAAATAGAATTACTGCAGAGAAGAAGTGTATAAACCAAACTTCAAGGACAACTGCCAAATCTCAAGAAATGTCTTCTCTCCTGGGAGGTGAAAATCTCTAAGATGTGCTCTACTCAATTTTCATCTGCCATGCAGTTCCATTGAACATGTCATTTTCTAAAAAGCTAAAAAGTCCAACAAAGATCCCATTGCTACTGAAAGGAACAGTCCCAGCTCCTGCCTTCCCAGTGTTTCCTCTGCACTGGTACTGGTGCCTGTGCAGCCCTGCAGCACAGCAAAGGGCAAGTGATTCAGCTGAAATCAGCTCCCCACAGGATGTATTCCTAGCTAGAGCAAAGGAGTGAGCTGGAGCATCAGGCTGCCAAACAAGTGTTCCAGGACTGGTCAGGAAAGGGCTGCTAAGGAAAGATACCATGGAAAAGTCAGCATCCCCTCCATTGACAGCTCACTCTTGGATTAATTTAAGCCCCACTGAAATATATTAGCCAGCCAATTTGTGGTGTGCTCATCCACAGCCATCAGGAAAGGGCTTTACATCTTTCCCTTCCAATGAAATTGAAGTTGTCGAATTAATTTTCCTCTAACTCAACCATGCAGTGATTCAAAGCTCACTGAAACCACCAAGCTTCAGATTAGACCTTTAATGACCTAGAGTAGTGAAAGGACACAATTTACTTTCCTTGTCCTTTGTTTCCCAGAAATGCTCAGAAACAGGCACATGTTAATTCCTTTGCCTCTTCCACTCCCACACAACAACTGTAAGTAGCTCTCTGTCTGGTGGCAAAAGCTACTTCAACCAAGCATATAACAGCACCCTGACCAAAACAGTAACCCAAGAAAGAAATTCCAAGTCCTAGGAAGCAACAACAAACCTTCCATAGCACCATTTAAAGCCTCTTTAAGGCATATGGCTATGACAGAGTGAGGGGACTTGAGAAATGGTACCACACAGAAGGCAAAAGTACAAAAACTACCCAAGGTCACTTGTTTATTACAAAAAGTCTTGGTTCTCCTCTCCGTTTGTTTTGAAGCCTAAAAAAAAGGTGAACATCTGCTGAAATGAAGGGAAAAATGAGTATTTTTTAAAATAATATAACCTTCAAAATAGGTACTGCAGTACTCTTAATGATTTATTCATGGATTTTCTGACTTAGACGACTCCAGTTCTTTGTCTTTCTCTCAGATACTCCTGCTGACAGTATTTTGTTAGCTGTTAGGAAACTGAAAGCTCACAACAGCTATTGTCACAAAAGAGAAGCAAAACTAGGTCTTTGTTGAGCAGCTTAATTATATGCAGGCAGAAAACATTTGAGGGCCAAACTGAACACAGAAAAATAGCAAGATATCTAAGTCTGTGTTCAGACTCTAAAATCAAAACTTTGTTTAACCCCAGAGTATCTAGACTAAATAAGGAAAACCCATGAAATGTCACACTGCAGAAGCAACCACCCATTCTGAAATAATAATGTAAATTTCAAGGAAGACAGCATTACTGTTTTCTTTTATAAATACTTGTTACTCCATCAGTCCCAGACTAGTAGAAAGCTGAAAATACTGCATAGCAAGGACAGAGCTCTCCTCTCTGGATCCAAATCAACAAGCACAGCAGTTAACACGTAGGTATTAATTTCAGGATCTTTACTGAAAGCATTTAAGGAAAGTTCTTTACCCAAGTGACTTTTCTAGCCCTGTTCCAAAAGACCAGGTACCAGCTGCACATTAAGTTTCCACATAATACACATTCTTTTATCTCTAAGCATCAGTTGCTGAGCTAGTCACTGCATTGCAGTCCCCTGCATCTCACAGTGGAAAGAAAGGAAATTTGGGGGAACAAGTCACCTGGTCTATTTTAGACACCAAGATTCCTGAAGTATCCCTGGAAATGACATTCTGCTGCCTATAGATGAACCCAAATGTGACTTTCTCAGGTGTCACCTCTGTGTTACCCACAGCTAGACAAGAAGTAAACCTGTGTATGGTTTCCAGTTGATGGGCTTCAAAGGACAGCCATGGGTGAGCACCACACTTGACAGCTGGGCAATCATAAAAGACCCCAGTCAACCCCCACAAGACTAAGCCTGGTTTGACAGTGGCACAGATTTTAGAACACTTTGCTTTGCACACTCACCCTCCTGGCAGCTGACATCGCACGGTCACATCAGGGCACAAGGGTCCCAGACACCCTCAGCACCACCCCTCTTTCCCCTCTTATGGGGCAAGAAAATCTGTAATTCTACTAAAAACATGATTTCAGCATCCTTAGTAAAAACGATTCTAGAAAATAACCCATGTCAAAATGTCTTCAAACACAGTATTAGTGAATAAAATAGCACAAGGAATGACAGATGCTAAAAGGCAGAAGCAAAACGCTTCTACTGAAGTAACAGCCAACAATGTAAAAGCACACTTAAAGCTAATCCCACTTAATTCTTCATGAATACTTTGCTTCTTTTTGTTAAATAAACTACACGGCAATTAAAAACACCTAAATTATTTGCACCTGTATTTATGAATACTACTGTAAAAATGTTTCTAAATGTAAAACGTTTTAATGGAGAGGACAGAATATAATTTTGGAATTAATTGTATAGATTTGCATTTTTAAATATAACTGTACCATATGACTTTATATACAAGTACACATGTATACTTGTATTTATATACATATTATATATATTTTTATATAAAGTATTCTGCCAATATTTCTGTTCATTCTAAGACTGTACTGAAGAGATTTATAAGCTAAAATATTAACTACCAAAGTAATTTATTAAATGAATAGCTATTGTTCTTCAGCCAAAAGCAGCATACTGCTGAATACCCTCAAGTCACACAGTATTTATTGAGATACACACAGAATTGTGCAACTTTTACTGAATACTTGGAAGCTTCTCTCTCATAAAACCTGCATATATAATACAAAAAATTAAAATTAAATATATATTAACAATGCTGTTCAGCAAGTATTATCACAGCATATTTTGCAAACACAACTGTGCCAGAAAAGAAGTTTGTAGAAATAGGAATACAGAGATACTGAAAAGAGTAACTTTTAGATTGGAGCCTTTAGGATCAGACTACATTAAGAATATCCAAGAACATAAAGGAATTGAACACTGTTAGAACCAATCTATGCCGAAACTGAAAACACAAATAAATGGCTGAACTGGTATCACAAGAAAGTCTAGCCAAAGAGCCTTTTTCCATTTTCTAAGGCAGGACTGCAGCTTGTCCTAGATCAGCAGGGAGTACAGGAGTCATGTGCAGCAGGACTCCAATTTGGAAATTATTTTTAAAAGGAACTGCACTGCACATTGTGTAACTTCCAAATACACATGGGGAGACTAGACTGAATTATAATTTGGCCATTTGATTCTGACTATAACAAAGTTGCCCAGAATACTTAAAGGAGTTAATTCAAACTTTGAAGTTTGGGGAAAAAAAAAAAAAAAAAAAAAAAAAAAAAAAAAAAAAAAAACCAATTCACAACATTTAGTCATCACACTGAAGGAAAAGATTAAATCTAATCAGTTTGGAATGACATTGTTTAAAATACATTAATCAAAAAATTTGGGTGAGAAGCAGACAAGGAATCTGAAGATAGTGAGATGGGGAATAAGCCAACCAGAAACAGAAAAACAGGAGGGAAAAAACCCAAAAAACAAATATAGAGTAACAAATACCCTACCTGATCACTTAATCTAATCCTGTATACTTCCCACTTCCACTTTATTTTTCAAACAAAGATATGCATATAAACATGCGAATGAAAGAATTAAAATTGCCCAAAACTTAGTTAAAAATAGTAAAATACTGCTTTTAAGACAGTTCCTCTTTTTGACATTTCTGTCCCTTTTTCCACTTCCAGAACTATACCAGCAACTACAGCCTTTGCTATAATTTCTACACAGCCTGAAAACTTAACTCTTTATCAAAATGTCTGCCTATGTCAAAGTACAGTATTTTCTATACAGACAAATTATGTTTCTTTAATGGAAGTACCCCCTTTTAAAATGTAGAACTCTGACAACCTGGCTTTCCCAGTTTTAATGCATTCCCTGAAATAGTTCAAAAAAAGTTAAACTGCAAGGCAGGAGAAATGCATGTCAAGAATGTAACACCATACAAAAATGAATCTGTGACAAGCCTGGGGTTTATGAGACTGTAAGTATATTAATTTTCAAGACATTTAGATTTTCCTTAAACTTATTTGAGTGACCCATTATTTAACAGTCCTCATTTTCCATCCATTACAATTTCACTTATGAAGACTTCTCACAACTGTCAGCACACTCAGTTTACTTGAAAGGCTATTGTTAAAAGCTCATATAAAAGAGAACAATAAAGACAGATACTGTGAATTTATCTCAGAGAACAGAAAGTTTCTGGAAAAAAATCAAGGCATGAGATTTAAAGCTGACAGAATAAGGCTTTTTATTAATTACCAACCAGCAAATCTTCTAAGAAGGCTAACTTAATAGTATGCAAGTACCATTTATCCTTCAACGTTATCCTCTATTTCACACGCAATTTTTGCCTCCTATCTTTTCATATATTTGCTAATACTCACTATTTATGGGTACTTTGGTAGAAAGCCCATCAGCAAGGATGATGCACATTCTGGCCAAACGTCATACACAAGGAGGACTTGATGGAGGAGTGGGTCACCGGATCTCAAAAGTAGTTCCAAATTCAGGATCTCAGCTACATGCAAGATGTGAGGCTCTCAAACTGCCAGCTTGAACTTCTAGTTAAACAGGAGCACACCAATCATTTTAGGAGAGCAGTGGGCACATCCATAGCTGCAGAATTAATAGGAAAAAATGCCACACACCATCCTACTCCCTCACACCGTTACATCTCCTGTGTCTTTCATCCCATGTGTAGTTTCAGCCAACACTGTTCTGACTTACTGATACTTTTTCTTGCTGGAGCTCCCTTGTCCTGAAGTGCTACTGCACGCTGGCCCCTGAGGTCCAGCCCTCCCCAGCACAAACCACACCACTGTTTACACATTCCTACATTTCTTCTGCGTGGCTGGTGAACACAGGACCTCCACCACTTCTTCAGCTGATTGCAGCTCAGATAACTGAATGGAACTCATGAGGCACACATAATGAGAGTTAATTGTGTTCACATGATGCAACTTCAATTTATGGTCACACAGAACCTCAGCTACTCTGGCAGTTACACAGACCTAGCAAATCCTCATGCCCAAGGCAACAAGTACACTCCACTGACTTCAGAAGAGGTAAGACAGGACAAATATGCCCAGGTGTGCTAACCCAAACCAAAGCAGGATGGCTTACCTAAATCTTCCACACAGAATTAAATGCATGTATATCAACAAAGTTTTAGGCCAGAATTTAACTACCTAAGAAACACATATGGTTATTAGATTGTTCAGAAATAAACAGCAACAACTGTTTTCTTACTTTGAGTAGTTTAGCTACATAAATTTGGTTTTTTTAAGTACTGACAGAAGACCAGCTCTAGTAAGATTCAAAACTGTGAATGCATGATCTTATCGTCTAATTTCATCATGAAGCTTAAAAACAAAAGGTCTCAACAAATGCCTCAAAATGAATGACAAGTTTGAACACTAACTGCTGAAGAAATTTCATTTTCCAAAAAGGCAATCTTCAAGGTCACTAGCTGAATCATCACCAAATAACCTTTACATTCATTAACCAAGTCAGACATCATCTGTTACATTTCAAGATTTCCCCCTCATAAAAACCATGAGTGAAACAGGCAGTGAATGCACCTGCCCACCCCTATAACAGTGTATATAACCAGCAGAGATGGCACAGATACCGATTTCATCCAATTATAGGAAGTGATGCAGAGGTGAAGTAGAAAACAACCAAATACACGGGCTGAGTAATAGGAAAAACAACTCCTATTTGTTTTAATAACTTCATTATTCTCCTATTTATTAAACAGTTGTAGGACAGACTTTATAAACAAGCAAAGCTTTGCTATGTGTGGTGCTATTGTTCTGGTTTTGTTCTAGTACTTTATCCATAGAAATTGCAAACCATTCATATATTTAAGAAATACACACAAAGATACTTGGTTCCAATCAAACAGATATTCTCTCCAGCTTAACTACAAGTGTTTTCCCCCTGTCATTGACCTTTTCGAATTCCTGGAATGTCACACACAGAGGATTTTACAAAAGTACGATGCCTATGTTGAGGTACTGTATTCTCCACACCAACCAACTCTGTTTGCAAAGAATGGCAGCACATGACATACTGAAAAGCACTGCAAGTATTCACATGTGCATCCTGGCCAAATTAACATTCCCGGGATTTGGCCCTGGCTTTAAACCACCAAGCAGACATGCTCTAGTTATATCCTGTAAAGATACACTGTTTGTTTTCATAGCTACTGTATTTTTTCCACACCAAGTAATACGGTAATCACAGAAGTAAAGTGGGGACTTAATGTTTCCTCGTTTACTGACCAGTATACAACTGAGTAATCTCCTAACCATCCAGGAAAAGCTCATGTCCAAGCATTATATAAATACAGCTGCTCACATTCTGTACACGTCCCTCCACTAACTCTTTCCCTCGCCTATTATGAACTACAAAAAAAGTAAAAATTACTTGGGCAGTTCACAACTTTCACTGTTCTAATGGCTCAAAAACAAACAAGGCATTTACAATTTAAAATAATTTCAACCAATTTTTTTATTCTAGTGTATCAATAGAAAACTACTATGAAAAACATCCAGCCTATTCAATAACCACTCATCTTAATTGAAGATACTCTTTCCAAAGCCCCATTTTGAAGGCACCAGAAGTCATAAAGTTGAAAAGTTACATCACATGAACGAACAAAAGCGATTGTTGTTGTGTCTGAATAAGGCTGACCACAAATATTTTACACTACAACAGGCCCTTTATCTTAGAATCCAAGAACTTGAACAATTTAAAGCAACAATTATGTTTTACTGGAACTTGCCTGGAATCTACTTCTTGATTTGATGGATAGCTCTCCACTAGAATATTTACTATACTAGCAGCATCTCTGTAAAACCTTCCCAGCCAAAGCATGCCCTCTGACAAGACATTTAACACTCATTTTCCACACATCCAGTATGACTTTTACCTCACTTGTGTATCAACACAAGTCCTGCAGTTCTGTGCTGATGCAAATTTTAAGTCCTGTCATTTCCACACGTGCATGTGTGGGAAGAGGGAGGGTATGTTTGTTTTTAAATACAGCTAGCAAAACTTGTCATACTTCCCAGACTCTAGATCATAAGAAAAAGGTTTTTGAGAGCCGTTTTATTGGCAATAGGTATGGGTTTCAAGTCATGCATGTATCTGCAGGCAAGCACATTTGTTGCACAAGGGTCTACCTTTGGACTTCTACCAGTTTCCCCTGCAGTTCAACACCAATTTATGGCAGAATTTATAGAGGAAAACAACAAAGATTCCATGAGTAATCCATGCCAAGCCCCAATTAAGGCTTTCAAAACAATAATTACTTGGTGTCAATTATGCCAGCACTTCTTATATGAGCAGGCTTTAAGAATCCAAGAACGGCTAGCCAAAGACTGCAAACACTTTATTAGCCTTTATTCATGCAACAGAATCTCTCCAAAAGCATCTATAAACCCAAATCTGCAGCAGCTGTCTACATTTTTTATTGTAACCCTCAGCATTGAGAAAAGAATAGGCCTTTGGTTTGAAACTAGTTATTTTTGCATTTCTATACAGAAACGCTAAAAAGACTTAAAAAGAGACACACGTGAAAGGTTTTTAATTGTCATCCTAGTCTTAATAAACTCTTTTTAATGACTGAAACACTTTTTCCTTAAGAGAAAATAACAGGAGTTACCAGCACATGCACCTTCTCATTGCAAAAAATACTCAAATTATGGAACAGCCTCAAAATGAAGTTGTTAGAATACACAAGAGCACTTCAGAACCCAGGTGGTTGGGGTTTTTTAAATGCAATATTAAGGTTATCCTCTCTGTCAGCACATATTTAGTTTGCCACCACCTCTTTCAAAGCACATGCATTATAAGAAGGTTTTCGCAAACTTCTTTTTTTGAAACCAGTAAGGTAGATTTTCTTTTAAAGGAGAAAAAAAACGCCAAAACAAATAAAACCAAACCAAGTAATGGAGTAATCCAAATATTAGCAAGCCACAAAAACAGGCACATCATATACAAAAGCACATAAATTTCAGGAAAAACATACAGCACAATTAAAAAGTCCCCCATAGAAAACTACACCAGCAGAATAATTCCTGTTTTTCATAATGAACAGTGCCAAATCTAAGTGGCTGCATTATTACAAGTAAGTTATTTAACTGATGTTTAGGAATTACTGTTGCCAACATACCCCTCCACATGAAGTACTCAGAAGGCTTCAGATATCCTCTAAACAATCATGCAGAGATGCCGCAGAACCAAATTACAAAAGCACAGCTGTCTGTTTTCCTGAGGCAGAGCACACCACTCGCTAACTTTTAAAGGCACAATTTCAGTACAAATTTAATTTATGAACTGGAGGAAATAAAATACCAAGTGACTGAATAAATAAAGCTAAAGGTCTTTCCCTAACTTCAGCTTTTATGGACAGAGATCAGATATTATCTTTAAATTTAAAGATAATTAAAGATTTAAATTTAATTTAAAATGCAAAGGTTGGTTATTAAAAAAATAAGGTGCTGTTTTATTCTAAATGTGAATTTGGTGGAGGGGAAAAAAAAATCACATTAAAACTATCCAGCCAATTTTTGCTGCACACAGAATTTTGTGTCGACTTTCCAAGCCTTTCCTGTTCTTGCAGGATTTGCTAATGTCTCCATCCCAAGCTGGCCCACCAACCCGAGAGCATGAGCAGCAGTTGGCAAAGCTTAAACTCCCATATTTTAAAAAACAAACAAAATCCTGCCACAATTACGTTCTGCCTTCAGTGAGATTGGAAAGCCCCTGAAGATGAGTTGAGCCAGCAGAACAACCCAAACCTGCCAGAACAATTCACCTGGCTTAGACGCTCTTCCTCGCAGCCGTATTTCCCCAGGAATGCTCAAAAACAGACATATTTCAGCTTGGATAAACTCTTGTAGCAGGCTGCTCCTGCAGCCCTCCTATGAGTAGAGCCCCCCATATCACACCAGAGGTTTGGGAATGGGGATGAAGGAGGGGAGGCAGGCTCTCTCTCACCTTGAGGACACCCTGCCAGGACTCCTCCGTGCTGCAGGGAGGATGCAGGCTCCCAGGGAACAGGCACACGCACGTCCCAGGCACACCATGGAGCAATCCCAGGCAGGCACCCCCAGCTCTTCCAGGGCTCTTCCCACTGCAAAGGGTGAGCAGCTCCCAGTGGAATGGCAAGTGAAGCTTCTCTCCTGCCGTTTACAGTAGTGCTGATCTTCGGTGATTAAATGCAAACTCTGTTAAGACGTTTGCATAATGATATCTTGCAATATTCAAGGCACTGCATGTTGCTGTGTTAATAGTACACTGCCTCTGATTTTACTGGCCTCATATGCCATATAAACAGAAGAGAAGGATACACTTATTGTCACAATCTCCCACACTGAACAACATTATTTTAAGTTACTGGTCCTAAAAGGAAAAACTGTTCCAGCATCATTATTTTCTTCAATGTCCAATTGAATTCCTTGCAATCAATGCCAGGCAGATCATTTAAATAAACTTCACCAGACACAAAACTCCAAATGTATCACAATTCTACTCTGAATTCTCAGGCTTTATGTATTACAGAAATCATTAAAAAAATCCCACACTATCTAGGAAAACCAAGATCTAAACCTGTTCTTAGTTATGAAACTAAGGAGCTTAGAGAAAAGATGTATCATTGCAACTGTTTTTCAAGACTAGTTAATCCAAAGCGAGACATTTAAAAAGTAGATTTATTCCTAACAGTTGCAAAGTTGGCACAAAAAATGCCCTCTTGTGGCACAGCAGAACCCTGCAGAGCCTGCCCCAGGGTCTTCCAACTGAGCTTTTAGAACAAGAATGCGGGACTCAGGGCTTGTTTTGATACTAAAATGAGATAAAGAAAGCAGGTTATAAAGTAAACTAAAACTGCAGGTATCATTCGGAGTTTGGATGAATGCTTGAACCCAGTTTCTCTATGTGGCTCTTTTTTCTTTTTTTTTTTTTGAGTGTTAATCTGAGTAGTGAGTACATCTGGCCCTCCTATAAATCTAAGCATAATCCAATTCCTAGGGAAAGCTGCTCTCTTGCTTGAAACAGAGCACTGTCACTTCAGCAGATTCCTGAAAGAGGAGTTTTCATGCTGCTTGAAACTCTTTATTAAGGAATATGTGTAAAAACAATTTCAATATCTTCAACAATAAGCAACCATTTCCAAGATTGCCTCACTCTCCCTCACATAAGACCATTAATTCTCAGATGTACCACTGATTTGAGGGGAACAACTGATAGACAACTACAATCAACAGATTTTTCTCTCACAGAGCAAAGCTAGCACAGTACACATTTTCCTGTTAATAGAAATGGGGCTGCAACAGCTTCAATTCCCTTAACTGGAAGCAGCATCTTTCACACAAGTATTATTTTTGCTGCTTTTCTAGCTCTCAGCCTGCAAAAATGATCTTAAAAATAGTAGTTCATTTGCAAGCAAACAAAAAAAAGGGGAAAAAAGTCATTAAGAAACCCTTTAAACTGCAGTCAACCCTCCACAAGCACTAAAATCCTGATGCCCAGCCATGGAGAGGGGCCTCTCCCATCCTGAGCCTACAATACAGCAAAGAGCACATTCTTTAACACATCACTCCCTTGGTTGCATCTGCTCAACCAATGGCAGCTTTGGCAGCCTCCCAAATTATTCCTTTTATTCCTGAGGACAGTCCCCAACAGCTTGGGTCCCTCACCCTGCTCCTCTCTGAACAGTCTGCAGTGAGAGGTGTTATCTGTTTTTCCCAAAACACTGCTCAAGTAGGAAGCAGCTGTTTGAAGGCAGGGAAAACCTTGTTTCAGCTGCCAGCTCACCTGCAGCAGCCCACAGCAAGGTCACACTCACTAAGGTGAGCTCATTCCAAGTAGCTCAGATGGAGCTGGCAGCAGCAGGAGAGAACAGGCAGGTCTGAAAGTGTTACATCTGAGATGAAAAAAAAAAGGCATTTTGATCTTTTGCCTCAGTGCAATAATTTAAAAACCCACCACAAAACAGTTTTACAATCTATTAAAAACCCTCAATCAAGCATAAAATTTTAGTTAAAATATTAAGTCAGCTTTAGAACACAAAGACATTTTAATTATTTGAGTATCTGACACTTTTTATTTCAGACACAAGCCATCCATGTTTGGTTGCTACAAAGGCATTTTCAAAGTTTTCAGCTGAAGTTCCAAGAACTTTTTTTAAAATACTTATTATAAAACCAAAGCATTTTAAAATTGAAGTTACGGTTTAATCCTCAGGGAAATCACTAGGTCATTTTATCTGTCAGAACAGAGATGTAAACTCAAAAAAGTTAAATCTTTTTTGAGCCAGTGAACTTTTTCTCAAAACTTGGTTTGTTTGTAGCTGATATGGAAGTCTCCCCATGAAGAGCAGGATGCACACAACTGTATTTATAGTGGTCTGAGCCCTCCAAGGCAGAACACCTATGAAATGGCCATGGAAACACACACACGTCTGGCAATGAACATCAGAGAGGATTCCTCTGAAGAAAGCCCTGCCAGCCACACTGCAAAGTTACTCAGGTAGTTCAGAAACCACGCAGGATTATGGTGACAGAGTTTAGCAACCAACGTGCCAACAGGGGAAACCAGTAGGATTGAGATATTTCTCATCATGTTGCTCACCCAGCACTTGCAGTAAAGATTCTCAAATCAAAAGTCATTAAGCTGCATTTCCCCAGGTGAAAGAGTTCAACAGCCCTTTTCTTCCTAAATACAACTGAGCTTTTCATCACTTTTGAAAGCAATAAATCAATATTTCCTTCCAGAGTTATCCTCATTTGTGTCTATTTTCTATATCCTGGTCTTGCTAAACAGATAAGTTCACTATCAGCCACTGAGTAAAACCAAGCCATAGGAAGATCTACAAATCACTTATCTGGTCAAGATCCCAACCTATTAAAAGGTGCCATTTTTCACACAGCTGTATGTAGTCCTCCTCCAGTGCTTACAGAATGTAAGTAATAGATGTATGTGTGCACACACCCACATAAAAGGAGTGAGATGGGCTGGGGAAGGAGAGAAAAAGAAATCACAATTGTCCTTATTACCTCAGAATGGTTAAGCCACACCTAAGATTGCAAGAGATTAAGTCTCCAACCAGTAGTAGGCTTCCTCCTCAATCAGCCTTCCTCAGGCATATCCTAACAAGAAATTCCTCTCTCCATAATTTATCCCAGATCACAACCTGAGCACCTGTCCCAGGATGTCTGCAGCTCTCTTAGTCCCTCTGTCTTCTGATCCTGGAAGGAAATTCTCAATCTCTGTTACCCACCCATCTTGACTCAGCAAGTGACCTCTCCAGAGCACCAACCTACCCATTTAGGCAGAGAGTACAATTTCCCAATTCCCACAGGAAATAACTCCTCATAATCCTTGAGCAGCTGAACTAGGAAGGTCTGTCATTTACAACATCACTTAGTGTATGCATGTTTCAACAAATGGTATCGATTGCACAGGTCACAAGTATTTCACTGTTCTTGAAACAAGGAGCACTTCCCCATCAGCCACAAGGCAAGAATTCACCTGACAATTGTAGGTCCCTCAGCTATTTCCAGCTACTATGAGCAGTTAAGATAACAAATTATACAGGATATCCTTACACAAGGCAACTTTAAAAAGGCAGCTGTGACATTTAAGATAAGCTTCTCTAGCAGACAATATACAAAAAACCCCCACATTATTACTAAGAACATATGAAGCAGCAGCCCATTTGAGTGGGCAGATGTGTTTTTCTTCCAAGCATTCAAATCGTGGCTTTTCAAAACTCAGAATTCCTAAAAACTGTTATTCTTTTAGTATTTTTAAAGTTTATTTCCACAGAAACATTAGATAAATAAAAACCTGTTTTTCATGCCCTGCAGAAACTGTTTTCAACACTGTTGGGGGAGGGGGATATCAACCTAAGAGGGAGAAAGCTTTGAAGGGCATTCCTCTCCTTCTGCATTTCAGACTAACTACAAACTCCTTCCTCTACTTGTCAGACCTGTTGGCAAGCAAGTAGTTCTCCTCATGATTACCCACTTTTTAAAATAATAACAAAAAAAGCATTAAAAACTTCCGTTTTTAATGTTAACAGAGTTACCATATCTACTTGACAATGGAGTTAGTGAAAGGAGTCTTTATCCCAAACAATGGTAAAGAACGACACATTCAAAATAAAGGAAAATGAACATAAAAACATCTATAAACTGAAAGTTTACTTCAAATTTCTGACTGACCCAACTGAAACAGCATGAACTTCAGGAAAGAGTTAGGACAGAATAGCTCCTACCATTTTAGAAAGTTTTTGAAAGAGGTGTAGCTATTTTTTCCCAGCATAAAAAAAAAAAAATTTAAGCCAATGCAGAAATATTTCCTCAAAGCAATTTGTGTCAGTAAGTATAGTATTTATCATGTTTTTATGAAGACAGCAAGTGCTCACCTCTCAGAAGATTTATTTATCCAGCATCAGGTACCAACAAAACCTCAACAAGACAGTCTTTGACCAGCTTCAGTAATACTCCTTGCAGGGGAGGGAAGAAGCTGCTAGCTATATAATTATAAATGTATTTTAACATAAATGCATTTTGACACAAACTGATTGGGAAGAGGGAATAACTTCACTGTCAAAGCCTTCCAAGATTAGAACTCAGCAACTTTCTTAAAGAATGGAAGCCACTACAAATGCAATTGTTACCTTAGATGGAATGACACAGAAAAAAATCCCTTTTTTCTTTTTGTTTTTTCCACATACAGCATTCAGAAGTCCAAAGAGATGTGTTTGGTTTTTCCTAGCAGATGAAGTATAAAGGCTTGTTTTTAAGACCTTGATGCCAAATAATCTCAGGAGCTTTTCAAAATGTATGCACACATAATTATTTCAACACAATTCCACAAAAGCCTTTCCCGTATTATTTTTGGAAACTCTGCACTTTAACATCATCCTTGTCAATTTAATTTGCCCATAACATAAAGTGATAAAGTAATTAACGTATTTCTTAACTACTTTCAAAATTTTGTTTAATGCTTTAGCTTCTGGCCAGGTACAGAGAAAATATTTCCTTCTCTCATTCAGCAAATTCAGTTAACAAGGATGTCAGAAGTGAAGAAAAACTACCAGGAAAACACTTAAACCTCTTTTTCTTTTTGCAATTTATGAGCCACTAGGAACGAGAGAACAAATTTACATGGCTTTAGATTAAACCAGCTTGAAAAACAGAAAAGGAAATCACGATTTAGTATTCAAAATTACCTGAAGCACTCAAGAAAAAAGTACTGTAAGATTTAAAAAACCCATTTGTATCACAGACTATTAAGACACATTTTATTTCAGCTCACTTCAGAAGTGAAATTCCAGTGGGACCCATGTATTAACTGCCACAATTTAAGTTATTTTGTGACTTCTACTCCAGATAACCAAACATTCATCTCTGGAAACACAGGGTGCAGCATGAAATACTCAGAGGAAGATTTCATACATTAAATTCAGCACAGTCCAAAACATTACCAAAAAACCTACAAGTAAGCATTTAAATAGTTAACTATTTAAATACAAGTAAGTATTTAAATAGTTAAGCAGGGTATAGCTCATAATCAGAAGTAATTTTTGTTCATGAAGACAGCAGTTCAACTAACTGACAATTTCTGACACACTACACTTCCCCACAAAAAGTAATTTCTCTGATTGTTACAGAGAAATTGTTTTGTCTACCTCACAAACAGTTAAAGGCTTCCAGAAGGTTGGGTTTGCTTAAAATAATCCATTCCTAAGTGCACCCTAAACTTCTTAACTAAAGCTCAACCTAAAGAAAACCAGAGTCAGCTGAGAGAGAAGCACAGTCCCTTTAAATCAGCAGAACACTGGGGCTTTCCTAACTCTGCTCCTCCACTCTAATTCTTCACATGGGCAATCCTCCCAAACCATAACACTCTCAACTCACACCTTCTCCATATTTCTACTCGCCTCCCTGGCAGAATCCTTACTCTGGCAATTTAACATTTTCACTGCAAATATCAGGGGCCAAAATAAATGGAATGTCAAGTTAATTGGCATGGAAGAGCTGCTGAGTCAAATTAAACATGAAAATGAATAATGCACTAGAATTTTTAATATATTTGCAGAGGTCAACAATCTCTCAATTTCTGTATTACTGCAGAACCAAGAAATCCTGTGACAGAATGCTTAAGAATTCTGTTAAATCAATCAAACATATAATCATATTTAATTTGCATATTCACCTACATCATTTACAGACACCAAAATTTTGCACTTCCAGTACATTTCTCTCACTCAGTTTCAACCAAAACTGTTACACAGACCCAATAATAAGTAAAAAAAACATGTTCATTATCATTCATGGAATTGCTGAAAAATTAGATGAAAGGAACAAAAAGTTGATATATCATTAACCTTCAGAGAAAAAAAAAATATTGATGCCAAATGTTACTTTTAATCCAATTCCATTTGCATTACTTTATTTGGAATTATCACGGTTTACCCAGTGCATTAATAGAGTTTCTTATTCCACTGCTAATCACAGAAATCTTAAAAAACCATGAAAAAAACAATTTGGAATTTTCTGTCTAAAGAAAAGAGACAATTTTCTTTCTAAAGAAAATAGATATATTATTCACTAGCAGCCCAATATATATAAAAATTAAGGGTTTTTTCTATACTCCCCCTGCCCACAAAGAAAAAGCAACTGGCCTGTTTACAACGTACCTCATTCTAAGTGATAGAAATTACTCAGCAAACAGCTGTGTAACAGTCTAAACAGAAGTTTACAAGTGTTTTCGTTTCTATACACAAACAAGGCTCTTCTGCTCATCAATAATTCAAATACTACTCGCGTTACTTAAAAACACAATTTACAACTACTTCCTTTCAAGATTTCAGGCAACACTTACTCTGATTTCCACAAACAACAGTTTCCTCGAGCTCCTGCTGTCTGCCCACCACAGCGACACAGGAACAGCAGGCTGGCAATCAGAGGCATTCCCCAAATTGCTAATTGCAATTCCTCTATTGCACCTATCCAGGAAGATGAGCTGGATAAAACCTGGGCTCCTGTAGCTCCCCTCTACTTCTACTTTTCTGCTGAGGGAAAAGTCACATCATCCATATACAGGAACTTCAATTCTCCTCCTTGATTTCTGTCTTTAGCCCATGTTATTTATCAATACCATTTGACAGTTTGTTTGCTGACTGCTGCATCTGATCAATGGAAAAAATAAAACCCTGGGACTTTCCTTATAGGCAATGCTAATGCAGCAAATGGTGCAGAAAGAGAAGACAGATTTGGGGGAGAGGGGGCAGAAACCACATTTGAAACCATCCGTATGATCCAGCAAAAACACTGCTTCTGGCTTCTCAAGTCCACACTGCTTGCTGCCCAAAATGCTTCATCTCCCTTCTGATTTCTGAATATACGACACATCCAGACGTCCACACTGAAAGATTTTAAATTCACTACTTACCTGTATTTCCAGAAGTATTTCACATCCTTCCTGCTCTTCTGCTAACTTTGGTTCTCTTCCTTACACAAACTCAGTTTAACCAGTGTTTTCACGAACTTCCAATAACTGGGACATTTAACTATTATCATTATTAGAACCAAACCATCAGTTCAGGCATCAGTTCAGGTGCTCAGCTGCCATCTGACTCTGCAGCCATCCCAAGGGAAAGTCACAGCTGAGCTCCCTTTCCCTATTTAAAGAAGTGCAACACAGCTGGTGAAGGGTCTGGAGCACAAGTCTTATAAGGAGTAGCTGAGGGAGCTGGGGGTGTTTAGCCTGGAGAAAAGGAGGCTCAGAGGGGTTATTGCTGTCTATGACCACCTGAAAGGAGGCTATAGCCAGGTGAGGGTCAGGCTGTTCTCCCAGAAACAGGCAACAGGACAAGAGGAAATGGCCTCAAGCTGCACCAGAGGAGACTTAGATTGGATATCAGAAATAATTACTTCACCAAATAATTACTTCACCAATGTCCAGCATTGGAACAGGCTGCCCAGGGAAGTCGTTGAGTCCCCATTCCTGGGCATATTTAAATTCATTGGCTCATTTAAATTCATTGGCGCTTGGGACATGGTTTAATGATGGATTTGGCAGTGCCAGGTTAATGGTTGGACTTGATGTTCTTAAGTTTCATTTCCAATCTAAATGATTCCTTACTGTAGTCACTAAAAGGAGTAGATGTTCCCTTGTAGTGCAGAAATCTACCCAGCACAAGGGTTATTTAAAATTTAAACCTCATGCAAAACTTGAAGACATTTCTCCCGAAATTCTCTGGATCACCTGACAAAACCAGCAGTATTGTTGCAACACTTCAAATTGCTCAGTGAGAGAGAAACCACCAGAATTTAAAAATACATAATATTTGTAAACCTCTCAGCAAGGACTACTCTGCATCAGTACAGCAGCTCCTGCTCAGCAAGTACTGGGTATTATTTTAAATGCCTTATTCATGTATTTTAATAACTTGTGTTTAACCTTGACACCGGATGCTCTGGGTTAGTAATGCTAACTCTGACTTCTGCCTCTACCTGAAATGGTTTTTAATCCTTCAAGGAAAATGCAGAAGCAAAACACGAATTTCATGCCCAACAATCACGTGCCACACCAAGAAAACATACTTGAAGTCATAAAAGTGAATGCTGTTTCACTTCTTTCCCAGAGGACACTGTCAGAGACAGACCTCAGCAATTTCAATTTCCCTTCCACCATTCTGGTGTTTCAGTATTTCCTTAGACAATTCAATATTCTCCAGAGACCAGGAAATGCAACTCTCAAGAAAGACTTGATGCAAAGATTTAGCTGTCCACCTTCTTAGGCAAGTTAGAAATAAGTGGAGAAAAACCAGACAGTGACACTGGAAAAACATATGCTACACTGATACACACTTCACTGAAGGAAAGATTTATCATTTCCCATTTCAACAGAAGGGACTAAATATCCTGTGAAATGAGTATATCAAAGCCCAACTTGATACCTGTAATCTCGTCATTTGAAGAATTTCATGTAATGATTTTACATGAGAAATAGGTCATTGACTTTTACATTTTTTTAAATGAGTTCAAACTGCACCTCACTACAAAGCCAAATGGAAGAGCAAAAGGAAAGTGGCTAGGCTATTTCAAATTGAATACTGGGAATAATAAAATAATGTTGAAAGAATAAATTGCATCACTAAGTGAAATAGTTTTAGGCAGTCAAGCATTTCTGTGCTAAAAAAGTAAAGCACAAAAGTAGCATTTAAAGAACAGCATTAATCTATGATTTCCAAGGAAGGGAATAAAAATATCTGCTCAAGCCACTTGACAATATAATTGTCTTAATTGGAAAGCAAGCAAAGACTTTGCATTTAAAAAATTGCATGTTCACAAATTCCATTCTTTAAGTAAAAGAATTTAAAAACAGGGCTGATATTCTGAGATGGTAACAATAAATATCAAGTGTTGAATAACTGTCATCTAAGAAAAATGGATTTCATCATCTTGCAGCTAACTTTTGTTAATTTAATTTTAATTTTGTCCAGGAGATTCAGCATGGCCTTGAATCACCACATCCTCTGTAGAACAACTGTCTACATCTAGACTTTTGTCAGTGTTTCCTCACCATGTAAGGAGCTAATGTTATAACTCCTGATCTGCAGCAAAAGGTACAGAAAATATGACTGCTTTACCAGCCAGTGAAAATTACATAAAATGAATCCCACCCATTAGCACAGTTCTGTCTGCAGATGTGTTTAAAGATTTTGCTGAAAAAGATCTAACAGGTCTATTATCTCAGGTATTAGGACAAGGCACAATTATTTTCCTTGATTCAAAGTAGGCATTGAACTCAAGCACTCAGAGGTTAACATGCAGAGCACACAATTAAAACATTTTAAAAATGGCTTAAAAAGCCAAACATTAAAAAAATTAATTAATTTAGCTTTTGGCCTCTGATTTATGCTGCTTGATAGACAAACACAGCCTTGATATTTTCATTGCTCTCGTTTATATTGGTATCAGTTTCCTAAGTTAATCAAAGCAAATCTTCCTTCTCCCTAGAAAAAGAACAAAAAAGCAACTGCAAAAAGTAAAGAGCAATAAACATGAAAGTTAAGTGAAAGTTGCTGCTCAAGCATTTTGCTACTTTGAAAACAAACGTGAAACTATGACATTTTGAAACAAACATGCTGCTTGCAAAAGGCAATAAATACATTTTTTCAGATTAACTAAAACAGAAAATTAACAGCAGCTTTCCTGCTTTTTACTGTATTTTACAAAGTCTATACAGAGCTCCTCAAAAAAATCACCTGCATGTTGCAGAACTAATGTGTACTTTCAAATGCTTCAGTCAGCTCTTCGTTCAGGATATTTGGTCTCTGGTAAGTAAATAAAAATACAATAAAAGTCCTTATTTGACAAAGAACTGTAAATAAACCCCAGTATTACTCAAATGCTTCATTTCAGTAGTGCATCCCAATCTCCTTTTAAAAGTTTTGGTGGTTTTGGTTGTACTTTTTATTAAACTAAAGGTAAAACCTTCAAAGATACAGATAAGCAATAAGGAAAACAAAGGCTTAAACACAAAACTTCAGGCAGAAAAGCACATACCTGCTCTGTATTGGTAACAAGACTTTGTACCTGTCTAGACAAGTCAGTGACATTCTTGCCAAGTACTCCATGGCAGACAATCAAAAAGAGAAGGGTTGGGCACTTAACCAGATTCTTCTTGGATTTTAACATCTTTAATTACAAATCTGCTTTAAATTAAAAGTTCTGCTTCTAAAGACATAGAGCAGACCTTGTAAAACAGTTTAATAATGCTGTAGGAAAAGACAATTAAGCTATAAATAAAATGCCCCATCGTTTACCGTTATCCACACTGAGGCCATAAAAAAAAGAAAAGTTTAAAAAGCACATCTAGGAGGCAAAGAAGAAACAAATTAGATTTAGCAGCAAATTAGAGTCTACAGTCATACTGGCTAGCATTGGATGTGATATTAAATAAATGTGACACCACATTTATACAAGTTGGTCTTTGCAGAGATCCAGCACTACAATACTGAAGCAGCACACTTAATCTGTACCAAAGAAATGTAAATATTTGAGATGATAGAAAACTTGGATCAGTAGCGAGGTTAAAATTCATTTCAGTATAATCCATCTGCAGCAAGTGGAATGATGGGAAAATGCAGGGTATAGAACACATGTATTTCACAGCACACACTTCTCTTTTCTCTGAAGCACTTGCTAAGATTGTTCAGGATTGCCAGACCTGCCTGGAAAAAGGTACCTTTTTATTTCCTCCATTTATAAAATGCATCAACATCTTGCACTGTTGGTCTGCAGATGGGTAATCCTTTCCACTAGGTCCAGTTCCTAGAGTTCACTACTGATAGGTTGAAGAAGCAACCTTTTTCAACAAAACATGTAGCTTTAATATAAAGATTCTGCTGTCCCAAATATTTGAGATTCTCTCATTTCTGGGAGATAATATGTAATTAATAAAATTAAAAGTGTTGAATAAATTATCTGTTTCCTCATCTGATGTGACAGGCATATTGCACAGTTGTAAAAGCAGTCTGAAATGTAACTCAAGGCTATGAAAACTACTTTTAAGACTACAGCAATACCTGCCCAGTACAGCTGCATGACTGTATTTATTCTTAATATTTAGACACACTTTCAGAAATATTGAAACCCTCACTGCCACACATATGTTCTTTAAAAAGGCACATACATTCACCTGCACAGATCCAAGGAACGCAGAAGTGGACACCACTTTAGTAAAGAGGCTGAATGAATGAAATTTTTCTTACACATTAATAAAAAGCTGGAATGTGTCGTAAACAAAATGTGGAGGCTGGCAGCGTTGAAAAACCAGTCCATGCCTTTGTTTCTGAGCTAAAACACAAGGAAGCCACATAGCCCCAACCAGAACAAAAGAATGTCAATATGTTTCCCAGAAAACTTTGATTTCCTGAAACATTCAACACCTAAGAAAGCATCTCACTCTAAGTGTGTGGTATCCTTGCTGGCCTCTCCAGGCAGTCAAAATTCAGTTTTCCTACATGTGTGTATCTTGGAATAAAGGCAAACACAGATTAATGAACCAAGCTAAGTACTCTGTGGTGCAGCCTTGCTTTAAAAACAAACAAACTCCAGCACCTTCCCCTATGTGCTCCTCCTGCCTCCCCTAAGGAATGCACACAACATCCCTCTCCATTCACATACCTTGCTGAACCAAACCACACGTGGTGTTTTCCTCACTCACAGTTCCAAGCTTGCTCTTGCAGAGGGCACTCTGAAATTCAGGCACCATGAACGACTCACCCTTTTCCCGCTTTCTGGGAGCTGAACTACAAAGCACTTCCTCTGCTCTCTGCAGTTGTCAGCCAGCCCTGCCCGAGCACAAATCCATCAGCGTTTACTGCACTCATTAATGAGTGATCTCCCATTTTAACTGTCATCAGAGAGGACACTTAATTGTTTCCCCGGCTGGAATGAAACCCAGCTACTGTATCCAACCAGCAGATCCGATGTTCCCAGCTCAACTCTGCTCACAACCCAGGACAACAAAGTGTATTAAACAAACCCAAAGCGGGAGAACAAAGCACAAGAAACAGAGATGCAAAGAAACTCGTACGAGCAGTGAGATGTGCTTTTACTGTATATAGTTCGGCTTTCCCATAGCCCAAACGGAACACTATCTTCTAAGAAAATTTACAATAAGAGAAGAACTGACAGGGTTGTTCCTCCTGCTGCCAGGGGCCAGTAGAGGCCGCTCCAGACCACGGATCGCTCCCGCAGAACCGCGGGATGGGACGGCGGCTTCCCGACCCTCGCCTCCAACACAACAGCCACTCCTGGCATTTCTCTGCCACTTCTCAGTCCCACAGCCGCTTTTCCACCCGTACAAATGACCCCAGTGAAGTCCAGTCCCCCCCAAGGGCAGCTCCTGATGCAGGCTATCACTGGTGACCAGAATCCACATCGATGCACATGGTGCTCTCAAGCATCCCCAAACTGGGTCTTCTACCCCCTGCTGAGGAACCACTCCAGGCTTCTTTCCCTAAAAATTTTCCCACGACACTCTACAGCACACAAAACCCATTCATTTCACCAGAGACTATCCTCACAATTTCTAGAGATGGTGTGAACACACCACTTTTGGTGAAGTTTTCACATGGTTCCAGCTACCCAATTTTTATTCCACTCCAGGAACTCCCCCCAGCTCGAACTGGCCACGCACAGCAGTGACACAGTGACAGGTTCATGGGCCGGCTCCTCACATATGTCACTTTATATACTTACTTATACATTAACTTCTATTTAAGCACAGGGTCAAGAACCACAAAGGACATCATCTACACAAAAGATCTCATTAATGAGGGTCATCATTATTCCTTACAGTAAGCTGGGTGCTCCAGTATCTTTTACTTCTCCATCATGGAGAACAGAGCAAGAAAAAATAATTTGTTTACAGCAGGTCAAGGAACACATACAGTAAAAAGTTTTTTAGACCACCTAAACAGCCACCAAAAAAAGGTACAGTTTTCAACATCCTTATAGGAGTGGGGAAGATAGGAATTTCTGCAGGGCAGAAGAAACCTGTTGATTAAATTTATTAATGAGATTATAAAACAATCTTCTCAGATAATCAAAAGGACTGAACTCAATAATCCAGACGGTCTCTTCCCCTTTGGGCTTCTGTGATTAAATAATCATTAAGTGGGTATCATCTGTAGCCCACTGTGGGTGAATCTGAGCTCCTGTATGGTTTTCAGTGACACTGGACCTGAATGTACACACTTGGCACAGCAGAATCAAAGTTGAAAAGGCAGACTTCTGTTTAGTGTGCTTTGCTCTTTGCTATTTCCAAACACTTGAAACACATACCATGCATATTTCCTACACACAGTACAGGCTAAATACAAGAATTAAAGACTAGCAGTTGCAAAGAGTTACTGACTATTGCTTTGCCAATTTCATGGGTTTGTTTCTTGTACAGCCACTTTGTTACCCAAAGAAAAGGCCAAGTTGAACTAGAAACTGACTTCAGAAACAAATAAAAGGTTAACTTCAGATATTTAAGTGCTGATTTGTACTTTTTTGTTCCTAATTCTAGGCTACAATTTGAATGCATGATTACCTTTGAGATGTGCAATACCTTTGCAGAGGTTCACAAAGAACTTGTGTAGCAGCAGTATGCTTTTTTAAACATATTTAAATACAAGACAGTTAGGTACCTAACACTGCAAGAACAGATCCCTTCACACCAATAGCCACCACAATCTTTGAAAGCTGTATGAAGATTTAAAAAAAAAAACATTCCACACTTTCCAAACTTTCCAACTTCCCCAAGTCCTTTGGACAATTAGAAAAAGAGAAGCAAATGGAAGGAAAAATCTGCACTGTAAAGCATACATGCACTGCTTTACCATCATCACTACCCTTCCCTGTATGTCCCATCTCCTTCCCCACAAAGAGTTTGCCAACCACAATTAACATTGCACATCACAACCAGAAACAAACCAGAGCCAGTGCTGTCCAGTCTTCATTCAGTTCCACAAATACTCAGCAACAACCTTTCTGCAGTGACTCTCCCATAAAGCACTTGCCCCACAAACACAAGGTATTTGAAAAACATCGGTAAAAAAAACAAAAAAAGATGGAAAAGTGTGGTGCAAGCTATATTCAGCACTCAAAAACTATGACAACTATGATACTTTCAAAGACTAGTACATGGGGATCCAGAAGAATCAGTTCATACATCACTTATTTAATGTTTTATTTAGTGATTTTAGGGTAAGAGGCAGCACTGCCCTCACAGGGTTTGCCACCATCAAGAAAACCTGAGGAATATTTGGAACAGAGAAAATCATTCGCAAAGATATGGATGTGCACAAATGGGAAGAACTGGAATGTAGCTTTCTAGTATAAACTACAGTTCTTAAAATTTAAAGCAGTAAAGAAAAAGAAAGACCTGTATGTATCAGTAATTGGCAGTATTTACATGTGCTGTCAGTGTGGGCGTCTTCCCTAAATAGGCAAACAACCTAAAATGCAGAAAACTGAGAAATTTTTAGAGCCAAGAAAGCACTTTTGTTGTCTGAAAGCCTGACAAAAGCTCACTCCAGCAGAGGATTCTGTTCACTCACATGCAACAAAGATGACTTCATATTGCAAGAGGTGCAGAGAAGAGCTACAGGATAATCAAACAGACGGAGAGCCCTTTTTAAAGGGCTGCACAAAGAACTTGGCTTGCCTAGTTGAGCAAAACAAGGCTAAGAGGGAATGTGACTTCAGACAAGCATCTCAAGTAAATAACCAAAGGGAAAACAGTACCCCTTCAACTACAAGACAGCTGCCCAGCTACAGAACAGCAAAATACATTCTAAACCACAGCACGTTAATTTGGAAAGTTTCTATCCAACAGAAGTGGAAATTTTCAAATTTCAAACACCTGTTAGGCAGAAAGAAGAGAAAATCTTACCTGGTTTTGATATGAAGCTTGACCAGGTTATAAAACTTTGCTTTACTTCATGACGTTTCAAACCTTTGTTTTACTATATGATGTCACAAGTTTGTCCACAGTATTGAAAGAAGCAATAAAGACACAGAAGTAAAAGAACATGAGACTAGTTAAGTTTTTTTTACATAAAATACAGCTCACACCCAAAATTTTATCTTGTATTTTCATGATCTCACAAATCAGTTGCATAAGTGGAGTTAGCCTGTATATATTCAGATTGAAGTTATTTGAAACAGCAGTAATACTTCGTAATACTTCTAATTTCATTAGAGAAATAATAAGACTTACAAAATCCATTAAAGGGCCAATGTGGTAAAATTACAATAGAGTGTATTAATTGGTGAAATTATCACAAGGGGGAGGGGTTACTTGGAACATTCCTCCTGACACCCTTCAATAAATTAGTAGCCAAGGAGTAACAATGTGCTTGTGAAATTTCTGTAGACGACACCAGACTGGAACTGTCACCAGTAACAAAGAGGACTGGGTAGTTATCCAGGAGAGTTCACGGGGTTTGAGAGCTGGAATGCCAGAAAATGGAATTTAATAGTACAACATGTGAAATCATGCGTTTAGGGACCAGTAACCTTTTCTGTAAGCTGAGAACTCACCACGTGGAAGCAGCACAGGAAGAATGAACAGAGCAGTGAGGTATGGAATCATCATCTGAGGATACTGATGTTTACATGAGCACAACCAGAGCTCGGTATGCTCATGGAAGAAAAAATGAGAAATTCTACTAGGCTCAGGAAGGCTCTGAGCTGAAATTAGGGAGGGTAGAGCACTGCTGGGGGAAGTATCACCGCTGAAGAGTTAAATACTGTATCCCATATCAGGAGGATCTTTGGTCTGAAGCTGTTCAACTGAACAGACTTATGTTAAAACATTGCTTTACTAAAGACGATTGAGTTTACTAAATTGCTCAATAAAATACATACTCCATTCCTTATTTCATTTCCTGTAGCAGTTCCAGCCCAAGGTAAAGAAAAACATTAGCACGAATTATGAAAATGTACTGCACATAACTCAAATTAAATGGATCAGAAAGTAAAAGTTTTGTAACTGCATGACAAACAAGATAAGAGATGGTCTTCCAAACAGAGCAGTTGGGATGAAGAATTTAAGCTGTTCCAAAATCGCACTAGTAAGTTCTGGACAGGACAGAAAAACAAATAGATGTATTCCTACACCCAGAAGTTTATGTACTCAGGTAAATGATCTGTTTACAGTACACTTACAGACTGGATATTTTAGAGTTCCATCTCTGGGCTGTCCAACCAGCAGAACTCTTATTCCTTCCTTTCAACGCACTGGCCAAAGATAAAGGTGGCAGCTCTAAGTGTTATTGAGCTGCTCTCCAGCACTTTGCTACTACCTACTGCTCAAGAATCAAGGGCTAAACTAACTGCCCAGCCCTGTAAGGAATTCAGACAAATGAAGACTGAATGCCTTTTTTCCCCTTGTGGGTGAAAAAAAGACATTTTAGGATCATCTGGAATTTTAGTTAACAAACATCCAACATACGAGGCATTTGTCATACCTTCAGTCAATTGCTGCTTACCCCAGTGTGGTTTGGAAGTTTGATATTTACTAAAACCTCAAGTTACCCAAGGATTTTGGAGTATGCTCTGCAGGCATTTCAATACTGCACAACTGTGACACTGCTGTCAGTAGTGACTGGGGCTGTGCTTAACAACCCGGGGTGGCCATCCCAGTCCTGCTCTGAAGCAATGAGAGAGACTGAGCATTTTCCAGTCTTTTTCTGTTGGTTCCATTAAATCTGTCAGGCATTCTGAATGAAAACGCAAAGATATCACACATGACTCTATATCCAAGATGTACCAGAGTTTTGCTCATTTGATTAAATCTCTACTTTTACATCGGTGTTTGTAAAAGCCTTATATCTGCAACGTTTGAAAGAAGCTCCCTTAGTTATTCTACTTCACTGCCACACTCTTGCATCCCATAGAGGAAAAGCACCTCAATAAGCAGCACATCCCTGCTTGTAACAGCTCCCTGAACAAGAAACGCCACATGAAAGATCCCGACAGCAACCACCAGCCCTGGCAAGGCAACTTCATCCCTTCAGCCCCGTCCCTGGGAACAGACACTGGAAGCCTTTCACTTGCAAAAACTTCCCGGGGCTGCTTCCCGTCCGCAGCCACGAGCCGCTTAAAATAACAAAACCACCATGCACCTTCCACCTCGGCCGGCGCCCAGCCAGGCAACGCTCCACCTGCCGCAAACCTCACTGTAAATAAATAGCGGGCACAAAAAAAAAAAAAAAAAAAAAAAAAAAAAAAAAAAAAAAAAAAAAAAAGGGAAAAGTGAAGTGTGCCGCCTCCAAGGAAACCTGTTGCTGACCGCAGCCGGAGCGCGGCTGGGGGGATCGCGCATCCCGCCGCGCCCGGAGCCAACTTTCCCGCGGGCAGGGATGGCTCCGGCTGCCGGGGATGGGCAGTGAGGGCGGCGGACGTGCGGGGCCGGTGCGGGGGCGGCCGGGATGAGCCGAGCCGGGATGAGCCGGGCCGGGGCCGCGCCAGCAGCGCCCCCCATCCCCGGGCGGTGGGCGCGGGGCCGGTACTCACTCGATGAAGTAGCTGGCGCCCTCCTCCGAGAAGCCCTCCTCCCATCCGCGGGGCAGGTCTGCAGGGCACGGGGAGCGGGGAAACAGAGACAGAGAGAGAGAGCGGGAAGGAGGGTGAGAACTTCTCCCGCGGACCCCCCCGGCCGGCTGGGGGCTGGGAGGGGGCTGGCAGGGGGCTCGGAGGGGCTGGGGACACGCACCCACCTGAGCGGATCATGTGGCCGGAGTTGACGGGCTCGCCGGTGCGCGGGTGCAGCCAAGTGGTGCTGCGGGTCAGGTCGCTGCGGGGAGAAGCGGAAAACACGCACCTGTTAGCCGGGGCGGGAGCGGGGCCGAGCCGAGCCGCCCCCCGCGCCCCTCCCGCGGCGGCCCTTACTCGATGAAGAAGACGCGGCCGTCCCTGCAGACGCCGTAGGACCAGTGCTCAGGTAGAGTGTCCCGCCCCACCGCCGCCGCCATCTTCGCCGTGCGCGCCGCCGGCCGGGCCGGGGCGGTGGTGCGGGCGGGCGGGCGGGAGGGCGGCCGGCGCTCGGCGCCCAGCGCCCGGCTCTGCTCGGCTCGGCTCTGCTCGGCAGCGCCACCGCGGCGCGGGCGGGGGGCCGCACCTCCCGCCCCTCGGGAGGCCGCGGGAGCGGCGGCGGGAGCGGGAACAGGAGCGGGAGCCGCTGCCGCCCGGCTTTGTCCGCCCCGGCCCCGCGCCCGCCCCCGGCCCCGGCCCCGTGTGGGCCCCGGCCCCGGCCTGGCGCAGCGGCCCCCCGCGGCCACCACTGCGGCCACCTCCGGGCTCAGCCCCGCGGGCGGGAGCCGCACATCCCCTCAGCAGCGGGGCTGTCCCGTCTCCGCCCCGGGAGCTGTGCAGGTGTGAGCGCACCACGCTGGCCCCGTGGGGAGACACAGACAGGCCGCGGGGACTTTGAACCCCGGGCACAGCGTGCGGGGGCACCGAGGGTAAAACCTCACACAGAGGCAGCTGGCCGGCAAAGCAGAGCTGTCACCGGCGTCGGGAGGGACCTGTGCCAGCCCCTGGGCTCATCCGTGACCCAGAAAAGGCAGGAGGGTAACGTGAGAGTCCTCCCGGAGCATCTCAGCGGGGCTGGGCGGGCTCCCAATCACACCAGGAGCCTCACTGGTGCTGTGGGGTGTGTGCCGGTGCTCCAGATGGAGTTAGGTGCTCCAGTCACTCAGAATGTGGTTTAGGGACAGAGTGGATGGGACAAGCCAGGAGTGGGCTGCCGTACAGCAGAGCCCGTGGGTTCCTTACTCTCACCCCAGCGCCAGCCAGCAGAGCTGGATGGATGCCAGGTGAGGAGCCCCAGCCAGCGCCTTGCCTTGGCCGTGGTGGTGGTTGCAGCAGGAGACAAAGTTGCAGCAGGATTGACAAAGCCAAAGGGTTCGGGGTGCAGAAATGTCTCTTTCAATAAGATGGCTGAGCCAAGCATGGCTCTGTGGGGTTCTTGCTGTTCTGATACCGGGGAAGAGAGAAGGATCAAAAAGGCAGGAAATGGGACATTTGCAAGCTTGGCATAGGAGAGTGCTAAAGGGGAAAGACAAGCTGCAAAGAGGGGTGGGGAAGGGTGGGTGGGTCTGACTGGGGACAGGTTGGTAAAGAAAAACAGAGGAGACCAAGTGAGGACACGGCTGTGGGGGACAGCGCCAGCATGCAGCAGGAGAGTGTGAGAGGGGAGAGTGCTGCAGCACAGGGAAAATGATAACGTTTGCTTTTTCTTCTAAATAACCAAAATAAATCATGAGAAGAAAGCAGGAGGCAAGAGAAGCAGCATCAGTCAGGAGACAGAGGGCTTTGCTGTATTTCACGCCAGTTTCAGACACTGTTGCAGGTCTGGTGCATCAGCTTTGTGTAGACTTGCCTTTTTGACCACTGTTGGAGAAGATACTATACTGTGTATATATACACTATATATACTATGTATATACACACACTATATTAACATGGTGTCATCTAACAACCAAGAGTAGTCATTACTGTGGCACACATAGCAGACTAACTGATATTCTCATCTTCCAACAAGCCACAGAATTTTACTTTATCCACAGTTATAAAGCAGGAGAGAGCATCTTGTAGCCCTTTATCCTATGTCAGAATTTTGATTAAAACTTCTAGTACTAAAACTTCTGCTTCTGTTCTGCCTTCTTTTTTTTTTTTTTTTTTTTTTTTTAACCTTATTGGGTTTCCATGGCAAAGTTTTGGAAGAGGGGGAGATGCAGGAGTGGCTTCTGTCAGAAGTTGCCAGAAGCTTCCCTTACATCCAACAGAGGCAATGCCATCCAGCTCCAGCATGGACTCCATGCTGGCCAATGTATTGGATAAGTGATTTTAAAAGGGAAAAAAAGTTAGCATGAAGGAGAAATTTGGTCCAGGGAATGAGTGAGAACATGTGAGAGGAGCAGCCCTGCAGGCACCAAGGTCAGTGCAGAAGGAGGGGCAGGAGGTGCTCCAGGCAGCAGAGCTGAGATTCCCCTGCAGCCCATGGAACACCCCAGGGATGCAGAGATCCACCTGCAGCCTGTAGAGGACCCCATACCAGAGCACGTGGATGCCTGAAGAGGCTGTGACCCCATGGGAAGCCTGTGCTGGAGCAGGGACCTGCAAACCCAGGGAGGAGGAGCCCATGGTGGAGCAGGATTGCTGACAGGAGCTGTGACCCTAGGGGGACCCACTCTGGAGCAGCCTGTTCCTGAAGGAAGGACCACACCCCATGGTAGGGACCCAGACTGGAGCTGCACATGCACAACTGCAGCCCATGGGAAGGGGCTTAGTTGGAGAAGTTGATGGAGAGCTGTCTTCCAGGGGAGGGATCCCACGCTGGAGCAGTGTGAGGATTTTCCCCCTGAGGAAGAGGAGTGGCAGAGGCAATGTGATGAACTTGTCACAGCCCCCATTCCCCATCCCTCTGTGCTACTGAGAGGGAGGAGGTAGAGAATCAGGAATAAAATTGGAAATGGGGGGTAGGGGGAGGTGTTTTTAAGACTTGATTTTATTTCTCAATACACTATTCTGATTTGATTTGTAATAAACTAAATGAATTTCCCCAAGCTGAGTCTCTTTTGCCCATGACAGTAACTGGTAAGGGATCTCTCCCTGCCCTTACCTTGACCCACAAGCCTTTCATTATGTTTTCTCTCCCCTGACCACTTGAGGAGGGGGGGAATCACAGAGTGGCTTTGGTGGGCACCTGATGTCCAGCCAGTGTCAACCCACCACAGAAGCCCTAACAATTCTGAGTCATTCTGATTAGGTGTGAGTTATCACAAAACTGGCAGTAAAGTCAGTTCTAGTGCAATTCCAAAGTAAATCAAACACAAGTTACTTAGTGTAATTGTATGTTTCTGTCTGTGCAGAAGAGATTAAGACCAGCTCTTGCTCTGGAATCACCCATTTGCCATGATGCTCTGAAGCAAGGCTTCCCTGCTCCATCAGCTGCATGAGCTCATTGCATGTAGCTTGTAACTCCACCGGCTTTGGCCACTCAACCACCGTGACAAAATAGGGTCATCCACCTCCAATGAATAGTAACTTCATTGAATAAACATTATTGTGGTTTGGATTTCAGGTCCTAAAAGCATTTGTACTGGGTCAAACTAAATGTCCGTTTAGCCTAATATTCTGTCTCATGTCCCAACAGGAGCAGGTGCTGGGAAAGAACACAGGAGCCAGACAGTCACAGGTGACTCCAGAGCTTCTTTCCTCAGCTCTACCCACATCCAGTGCCTGCCTGCAGAAGCTGTGAGCTCAGAAAGCTCGTGCTCAAGATGTTGTTTCCATATCTAACTCCTAATGGATCTTTTCTGTGAACCTGTCCAGACTAGATCCCACATAACTCCTATCATCTAGCAGTAGCAAAGTGCTCCTAATGCTCATCTTACCTGAACTGTGTATGAAGAATCACCTTCTTCTTTTTTTTTTTTTTTTTTTTTGGGGGGGGGTTGTTTTGGGGTTTGTTTTTGGTTTTTTGGGGGGTTTTTTTGAGTTTTTTTGTTTTTTTGTTTTGAATCCAAATCCCATTACATTGATTTTCTTCAGTTCTTGCAATGAAGGAGACTGGGGTCACAAGTGCAGCCTCCTGCAGTGTCAGCATTGATATTAGACCAGGTGGCCCAGGCCTTTGTCCAGGTAAGGATGTAAAAATACTACAAGGACAGAAATTCAACAGCCTCTCTTAGCAACTAGTTCCCATGTGCCTGTGGTGAAAATACTTTCATTATATCAATTTAGAAACTCCCTGATTCAATTTGTCACCATTGTCATATGACCAAATCTTGAGTTGATGCATCATGGTGCCTGAGGCATTAGCACATTATCACATACACCTGCAAATTACAGAGAAATGCATTATTGAAAAAGCGTATTTTCTTACAGAAACTTGATTAAAATCAAGATGAAAATTTAGTCTAGATTCATGAAAGTTCACAAGCTGACTGGTGTTGGCCTCATCAGGAGGTAGGTTTGTGATTTAGAGCCTGGAGGAAGAATGCTGCCAGGCATCATTTATTAATAAGATTACCAGTTTTTTCTGGGTTTTGTTTTTGGTTTTTTGTTTGGTTGGTTTTTTTCCAGGCTCTTGTTCCAGTCCTTCCTGGCTGATATCAGACACTTTCCTACTACATATCATTCATTGCACTCCAGAGGCACAGTCTGGAAGAAGCTATTTGGGGTAAAATTGGGACCTTAAGGCCACAATATCTGGAACTCAGCTAAAGGAAGTGAAATATGCTCTTCAGCAGGGGTCTAATAAAAGCTAGGATATTTGAGGCTCCCTTTGTTGATAACTGGGTGATTCAAGGAGACATCCTGAGGTCCCTAAATACTGCAAGTTTGTACCCACATTTGACAGGTTTATAGGAATGTGTCACTAATATTACTTGCTCTGTCTGCATCCTCTGAGGACACATTTTTGGATGACTTACTTAAATTGGGAGAGCAGTGCTACATTTTAAAGGGTGCCAAAATCTGTATTTGCGCTTTCATTGAAACAAAGAATCATAGAATGGTTTGGGTCGGAAGGGACCTTCAAGATCACCTGATTCCAATCCCCCAGCCCTGGGCAGCAGGGTCACCTTCCACTAGACCAGGTTGCTCAGAGCCCCATCCAGCCTGGCCTTGGACACTGCCAGGGATGGGGCATCCACAACTTCTTTGGGCAATCACCATCCTCAGAGTAAAGAATTTAATCTAATATATATTCTAAACCTCTCCTCTTTCAGCATAAAACTGTTATCCTTGTCCCATCACTACATGCCCTTGCTATTTCCAGAAAAACTCACTGAATATGGACATCCTTTCTACCTCATCCCTTTTTTTTCAGCCCTTGCCCTTACAACCCAGCTTCACCCTGGCAGTGGCAACATCCAAATACTCTCATTTCCTCTTTTTTCCACTTTCATTACACACATCCCCACCCCTTGCACCATTCAGGTCTGTATGTTTCCCTGCACTTTTTCAACTATAACTTTTCAACAAAACATGGAGTAGGAATCTGCAAATAATGCAGGAGACACTATATGAGAATCACACAAAAAAAAAAAAAAAAAAAAAAAAAGAAAAAAAGAAAAAAAGAAGGGTTTCATTTCCTTCAGTCACAATTAGATCCAGTGTCTAGAAGGTTACAGAATCACAGCTGGATTTCAGCATGGTGTGTACTCTAATGATCCATTTCCTATTTTTCAGAGAATTCAATACAATTGAATTTGATTATCTTAGAGGTCAAAAGCTGCAGCTATTTCAGGATGCTTAAATGAGGTACAATGCATAGAAAAGCCTGCTAGTTATGACTTTTTCATTGTGACCTGTATATTTCATAAAGGATAAGCACGACTTATAAAAGGTGTGAGGCCAGACAGAGGCAGAGCATTTGAAGAGTAATGAATCTGAATTATTAAATCCTGGTTAAGAAAGCTTATAAGCCACAATGCAAATCATGTATTATGCCCTTTAGCTGCAAAACATGTATTATGCCTTTTAGTGTGATTTTCCAGCTCTGCTTTGGACAGCTGAGAATTAAAATCACGAAAGGTTTCATGGTGAGACGGATTAATTTGCAAGACAATTTCAGAGCAGTTCATTGTCTGATTATACTGAAATGTAGGTTGTGCAACCACATTGTTCTTCAGTATTGTGTAGGGTGATTCCCATCTAGCAGTGGTAAGTGCTTAAGACACTAGAAATTAATACATTGATTCTTAGAAGTAGAAAAAGGTATTAATCAGACAATAGAGGAAATAGGGAAGATATCTTGGAGACATTAGGCAAATCCACATTCCTGGAAAATTTCCAATGCTGCTACTCCAAAACTGCAACACTTTTTCAGATCATGGAAGAACTACACTAAGGAATCACTATGGTATACTTCTTCAGATTGGAGAAAACAACTTCAGCTGTTGGATTCTCAGACAGCATGGGGAAAAGCCATCTCAGGAGAACAGTACCCACAGAACTCTTCAATTTGAAAAAAAAAAAAAAAAAAGGCCATGCACAGCTAGAGCCAGTGTCAAGCTGTAGGATGAAGAAGCACTTAATGAAATAGATTGAACATGCAGAAAGATTTTCTTCTAGTCTGAAGTCTTAAGATTGTTTAAAACATGAAGAGGACAAATTAAAAGGATTGAAGTTCAAGACCAAACATTACTTTGGTGAGTAGGGAAAGCAAACAAGATAACAAAAAGATCACTATTAGATTATTTTCAAACTATAGTTGATTTGATTTAAGACATACCAATCAACTTTATTCCTTGTCCATCCGTGTCAGGATGAGTAGGAAACAGCTTGATTTATGCCAAGATAAATTTGAAGATAGATGATACATAGAAATTTTCCCAAATTTAATGGGCAGTAAAGCAGCCTAAGTAGGAACATCATGGTATTTCCCTTACCACCAATTTCTAAAGACTGGTTCAGACAAAATTTTCTGTCAGGGAAATTCTAAGTGTACTTATTTTGTCTCAGGTCAGGAACTATGAAAAGGTGATCTCACAAGATCCATTTTAGTCTATATTTCTGTGAAAATAAGTGCTGGTTCAAAATGTTAAGACTTTTAGAAATAGATGGACATCAAAAATTGTCAACACCTGATAGGTACTAAAGAGCACCTTACTGAGTGGTTATCTAGTTGACAGGAAGAATTCATGGCAACCTCTTGAATTTAAAGATTTCTGTTATTTACAAGGAGAGGAAGGACAGTCCCTGATACAGTTAAGAAAGATAAGCAACTTGCACAGTGGTACCACTGATGACATGACTAAATATAGAGCACATACTTGTTCCTGATCTGGAGTGTTTTCTGTTAAGCCACACAACCTACAGAAGTCAGGAGAGCTAGACAGAAGGAAGGGCAAGAGTCACAAGATATGTACACAAATTTGGCACACCATCTGCAAGACATCATCCATTTCCAGCCTAAGCACTTTCCAGGACAGAATTAATATATATGTATTGATACAATGCCAAATAAATCTTGATCAGAACAGAAAAGGAATAGATTGTGTTTTACCTTTTTATAAGTGCTGACATTAAATGAAACATCTTTTACACTTTCTATACAGGGCAGTTTATGCTCTGGGGAAAGTGATGGCAAATTTTAGACAAAGTAAGATTTTTGGAGCCTATTTTCCTTGCAATAGACTGAGAAGTTTTCCTAAATTTCCATGGGACCTGTGTCAAGCAACAGAATTCTAAGAGCACCAAAAGATAAATATAGCTGATAAAATAAGAAAGATTAAATAATGGTAAATCTATTGTTGAAGGAATTCCAAATATGGAAAAAGGAATTATTCATTTTCCTGGCCACTGGAAAGAACATAAACAAGTTCAGATTGTATCCACAGTTCCTTTGAGGAAGATAAGGAGCATGACATTGTACAAGATTAGTTTGGAGGGTCACTGTCTCCCTTGTGCAGCAGGATCTGACTGGAGACTGCACACAGGCATCAGCCCAGACAGTGACACTGCTGAGCAAGACAGATGGGAAAATGACATTGAGAGGGCAACACTGGTGCTGCATAACATATCCAAACTTCTCCTTCCAAAACGTACTGAACTCTCTTATGAATAAAAAAAAGGGTAATTATCTTTAGTTAAAAGGTTCTCTTGTCCAAACCACCATTGGTTTTCAAAAGTATGTTCTTATTGAAAGTACCCTGTGTGAAATCCAGAAGATATCTTCAAAATAATTCAGTTTTCCTTACAAATGTCCTTCATGTTTAAAGACATCCTCCTGATTTACCTTCTAAATGCAAACAACTGAATATATCCAATTATATCTCTCTCACCTGAATATCCATTTGCCCAAAAGAATTATATTCAAAGAATCAAGTTAAGCATGTCCCCTGAAATGCACACAAAAGCAAAAATGAATGAATGCATTCCCTAATTACTGTCAATTTACAATTTCCTGTGACACAAGCTGTTGTGATTACTATATTTAACGTAGTCCCATCTCCTCTTCATTTTTTCTCTTTTGCATTTTACAAAGTCTCAATAATTTACATACCCAGCACCTAGAATCCACACACTAGCATATATTTGGTAATCAAAAATTAAACTAAATAACAAATAGCCATAATTTTGTCATGACAAGTGTTATCATTCTAAACAGAGGTGGCAATAGTTAAATGTCTGCACAGTGCTCTTGTTATTTGTAGAAGGGAGAAGTACAAAAGAACAATTATGTGCCAAAGTCACGGGATCATTTCCAGAAATTTAACTTACATTTTATAATGAACACTTGAGGGTATTTTTCTTTCTTTCTTGGCAAAGGACACTGCAAGCCTGGCAGCCTGAGAGAAATCCTCAGTTCTTCAATACTGCAGTACCTGTGACTATCAACATTTGGTTTATTTTAAAGCAGACACTTGAAGTCAGCTCCATATTTACAAACACAAACAGACTCCCTGTCAGACCACGACACCTAAGTATGAGGAGATCCTTTTTTAAGAAACGAGACAAATGCAAAGACAAACATCACTGATCCTTAAGACTAAAATCTTCAAAATTTTAAATCAAACTGTTCAATTCTCTGATGTTTTCTCAGGAATTATGCATTTGATTTCTTTCCCCAGTATGAGATATATCACTTTATTTCCATCAAAGCTTCTTTCCCCAGTTTTGAGTCCACCATTCCATGACTGGTATTACCCTTTTTCCAGCCCTTTTGGCAACTGCCATTTTTTCATTTTTATATATCATAGTTAGGGCAAGCAGAGTGCCATATATTCCCAACAATATTCACTGGGACATTTTTTCTAGAGAATTTAGGACCTCTGAATTCACTTTCCAGGCTCCTCCCTAAGTTCACTCTTCATTTGCTTTGGAAGACCCAAAACTTCACCCTGGAGTCCCCGTAGTAGTAACAGAAACTAACCTGTTCAACAGGATGTTTTCAGATTTGAATATGTCAAAGATAAAACGGATTTTCACCTCATTTTTCTTCCTACACCCGTAAATAGCTTGCCCCTACTCTGCAGATCACTTAACACACCTCTATGCATGCTAATAGCAAACCCTACACAAGACTCCAGGCAAGATTCCATTTTAGCATCTTCTGCCCCATCTTTCCAGGGATGTTACTTTCTCAGCAGGCTTGTAACTTGCCAAGGTCTCAGTCCTCTTCCTAAATAAACTTTTGCCAGGCAGAACAACAATCTCTTCCCATTGTGGTCTCCCAATTTCTTTTTTTCAAAGACCCCTTTGCAAAATAATCTAAGATGTTGATTATCTGCTTGGCTCCAGAGGGAGGTACCTGAGGGTTATTCATTCTCCTTCATTTTTCTGGCAACATGAAGTGTGCATACCTCATCACAGCTTTCCAATATCCAACTTCTCTCCAGTTTCTTCCTGCTTTTTGTTACAATCTCAGCACGTGTCTTCTTGACAATCCTCCACATCTCTTTTTGTCTCTTCTAATGCTTGGGCTCCGGTCCTTCTGTGGTTTTCATTCCATAGTCTGCTGCTACATACCTGTACCCCTTTCACTCTTGGCTGCAGTGATTTGTAACAGCAATCAGTTTCCAAAGGCAGTGTGATAAACCATCTATATGTGAGTGTGACAAAAACAGTAGCTATAGTAACAGAAAAGCTTTAAACAAAACTGGAAAAAAAAAAAAATCTGAGGGATATCAGTCAACTGTTCTTCCATCCCCAAATATTGCACAGTTCCATGAATGTCCTCCTGTGTTCCTTTGCCTGATTGTATCTCCACCTAGCCAAAAACACAGTGAGATAAAAATAACCCTTTATTTTGCTTGGCTTAAGGAGGAAAAATAAATAAATAATCATGCGCAACAAAACTAGGAAAAGGTTGTCTTTCCCCCTCCAAAAAAAGAAAAAATAATATATCTGTAAGTTGCCAATCCAGGACAGGCAAAACTGTCACTATCCCAGCAGTAAGGCCACGTGTTGATACCTGTGACCCATCTCACTGTCACACAGAGCTGGAGAGCAATTTCTGGCAGTGCAGAACAGCCAAGTAACCTGAAAAACACAGGTACAAGAAAAAGAACCTTCTGCAGGTTCTTGAGCAGAACTCTTGAATCTAGCTGGACTGAGTCAAGGTAATAAAAAAATGCTTTATCTAACTGTCTTATATTTTTCATTCCCTTGAGCCTGTGTAGGTGGACTTCTACAGAAAAGACCAAAATAGACTCAGGGCCTCAGTTTATTTGACCACTCTAAAGATCAGCAAAACACTGTTCAGTAATGTAACACACTTGTATACCTGCATCACACCTTTTAATTCCTGGTTGTTAGAATATGCATGTCAAAATAGATAAACAGTACAGACTTAATTCATCCCAAAAAAACTTCATTATTGTATATAGACTAAAAGAAACTAAACTGTCTTTGTTCACTGCAGTATTACCTTCCAAAATTTTTTTTTTCTTATTTGACCCTTCCTTTCTTGAGGGAGTAGGACTATTCCATATATCTTTTAAATATATACAAATGTGTTGCTCTTCTCAATAAAACCCACCTGAAATAGATTTCCTTTTAATCAGTGAAGTCAGTAGCCACGCAAATCAGGAGAGAGAATTATGTACTGCAGCAAGGAATAGCCTGATATTTGTCAAACTGGAATATTATTATATCTGATTCAATTTTACACATTGACATCTCTCCATTGTTATTGATTAATGCTTAAAGCTCTCTAAGGTTGTTATACAACACTGTTATAAATAACTTATATTATTTAGATACATAATGGATGTGATCTCTACAAATGATGAATTATATCCCCCTTCTTAATTACAGCATCCTCTGAAATCTAATTTAAATAGTAGTTAAGCAGATTAAATTCAAAAGCCAGAACAACAGCAAGCAGTTTGCAAAATGATAAATTTATGGGGCTTTTCTCTCAGTGCTGTAGAGTTTTGCCACAGAATGTTTTGTAAAGTAACATCTTTCTCAATGTCTTATTAGACCACTGTAATCTGAATTTACATATTGATTCATTCAGTTTCAATGTCAATCAAGACATGAAAATTTAATAAAAAACAACTCCAATTGCTCCTCGGAGACTTTACAATAATTACTCCCATATCATCTCAATGTGGCAGACGTCTTTAAGACGTTCTGTTTTTCAAGCATAACAATTGTACGTCTCTTTTGGGCACTGCATACTCTTCAAATCAGCATTTCACTCACTGAGATGTTGAAGGCTGCCTTAACAACATATCACATAGGGGCTACACTTGATAAAATCGAAACTGTATTCTGTCAACAATAATTATGTGGGTGTTTTGCTCATTTCCTGCTATAGCTGTCCCATGGCAACAGCGTGGAAACAGGGCTCGTTTTTTAAATACATAAATGACTGCTTTGATGACACATTTCTGGCTCAGGTTGGGCAAAGACACGGTGAAAACAAAGACTTTTTTGAGAAACTATCACAACTTCTTCTATTATATGCAAATCTGTAGGGAATGTGCTAATTCCCGAGTGGAGGGAGCAGCTTTGCTGTAGCAGTGGCAGAAGTGGCCTGAGGCATTTCCAGACACTGATAACAAGCCAGCATTTGCACTTCAGGCCTTTCTTTCCACCCTCGATGAATTTCACAATAAATACCTCAACCGAAGGTTATTATTCCACTTAACTCTGCCTTTGGGGTTGCTGCTGCTAAGGCAAATCAGATAAAATCATGCTAAAATTCCACATTTTATCAGAATTATGTCCATTTCATCAGAATTATGTCCATCTGGAGTGCTGAAAAACAGCTGGTGGTGTTGATGATTTTGTCATATAGACTTTGCTAAATGGGAAATCAGCTTTGCAATTTTCAGTTTTAACCACTTTGGGAATATTTACTTTTCTAAGATTATTTTCTGACTTGTGAACCAAGAAGAATAGGTATTGTACAGACAGTTCATAAAGCAGGCACAAGATGAACCAGGATATTGCAGGTTTTACCCTTGGCTCTGTGAACATCCAAGCTCCAATGTAATAAGACCTGATGGCAGGATCAAGTGCACCTACAGCTCCAGCCTTTCAAATATCACCTTCACTAAGAAAAGTAGCAAAAACGATACCATTGTGGGTTTTTTTTCCTAATATGAGAACCCTGACTAAACTTGTTTCATTTAAGTCGATACTAATGCAAGAAGAAACATCTGGAGATTAAAAAAGTGGACCAGATTCAGGCTGGATTTTTAGAAGGAACCATTTAATAACCCACCATATGTCTCTGGGAGCATCCTTTCTTTTAATTTTAACATTCTAAAGGGATTTTAAGAACAAAATGTAAAATCCATAGAAACATGTATTTAAGGTAAATCTATGATACAATTCAAAGAACAGAATAGTTTTTGCACTAAGGGAAACAAACACAGCTCAAAGTAAGGCAACACATAACGTCAAGCTGTACATTGGAGCATTGACAAAGCCCAGTGTGCCTGGAATGCCCAGAGTGAATCTTACACTAGCCACATATCAATTGTCTTTTGTATTGTCACATGGATGTAAAGGAAACCAGGAGTGTTTGCTATCAGCATCTGATTAACCACTGAATTCTAACCATAGTTTTGGAACAAAGAACAATTTTATTTTATGCCAACCATTGTCTGTGGCAGGGAAACAGCACAGTTTCCATTAGAAGAGGATGAATTTTAATCCTGATAAGATGTGGGGATGAAACGCTAACTTAATCCAAATGAATATTCATATAGGAAAGTGAAAATAGGTGTCAAGGACTTGCTGCACTTAAGTCCTGGGTTACATGAAAACTGTACACCATTCAACAAAACAACAAGGTTTCTAATGATTACTTTCCCCATATAATTTATTCATCTATTCCAGAGCAGTGTTTCAGGGCTTAATGAGTATTTGTAAAGCTCTGACTGAAATGCACTCTCAAAATGCAAAACATTAAACCATTTACAATGAATGAAGTAGTGTAGATTACTAGTTCAGAAAAGCCACTGCAGCTCATCAACATGTGCATTTGAAGGGTGTATTACTTCACCAGGCCCCTGCTCACAGTCCTGTGCAGTTGAAAGGCTAAGTGTGCTTCCTTCCCACTGAATCCACTCTGATAAAGGAAAAGTTGAGGAACTTTCTCTCTTCTCTTGTTTCACCCCATGTCCCCCATATTTTGCCCAAATGAGGCAATCTCTTATCACATCTCAAAGAACTGCTTGGAGAATAAACAAGATTAAGGAGCAATAGAATGGTCTGGGTTGGAAGGGACCTTAAAGCCCATCTCATTCCAGTCCTCCCACCAGGGGCAGGGACACCTCCCACTAGACCAGAGAGCTGAAAGTCCCATCCAGCATGACCTTGAACACTTCCAGGGATGGGACATCCACAACACCCCTGAGCAACCTGTTCCAGTGCCTCACCACCCTCAGTAGGAAGAACTGAAGTCACCTCTAGTTCCTTGCATGACCGTGTTTCTTCCTGGAAGGTCAGTTTTCTGAATCAGAGGTCTCTGAAAGTCTCTGGTACAGCAGGCTTCTCTGAGCACAAGAGGCAAACAAGGTGTCCTCATGCTTCCATGTGCTATCTGCTTGTTTATATGACTCTCTTGCCCATTGTTGCAGTGCCATTGCACCTGTTACAGATGCTGTATGCTCTTTAAACTAGATAAATGACTACCAAAAAAAAATTCAAATGTTAATTTTCTTAAACTGTATTTTTTCTTCTTTGTATGCTGATAGTTGCTTTATCACTATTAACAAAATCTCATGAAACACTAATGATGGTAAAGAGTAGTCCTAGTAATTCTAAAGGAAATCCAAGACTTCATAAGACCAGATTTTAGTCAGAAAAGAGAAAGATCAGGCAGAATAGAGATTCTGGGATTAAGTAATCCTTCTTTCCACATTAACTAACTGTTGCCCAGACACTTTAATTCTACATCATGCTGTGCACAATGAATGAGAAGTCAGGAAAGGCAAAATCTTGGCTTTTGATATCTCACACCTTTCTGCTCATTAGTTCATCTCTTCTACACCTGTCAATGGTGGTTATTTCTACTTTCTTACTTCCCTCATACACTGCACCTACTGCATTCTTGGGACACAAGAGAGGGTATAGTTTATATTTATATACATCAATGCCGAAGTACAAACAAGAAATAAAGCAGTCAGTGGTTCATGTCAGCCTCCTGGACAGAGAGGAACACACATTATTGTTAAGTACTTTTTATTAAATTAGCCAGCTTGGAAGTTTTAATGTCAGTTTTTCTCATTAGCCAGGCATAGTGACTGGTTTGGCTGAAATATAATTTAATAAGGGGTCAGTATGGGGACTGAAGGAAAAAATTTAAAAGAAAAAAAAATTACCCAGAAGAAACCTGACTGAAATCACAGATTATACCAATTTCCTTAGCAGTACTGTATATGCAGATAATATTTATAGAAACCAGCATCTCCCAGAAATAGGCATTACGTTAATTAAAATGTGTTGTAGCCTAAGATTACATTTTATTAATTCCTGTTTGCAAGAAGGTCATACCTAATGATTTCCTCTTGGAGTTACTGGTTTTAGCAATCAGACCATTACAGATTTTGATTCTTGTTCTACTTGTGAAATTACTCAGATTCTTGCAAACACAAGTGCCAATTCCCTGATCTTCGGGTGTACTTTTAAAGTTTTTGCCCCAGTGGGATTTTCTTTTTCTTGAGAGAAAACAGCTGCACATACAACATCAGGAATTGTAATTAATTTTGCATCAGTCCAGAATAAAAGCCATGTGTTCAGATAACCAGGATACTCCAGCATTCCAAATACCCAGGATAAATTACTGTAACAGACCAATACTGTTCTCAATTGCATTATCACTGCATTCACTGCACAATTGCAATTGTGCTTTACAGCTGGCACAAATATATAATTCCTTGTGAATAATTAAAGTTGAATTTCACTTTAAATGTATATTTAAGTATTCATGACATTTTACAGAAAATCACATATGCAGAGTTCTCCCAATGAATGAGATATGAATTAAAAAATAACCACCTCCCTCACTTTAACGCCTTGGAGAATGGGAATGTCTTGACCACTGTCAAAAGAGTGTATTGAAATCACATCTTTTAAAGCATTTTGTAAGCATGCAGAGACTCTAGAGAGAACATCAGAGTGGTTAGATGGACAGGCAGAAGCACAAAGAAACGTGACCGTATCTGTTTCAATAAAAGGCAGTGGTTTGTCCTGAATCTGTTGTAAATACATCAGTGTCTAATATCACTAGTAGCACTAGCACATAACACACAGCAAACTCCACCCTTCTAAGTAATATTAATAAAGTTTCAAACCCTTCTAAGTGATATTAATTAATCACATTTCTGACCTCAGAGGGATCGAACTGAGGGCAGTTAACCAATTAAATAGGAGTGGCCAGTGCTGTGGAAAATGAGGGAGGAATTTTGGAACTTCACACGTATTTTGAACACCCTAAAGATTACCCAGATCAATTCCTCTGAATTATGGGCAATATGAGCACCTGTGGTGATTGTAAGCATCTTGTGGAACCAGCATGTGCTTTGGTTCTGTCTCCAGGGTTCAGTCCTGTGGGTCCTTATAAGATGCAGCCTCCTCATGTTCAGACACAAGCTTAGCTGTCCCTGGTGATTAATGCAATATATTGGCACAAGAAGTGCAAATATCTGTAATCATGTCTCACTCAGGGTGCCTGATGACCTGAGAGCAAAGAGCAGGTGCATCATGAAAACTGAGGAGACGGCTTTCAGACAAGTGAGGGGGAGCAGCAGAAATGCAGCTCCTCCCTAACACAATAAGGATCAAGACAGCATTCCTTGAATTTTGCTAGTTTTATATGTCCTGAATTTGTTCTAAAATTTAAAAATTCTCTTGTTTTGACATTTGTCTAAGCAAGAACGTCATTCCTAGCACCTGTGTTTGAGCTCCTGCAGGAAAGTCTCTCAGTAAAAATAGCTGTCATCTAAAGAGGCAGCAGATCAATGCCAGAAAACTTGTTGATCAACTTCCTGCATTCCTGTTCCCTCAAGAAATGAGTTCTGAAAGACTTCTTCAAGGAACAAGGAAAATTGTTGCTTACTAACAGTTACAGGCAATGTTTTCTAGAAAATTTTAAGCTTAAGCATCTACCAAGGCTTTATTCATGTAAAGAAATCTCAATGTAACTAAATTCATTTAGCAACTTGCTTGGTGAAGGGCTCTACTCCTCCTGAGGGCATGTCAGTTTATTTAGACAGTCTGAAAACCCAGATGTGTTGTTTTTACCATGAGCAAGGGCACACGACTGAGGAGGATCTGGCTGTGGCAGCCGTGCAATCTGCAGCTGAGGCAAGCTGAGGGCACAGCTCCAGCTTGTTACCAGTCCCACATGGTCAGAGTGCCCTTGCCAGCAGCACAGCAACACTGGGAAGATTTGAGGAGCTAAACAGCATCTCCTCTTTACCTGCAAGCAAAAAAAAAGTTGCTGTTCTTTCCCTAAGCCTGTAGTTTGGCTTTTCTCAGTCCTTGCAGGTGGTCTGAAGCATTCAAACATTTCTCTCTTTCCACCTGCTATCCCCTCCCTTCCTCCCCTTACCTGAAGTAAATTCTGCCTTCAGACTTGACCCATAGCATCTTCCAAAAACAATGCATTGCAAAATGTACAATTGCTATCTGCAGTCTATTCTACAAAGATTTGATAACACAATTTGCCAGATAAGAATGTGAAAAGAAATCCGTATCTTATGTGGCCACATTGGCAAAACGACAGAATATTTTGCTGGCTTACTTGGTGGCTTTCAGGGAAGAGGGGAAATAAGCCCAGTAGAAAAACTTCCCCATGTGACATGCTGCATCTTCCATATGGCCCTCTGCTATCCTGGCTGCACCAGCACAGGCAAACTAATAATACTTACAAGTGTGAGATGTGCAGGTTTCATAACAGCATTCCAGTGGGAGTAATTGTAACCAGTTTTAAGACAGAACTTGTCAGGTTTGGGAATGAGACTGAACGCGGTTGCACCTGTGACAGCAGAAGGCTGGATGCACTCACCCCACAGGCCCTACATTTCAGAGTAAAAACAAAAAAAACAACCAACCAACTGAAGTCCTGGAAAAAAAAAAGAAAAAAAGAGCCAAGCCTCTGAAAGAACAACACCAGAACAAAGTAGTTACATATTAGCCAGCACACGTGCTTGTGTGGCTTCTGTGGCTGGATTGCTGGAGCTGCCAGGGAGGAGAGCATGAGCCAGCAGGGCCAGTCACTGCCATGTAACAGCTCCTTTGCCACACAGAATAAAAAAATAGCACAAAACAAGAAAGAAGGAAAAAATATTTTTAAAAGCAGCCTTTCTCCATCCCCACTCTGTCTCTCAGATGCACAGCAATCTTGGAAAAAGAGGGAGAAGGAACAGGATATTTTCCGGGGTGGCAAATGCATCCACAGTTCCCAGCAGCAGGCAGACTGAGCAGGCTTGTGGTGCTGCAGTGAGACCTTAATTGCACTCAAGGTGCTACTGGCAATGTGCTATGAAAACGTGTGCTGGGACATGATTCCTATTTGGAAGAGTAGAAAAAAGACAGAAGAGACGAAAAGCAAGAAAAGAGATGGAAAGTAACTTGTCCAAAGGGTAAGTCAACATTCAGAGCAAAAGCAGCCTCCTGGATGTGCATAAGGCCAATGCCCTGTCTACTGGGGAACCTTTCTGTCTGGTTTTACTGCCTCCCACCTCCAACTCCTCAAACAAAAACCATCCAGTGGCAGTCCACTGCAAAGGGGGGTGGAGCTTCTTGCTTTGAAAAAAGCAGTATCTCTGCTGTTTCTCCTGGAAAGGGAACCCACCTCTTTGACCACCCTCTACAACTTGCCTTATCATTCCCACTGAATGAGATTTCAAATCTCAAGCTTAAAATAATTATATGCAACTCTTACAGCTAAATTAAGGCCACCTCCAACTGCTAGTATCTCAGAAGTGGGATAACACTATTCCTCTGTGTGGAAGAGAGAAATTTAGAGTAAAAGAATGGGTACACTGTGGATTATTAGTGAAGTTTGTTTGTGCTTTACTAAAATTGCTTTGCAAAACAGTCTGATTTACATTTGGTGGCATTTTTCATCTAAGAATATTATTGGCATAAATGTTTAGTATACCCCTGCCAAAAAAACCCACACCAGGAAATTAACATGCAAGGCAAAGAGCAAAAGACCAATTCAAATCCCCTTGGGATTTTCTTAGGAATCAAAAGCCACTTGGAGTAAACATTTGCCAGCTCAACTATTTGAACTGTCTCAGACATATCTCTCTAATAGCCTCTGTAATAACTGACAGAGCACAATACCTAGAAAAGATGCCAGCACATCACAAATATGAGCCTGTTGATAGGATTAAGCATAATCCTGTCTCACCAATGAATAAAGAAAATAAGAAATGCAACTGTGGAGTGTTGAATAGGACTGAGGTACACTTATGACAAGCTTTCGGTGTTTTTTGTGCATGAAAGAGCTTCACTGAGAAGGTCATGCATGAATTCTGAAAAAAATGGCATTATTACTGAGGAATGCCAGGCAAAGCAGGAAATAATCTTTAATTAATTTGTGAAGAACTTTCATTTGGCACACACAGTCTGCCAAATAAAGAACAGTAGCTTTCTTATTAAGCTGATAAAATCGACCAAAAGTGAAGAAATCCCATAGTCAAAAGGCATTAGAACAATGGATTTTTACTAGGAGATGTAATAGAAATCCACAGGGAATCCTGCCAATGCTCACCGGGTTTTTTTTCTCCTGAAATCAAAAGTATTTCTGACAGAAAAAGGAACGAATCTTTACATTCTCTGCTTTTCTAGATTTTTACTCAATATTTGATCTCAGGCAGAGTAAAATGCAAGTAGATTCAAACTTATTCATCAATTCTAACAACTCAAAGTACCTCATTTTGTCTTTCCTTATCGCTATTATTGTCTTTGTAATTTCATTTCCAATTGCCTCCTCCATCTCCCACCGGCTTGCACAGGTATTAAAGGATATTTTTGTCATTTGTAAAATGCTGGGGAAACTCGTGATAATAGGCACTTCATAAACGTAAGGTGTTATTTTAGTGAAAGTGGGACAAACTGCTGGTTTCAAACATAATTGGCTACAATGGAAAAACTGGAGCATCCGTAGAAAACTGGGCCATGGTAAGTGTAAGGTGCTAATATTTATCCTAATGTGGCAGCTCTGTCTTAGTTCACAGGAGCTCACCCCTATGCACTGAGGTGGGTGAGCAAAAAGAGCAGTTAAAAGAACTTTATCTTTATTTGAAAGTGCTTCCTGGGAACAGGAAGCAATTCAGCAAATCAACGTGTTTGTTTTTCACATCCACAAGCCAAAATTTAAATCTCACTTAAGCCTAAAGGGAAACAAGTTGGGTGATTTCAGCGTAATCCCTTCAGAAATGTATTCTCTTCACAGGAACACTGCTCAGCACAGTAGCAGCTCTGTGCAGGAGAAGCCTCACACTGAAACATTAGAACTGCTACAGTTTAGGATAAGAAGGAGAGTCTTTATTGGCAGACTCTATAACAATATCCTATATAAATTCATAAATGGTCTTAACATATTGACATCCTGGAAAGGAAATATGGAAAACTTGCCTAGGAGCTGCCTGCATTAATCTTCATTCTATCCTGTACTGGCATCTTTCCCAGTTTCCTATGCCCAAAGTTCACAATGTCTGTTTTTAAAGGAACACACTGACCCTTATAGAGAAGAGCCCAGAAAGCCTGATTTGCTACTAGTTTTAATTTTCATATCCTCTTTTCCTAAAACAAGGAGGTTCTGAAGTGCAGCTTCTAAAAGAGCCAACAGAAAACAGCCTTTATGTGAGAAAACTTGGCATGCAAATCAGATGACTAAGGAATGTGGATTGATCCCACCACCGGGCCCTATGGAGACAGGATAAAGCAGCAGAATTCCATGGAGCTAAAGCTCGTGGTCCAGTCTCAGTAACATGGACCACCACTGGCTCTTTGCCATGGGCTCTGAGCAGCTATGCAAGAGCTGGGCCCAGTGAAAATGTCAAGAATGTTTTCATTCTGCAAACTCCTCACCATGGCCAGCAGTGATTTTGCTTTTGTGAAGCAAATTTTAGACTCCACACACCTCCCTGAGTGAGGAAGGGAGAGGTGAGATCAGAGCCAAGCAGCTGATTGATAGCTGCAGTGCAGACACACTCAGAAAGAAGTTCCTGGAAAAATAAAGTACTGCATGCTGTGAGACAAGGAGGTTCAAGGATTTCTGTGCAACAGAACCACTTCACTCTTCCAGGAAATTGTCCCAGCAAAACACATGTAGTCATCAGAAAAACACCCTCCCTCTTGGTGAAACAGGATGGCAAGAAAACAGCCTAAGTTGCCATGGCACCTGTTTCACATGTGGATCTCTAGCACGACTTTAAGGAGCCCAGAGTTCATCCCTCTTCTCAACAGAACATGAACACCCCATCAAATCTCATTATATACCTCTGATTTGTCTGCTTCTCTTAGAAGTCAAGAGTCCTGGCACCTGGTTTTGGGAGGAGACTGCTGTGTCATAGCTGTCCCAATACTGCAAAGTGCCCAGTTCTCTCTCTGCTGAAGTGGAAACCCATGCAGTGCTGAGTTTCCTACCAGCACATGCACTCCTTGCATCTCCTTAAAAGCCCTGGCAAAAGGAGCAGGGGATGCTGAGGGGTCCTGCTGAGAAGATGGGCTTGTCATGTTCTCAAACTGAAGAGACTGTGTCACCAACTCAAGGGGAGATGTAACACAAATTCTGGGTTTGGGGTGTGTATATAAATCTCTATAGACACCTGACATGGTCAGCCATGTCTGTCATGATGCCCACCTCTGACTACCCCAAAATGTCTTTCCAAGATCCAACTTTTTCCTTAATGGCGATGGTGATAATTCATTCTGGGTTACGATTAATACATAGGTTCCATACAAATCAGCTCCAAGGTTAGCAAAGGATACTGCCTGCTGGTCTTGTTTTCTAAGCTAATTTATTGAAACTAAGTTAGTTTACCTGCTGACCTCTGTGCAATGCAGTCAGGGTATTCCTCGACAATCCATGATATTAGTCTCGGAAAATCAGCAGCAGGAGATAAGACTAATACCTTCTAAAACCTTTCTAAGCAAAGCTCCCCTGTAGCAAGGTTGTTACCCTATAGTTCCTGCCATATACAGCACATACTGTGCTAATGGAGATGCAACACAAGCAGAGATTCTGGGTCAAGTTTCACACACTCCCAGCATAGCTCCTGTGGATTTAGCCTGGGAAATTTGAAAGAAGAGTTTGTCCCTCACTGATACCGTGAGGATGTGAGGACAGTGTGAGATGACCACCTAAATTAAACACAATGCAATTTTTATGCACTGGAGATCAAGAATACCTTTGTTTCTAACATTTTGAAGTTTTCCCTCTGATGCATGCTTATAATTCCCACTGATATCTATAATACAATCCCTGCCGCAATTCCCATTATCCTGGCACACTGCTCTCAGTGACAAATGACAGAGAGGATGAAGACAACAATAAAAGGGACATTATTAAGGCAGCTAAAACTTCCCACTAGAATAAGTCTTAAAATATGTATGTTAGATGAATGGACACAGAAACCACTCACCTGAGGTTGCCTTTATCACTCAACTAAAAAGATATCTAGGAAAATGATATCTAGGAAAAAGATATCCCCACTGCTTTGGCAAGAGGCACAGCCTGCATTTGCTCCCTGAACACACTTATTCATACCTTTCCCTCATTTTTATGCAAACACCAGGGGCTGGTCTAGCCAAAGTTTCCCCTCCCTGTGGCTGACACGATTTGCAGTTTGGCTTTATCAGCTGTGCATAGAAAAGTAAAGACACCACACCCAGGCTGCTCCTTGCACCTCCCCTGCTCCTTCTCCCACAAAGGACAAGCAGCTGGAGCAGGTTCAGCACGGAGAACTCTGTGTTGAAGGCATTTGTCAGCAAAGCCCAATGCCTGCTTCAAGCCTCTGGTGTTATGAAATAAAAGAGTCACAGCTCAGCACACATCCCTGCATTTTGGGCACAGTTTTGAGATGGGATATACAGCACAGTATTACCAACCTGCATCTTCAAACCTGGGTCAGTCCCTGAAACTGACAGTAACAGCTCAGAAATATTTTGATTTTTAAAAAGTCTTTGTTTTCTGATCCTTGGTGTTCTCCAGCCTTAGGTTCAAACTCCTGAGACCCTAATCACCCTCAGGAGAACTGTAAGCATTTTATTTTCAGACAGAATCTGGCAGTCTGGCCTAATCCCATGACTCAAGGCTGCTAACAGAAAAGAAAAGGGTGGGGGGGCATGGAGAAGAGTATTAAATACATAATAAAGCATGAAAGCTACCAATATCCAATTCAGAATTGTATTTTACGAAGGTATCAGCCAAAATTACTCTATTTCTAAGAACTATTCTAATGCAGCAAAAAGCAAAGTTTAATAAAACCCCTTAGGTTTGCATTTTACTTGCAAACGTTCTGGCAGGGTGAAAGGCCAGGCAGAGACCTTTACTTCATCTGTCACTTGACATTTTTTGGAACATCTTTGTTAGTGAAGGACCAAAATTTTGCAGCAGTGAAATTTCAATATATGGGAATGGGAAGCAAGGGCAAAGGGAAGCACAGACAGACAGAAGCTCATGGAAGAGCTGCCAAACACAAGCAGAGTAGCTGCAGAATTGATTTCACTCTACTCTCATCCCAACCATGCAACAAACCAGAGGAAGGATATCTTGTGATTGAGCACTGGCCTGGAATATCTGAGTTCAGTTCCCAAGTATTTAATGAAGTTTCAGACTCAGTTGTCATCTTAAAAATATACAAAGGAAAATAATGTTTCCTTTCTTGCACTCTTGCACTCTGTCCTTTTACTTCATATTGTGAATCTGCCTCTTAATTGATGTGAGCTACTTAGCAAAAGGAAGCTCTGATTTCAGCAGGGGCCTGTGGCTGCTGTAACAGCAAATCATAATCTGAACCAATTCCCACCTCAAACCTTTGCAAAAAGTTCAGTTCTTTAGGAGCAGGAACTTTACTGTTGTAAACAGCCTCTGAGCCAGTTGTGAGCAGACATCCTGCAGTTCTTATTCCAGCAACTTTTTGCTTTTTGAGTTAAATACTTAAAGAATCTAAAAATACAGTGTGAAATAAATCATGCTGCCTAAAATTCTACTTTCCCTCCCCTCAAATTTTATGCTTTTTATTCTGAAATGGGAAAATGGCAAAAGCAACAATGAAAGGGTGATTATTAATCTTTGATCCTGAGTCACTTTCTCTTACAGAGCCCTATTCTTCACCTCAGGAAGTGTGATACAGGAGCACTCCCACAGCCTGATTAAAGGTTCAGGTATGGGGTCACACAATGCACAAAGAGAGCTGCAGAGTTTCAGGGAGCAACGTGTATTTAATGTGTGACTAAAGGCAAGCACAATAAAGAATGCAATAATGAACATTCCTAATGATTGCCATAGCTGTGAAACTGCCACAGAAATGTCTGAGGTAATTGTGGTGAGAAATCGAGTTGTTTGTTAAGAAAGAAATGGCCAAATCTGTTTTCCAGAGTGCTAGCCTGGGTGATTACAAAACAGAACTTGCTGGGAATGCCAACTTTCTGGAAAATGGCAGTGTGCCCTCCTCAACTGAAAAGAGCCAAAGGGACCAAGGTTTTACTGGCTCACCCGAAAGCTGAGGAATTAGAATTGAAAACAAGCCGGGTGAGGCAGCTAACAACTGGGATTTCAGGTTTGTCAGCAAAGAGATGCCTCAGAGAAGGGTCAGAGGTTACACCTGGAGATTCAGAAGATAATGACAGAGTTCAGACGGGCATCAAACCCATCTGGTCCCTCAGAAAGTAAATTGTCATCGAGTCCAGCTCTGAAAAGAACAACTTGGCTTAAGATGCAAAATTCATTACTTCCTAAGGAAGATGCTCACCCCAGGACTCCCTTCTTAAATGAAGAATTAGAAGAAATATTTTTTAAAAAAGAAGATGTCAGAGTCTGGATAAAAGTCCAGCTGTTGCAGGAGCCTCACACAATCCCAGGTGTGAGGCATAGCAAACCACCTGCCAAGCTCTTACCACTGCTCTCTCTAAAGTTTACTTTTATGGCAACAACTTTCCTGCAAGGGAACTGCAGCTCTCTGAAAAGCACTGAAATTGCAGATGACAACAAAACCTCTCGAGTCTCCCCGAGAGCAGGCGGTGCAGGCAGAGCAGCAGCCTCGCAGCCAGCCCACTTTGGGAATGGCATCCCAGTCCCACCGCCCCGCGCTGGGCAGGAGCCTCTCTTTTCACCGACACAAAGGAGGACGTGTGAGCATGAAATCCACTTTGAGCACTGCTCACAGAGCTGAGTCTAAAGACTGCTTTGGCCTGGCCACCATGAGGAGCTGCATTTTGATGGTCACACTGTCAGAAAACACCTTTTTTCCTCTCCCCCTCCTCCTCTACCATTCATAGGATTTTTATGTTCTAAGTAATTTTAGGAATCCAGCTTAAGAACTTGATTCTCAGCATCTAGAATTTATAGCGTTTCCAGAAGGGAAACAGCTGTAAAGATTATATAGGAAATCAGGAGATTTACTGTTAATCTACTAGTCCTTCGAGATTTCTGCATCTTTGGCCAGATACAAAAAAGCAACTTTCTTTTGTGAAGTCATACTTTTATACTCAAGTGTAACACTGCTAAATTTTTAAGGTGGTAATCTGGCAAGAACTGGCAAAACATTAGGACAAACATGATATTTCACATGCATTTTACTAAGTCTGACAGCAGTTCAGGATGTTTCAAGAGCTCTGCTCAGTTTGTCAGCTTATGAGCAACCTTATAACTAATCTAAACATAAAGGCTTAATCTAAACATAAAAGCTTGCTCACCTACTCTCTCAAGAGATTGGGGTTTCATGTCTCTCAAAGAAATTTTGATTGGACAGAACATAAAGAGTTTCCAACCATTTAATAGCAGTAACTATTAAATATTCATTCAGACCTGGATTTAGTGAAAAGGTGTTCTGGAAAAGTCCTGAAGTATGAAAGTGCACTGGCTATCAGATATAATGTGGGCTGTTGTGCTGACAACTGTACATGAGCAGGAGAAAAAAAAAGATTTTGTGACCTTGTTTCTGCATGTACGTGTGAAAAAAAACACCCCAACAACAAAACCAAACAAACTCCAAACAACCTCTATTTGTGAGGGCTCATGAAAAATATCTATAAAGCTCTGGCAGTCCTTTGTCTCATCTTGCTGCGTATTAGGGATATATTTCACATTCAAATTTGACTTGCAGCAATAAGCAGCCAGTACAGTTCATGCCCTGTGTGACTCACAGATTGTAGTCAAATACACTGTTTCACAAAAGGGGTGTCAAGGACACTCGTCAGCATTCTAGAAAAAAGACAGAACCATCTCTGATAGTTCAGACACCAAAATCCCCCACGCATTTTGTATCATCTTTACTTAAAGAACTGAAGACAGTAATGGCTACCCAAGATGAAGCACAGATATTTCAGTATGGTGGCTTTGCATTATGTTATTCTTAACCTTTTCTATTTTTTAGGTTCTAAAAAAGCTGCTGCATCCATCCACTGAACTGGAAAATTCAGTGGCATGAATGGTTCTAAATTTAGGATGCAGGACACTGCAGCTGTGATAACATTTCGGAAGTGGAAGGCATAGTGGGTACATGACATATTTAGATAAGAGGACTATTTTTAGTCAAATTGAAGCTCAGTTTTGGCTACTTTAGCAAGTACACTAATTTGGCTAATCAGTTCAGATAGACTTTATCCCAGCTCCCATTCTCACCTACAAGGTACTGCACACTGCGACCCCTTCTCCCTATTTGTCTTTTAAAAAATAATGGGTAAAGCAGGAGAAAAGCAATCATAAACTTGTCACGTGCATTTCTGCTACCCCTTCCTAAGCATCCAGTGGCAGATACTTGGAGAAAGGCCAGCGACCTGTCTAGACCACTCTACTCTGATGTAGCACAGCCATGCTCTCCCACAATTTTCTCCTATCACCCAACTGCTTTTGTTGGTCTCCTCCAAATGGAACAAATTATCTGCTGATCCATTTCTGCTAAGTACAGCATTTTATTGCACCAAGAGAGAGTGCAGCCTACTATCTCTTTTCCACTTACTTCAAGCTTAAAATGTTGCTCCATGACTGAATCATTTTTCTTTTCTTTTTTCTTTTTAAACCCCCTAGCAACTTCTCCCCATTTACATCCTTTTCTCCTTTAAACACATCTTGTCTTCAGAGTAATCCATCCTGCTTCCTTAAGCCTGAGCCTGGCTTCTGTAGGATCTCGTTTTGACACATACTTGCCCTGTCATTTTTAGATAGCAAGTTCTCCATCACATGGAAACAGATCATTGACAGCCACACAGGAAAGTGCCAGATTTAAAATCAGAGTTCAGGCTTTCAAGTCAGGAGCTACCAGGCCACGTGCTTTTAAAAATTTAGTATTGGCTTTTATTTATAGAAAAATGTTTTTAATACATTTCAGTGAAAATCAGCAATCTGATCAAGACTGAAAGCAGTTATAATTTGTAATATTGAGACAGATTTTCATTAACAAGCTGCTCACAAATTAAGGTTAATTATTTCCAGACTAATCCATACCAGCTTCTCAACGTAAAGGTTTAATTTTTCTCCTTTTTTGAGGAGAAATTGGCAGTCATATGCTTCAAGTACTGCTGCAGCTCTGGTCTTCAACCAGGAAAGTATAAGTGCAGTGAATCTACTGAGCACAGTCCTAATTGTTTCATATAAGTGGGATTTGGTCATCTGCAGCAGAGCAGTAGATTTGTGCTTCTCCAAAGGCACAGAGCTCAGCAGACTGGGTTATGTGTTTAAAAATGGAGCTGGGTGCTAACGAGCCTTACCCAGCATTCAAAATCCACAGAGAATTCCCAGTCTCTGGCTCCACAGAGCTTGGAGTCAGCTCTGAAAATCATAGAATGACTTGGGTTGGAAGGGACCTTAAATATTATCCAGTTCCAATCCCTTGCCATGGGCAGGGACTCTTTCCACTAGACCAGGTTACTCAGCCCCCCATCCAGCCTGGCTTTGAACACTGCCAGGGATGGGACATCCACAGCTTCTCTGGCAACCTGTGCCAGTGCCTCACCACCCTCACAGTAAGGAATTTTTTCCTAACATATAATTTAAACCTACTCTTTCAGTTTGAAACCATTCCCCACTGTTCTGCCACTAGATGCCTTTGCAAACAGCCCCTCTCCATCTTTCCTGTAGGCTCCGTTCAGGTGCTGGAAGGCCACAATTGGGCCACCCTACCCAAATATACACACTTGACCAGACTACTGTCCCAGAGAAACCAACTAAACAGCACTGTTTTCAATAGAGTCACACTGGAGGAAAAAAAAAAAAAAAAAAAAAAAAAAGGAAAAAGCATATTTAGATTATCAGCAGTATGATGAAATTTTCAACTCCTTGAAATTTTCCAGAGTCCACAGTCATATCAATGATGCCTTTAAGAAACTCAAATCTCAATACCAGAAATTAGGCCCCATTCATTATTTTTATCCCTTAATCCTGCTGAGCTCCCAGAAGATTTGTTGTACTGCATTTGAATTTCTCTTGCAGTATTTCAGCGTGCATTTTGATGGAAGAATTCCACTACCCGAGGCACACGCTCTCCCAGCTTATTGCACCAACACTGCTCTCTTGTGGCAGACACTTAAAGGGAATTATTGATCCATGCTCTACACACAGCTCAGCTAATACAATCCAGTGGGCTGAGGGTATCTACAAAGCCACCACTAATAAAAACAGATGCTCACACTTTTGATAGATAAAGCAGACAAAAAGCAACAGCAGATTATTAATTTGTCTTACTGGAGATTAAGTATTCATCCTCATGTCTCTGTCATTGCCAAGACTTGGCACAGAGAGCTCTGCTTTTGCAATTCTCTTTTCTGACCTCTTCTACTGAGATACATGTATCAGACCAATCCTAACAACCATTCTGTACATTTTTAAATGTCTTTCAGAAGTTCAAATCCACTCCTCAAAAGGAAATACCATTGTTTCTCTCTATGAACTCTCACCGTTACCTGATGATTTGAATACACCATTTATAAAAAAATTACAGTTTCCCAGGCATGACTCATACTAGCAGGCTACAGAAGACCATAAACTGCTAAATGCATTCATTTTCTTGATTTGAGGAGTGCAATGAAGACACAAATTCAATGAACAGGAGGCCAAGTGACTACAAAGTTGCCCAGAAATGGGAAAGGGAAACCAAAACTGCAGTTCAATTAGATAACTAAAGTGCCTAAATCATCTAGAGTTTTAATGGATTTTTTCCCATCCTCATGGCTCTGAGAATATCACAGATCCCCTATGGGAGCAATTCTCCCTGGATAAGCATCAACCATCAGATTTGCTATTTTTTATTATTTGCAGATTAAAAATGAGAAAAAAAAATGTTGGTTTTCTTCACTATGGTAGGAAATAGTAACTTATGTGTAGCACGGACACCAATCATCTTTTAAAAAGGCAAATACCCCCTGGACAGGCACACAACAGCACACAAGTCTGACACTCACAGTGATACAGGTGCTATCACAATACACTGATTTCAAACAGACACAGTGTTAGTGACACATTGCCACAACAGGCTTGTGGCATCCAAATGAATCCCTAATAAAGAGTCACACTGGCATCAGCACAAATAAGACAATCCACAACATGGGAAAAAATCTCAGTTACATGTATATACCCCAGTGTGATAACTCAGTGGTTTGTTTTTTAATGCAATTCAACACAGGTACTGCCCAGAGCTGAGTAGGTGGGATCACTGATGGAAGTAGGTGGTGGATTTTTAGCAAGTAGCAGCTTGCCTTTCTTCTCCTCTGCCTTTTCCTTCCTTGATGCACCATTTGACTTGCAGAACTGAAAGCTGCTTTATATTTGTTAGCAGAAACCACAAATCTCTCACTCTGACCAACAGGCCAGTCCAGCCTCAGCCTCAGGGACTGCTCTTGCATCTCCCATGCCCCTTTGGATCGTGTCCTATCCATAGGAAGGGTTTGGATATGCTGCACCTTTTGCATGCAAGTTAATTGAGCAGCTTCCCCAGGCAGTCCCCAGGAATCAAAGCTTTCTTTCTACTCAGCTTTTCCAGAAAGGTTGTGACAGTGATGCTAACTCTTGTTTATCCCTCCCATTGCTTCTGTTCCCTGTGTAAACACTAGGCAAACAGCCCTGCCAAGGCCAAGAACTGCAGTTGGAATACCCAGCCCTCATGGCTCCTGAGGGGGAGATCCAGGGAAGCCAATGGACAAAACACACATGAAACAACCCCAAAGGAAAGGCCAGCAGCACCATTGTTGCTCTGAACCTCCAGGAGGATGGCCCAGAGGTGAAAGACAAGAGTTTCTGTGGTGGAAACCCTGCCCTGTTCTAGCACATACAGCTTTTTTTTTTTTTTTTTTTCCTGCAGAAAGATGGAAATCCTTAGAAAGGGTACCAGGCTAAGGCTGATTTTGCTTTGTCAGTGACAACCCACCGTGTGACAAAACACAGGCATCCGGTGTTCCACTCAATTGTCATATTTTGATTGCATCTGTCACACACTGGTAGATCTTCAGGTTGAGGGAGATGATGAGCTTTTAGTTTTCCTTTCTCCCAGCTTCGTGCTGTATGCCTCTGCAGGAATGAACTTGTCAACCCAGATGCAAAATGAATGAATGGCTTTTAATCACTTTGATAATGTTAACGTTATTGCTTTGACAGAATAGCAGCAGATACAGTTTGCTGATTCAGCCACTTGTGTAACGATCTAATGGGCTTTTCTGGCTAATGCCATGCTCTAAAAATATACACTGGACTAATAGATGAGCCTCTGCTATACTGAAAAACAGGCTCATTAAGACAATTCCTCTGAAAAGTGGCATTTTTATGACAAGATACTGAAGCATTTAATTACCCTCTATCCTGACAGAGCTGAAAGAAATTAATTAAAGAGAAAAAAAAAACCTTTGCAGCGATGAAGCAGATCTTGAGGTAGGAAAAGATGCCAGCAGTCAGTAGTGTAAAGGGAAATCTGAGAAGTGTGAGGCTGTTTCCCCAAAGGAAACAGTCTGTTGAGAGGCCACAGATTGCCCTTCATTTACACCGAGCAGAAGGCCAGGTTCTGAGAGAGGGGTTGTCATTACAGCACAACCAATTTTCCCTGCTCCAGTCTGCGCCAGGAGAGTCTGGGCGGCTGCTGAAGGATGGGGAAGCCGGAGGCTTGGGAAGGCAGGAGGGACTCCGGTGATATTTGAGGTAAGGGGACTTGTTTTCACTGTAGAGTTAGCCCGGATTATCCATCCTTAAGCTCATTCCCTGCTCTCCCAGAGTACGTAGGAGAGGCAGAAGCCGTGCCCAGCCTGCAGCAGGCCTGGGGGGCACGGGCAGCCCTGGCACAGGGCACAGGGCATTGTTGTGCCGGGTGACTCCAGGAGCAGCTGCCCTGGCACGGCGGTGACAGCGCTGCAGCCGCACCATGCAGATGGCATGAGCTCAGTGCTGGGGCTGGCCCCGCCACCAGACACAAAACAAACCTTATGCAACAACCCCTGCCGCTTTTGGGGCAGAGACCTGCTCCTGCCTTTGCTCCACTTGCTGGCAGAGCTGTTTGTGCAGCAACATGGGAAAACAGATGACAGAATTTCTTTTTTAAAGCATCAACCAACTAAATAACTCCCCTATTTGTTTTATGATTTGGTTTTTTTTCCTTCTTAAACTCCATTGTCTCTCAGTCCAGCTCAGCACCCTGCAGCACCAGCCTTGCTGACACCCAGAGAATGGCAGAGGAGAGGGAAGAGGGGCTTGAGGAGGAGACTGCTAAATCCTGCTTAAGCAGGGCTGGTACCACATGAGAAATCCACAGCCTGGGTTATCCCCACTGCAGCCTCAAGGCACATTTCCTTACAAAGAGTTAACACTTAATCAGGCTAAAGACTTTTTGCATGTGAGTGCAGGCTAAGTCTGTAGCCTGGCTGGACTTCCCAGTGGTGCAGGAGTGAGGACAGGCCCACAGTGACCGTGAGTGGAGCAGATGGAATTCTCCCTCCTGCAAAGAACAGCTCCACCGGGCACTGAGAAATCATCAACTGCTCCGAGCAGCGTCCTTTAGATCTTGCCCTTACAGCAAATTCCAGACTTAGTAGAGCCAAGGGCCATGGCCTGTGGGCCACACACAGATGGGGCCTCCAGCCCCCAGTCCTTTCTAGCAGCTCTTCTCCCATTTCTGCCACAGGCACTCGTGGGTGACACAGCAGGGAGAGGAGTCTCACAGAATAGGTGGAACTTCAGCAGCTCAGATAGCCTGTGCCAGCTCATCCAACAACGGAACAAGGTTGATTATTTTAACCCTTTTCCTTTTGCTATTTCACTGTTGGATCACTGTCTCAAATCAGCAATGTGTGCCTGCCTTTGAACCCCCGAGACAAAGTCACCCTGGGCAGCCCATTGACATGAGCAGGAGAATCAGAGGTTCACTCCAGAATCAGAGGTTCACTCTACCAAAAGCAGTGAAGCACATGTTACTCTGCATTTAATCCAAAGGGGTGTGTGTGTGCAAAAACTGGGGGTTTTCCATCGTTGGCACAAAAGCACAGCCACACTCACCTACCCATTTCAATTCTTTAGAGAATTTTCACTGTTTAAAATACCACTCTCCCAACAAACAGACAGATATGTGAGTACCCCTCTAGGAGCCCTAATCAAAGGCTGAATTAGAGTTACAGTGTGAGAGGGCAGAGGTAGGTATCAGTATCAGCACTGCCCTGGGGACACCACAGAACAACAGGTCATCGCCTGCACAGCTGAGTGTGCTGCTAAAAAAGATGGGGCAGCAATGAACTAGATGGTCCCCCAGTGCTTCCTTGCCTTTGGCTGTCACTGGGAACTTGGCATGAGAAAGCCCCTGCTGCCAGTGGAGCAGAGGAGCCCCGCACCTGCTGTGCATCCCTGCCTGACTGGGAAAGGTGACCCTTCCTGGCAGGAGAGAGGCTGCAGCAGCTCCTCTTTGCCAGAGCTACTCCTCACTGGCACAATCGACACCTGTGTCCAAGATGTACAACATTTTTATTACTGCAGTTAACAAAAAAGAAGCAGCTGTTCAAACAATGTATATATAGTGGCAAGTGCTAATACTTTGAGGAAACATACCCAACTGCAAAATGTTCAGCACATCCCTTCATCATAGAGGATAAGAGAAGGGCTGAAAACAGCTGAGTGGACATAAAGAGCTCACAAATGCCTTATTAATAAGTGTGTTGGATCTAATGATCTGTGAAACTGAAATGAGATTATTTGGATTATCTCATTAAACAAGAATAATAGCAATAGTAACCGGGTAGTAATTAAGAGTGGGCCAATCCAAGGACAAACGAAGTAATAAGGCCAAAAGACTCTTAATTAACACTCTGCTTGTTTGTGCCTGTTCTTCTACACCCAGAATTTATGAAGAAATGAAAAACAGTGGCTAATGAAACTGCCTGATTTTAACGACCAGAAAAGAAGCCACTGGCTACCCACACCTGCGTGGAGCATTCAGTCTGAAAATTAAACAATGACTAAATGATACTATTTGGGCAGAGCCAGCCCTGGGGAAACGAAAACACGTAGCCAAAATGTTAAACTGTTTTCAAAGCCTCAGCAATTAGCAACCAGCTCCGGGCAAATCTGCAGGGCAGGAAGAGAACAGAAACAATCCATAATCTCAGCCTTTCTCAGGCTTTAACCACCAGCCATCCCAGCCTCCCAACAAAAGCATAGCTTCTCCTCAAAGCTTGAGAGCAATTCCTGAAGGCTTCAGTGCGTAATTTGAAGTGAAGCAGCACATGAATTTTACCTTTAAGGCGTTGTTTATATGTAAGTATATCAGAAGCTCTTTGGCTGAGGGCAAAGAACAGGACACCTCTGCAGGCTCTCAGGGACGGATGGGGCATGAGGGATTAAACATGACAGAATCAGCCTGAGTGGCATTAGGTCAAAAGGTCCTTGGTATTGAAGCCTGAAGTAATTACTGTTGTGCAAAACCCACTGCTCCCCTTGCCTGCCCTAAGTACTCCCTACGTAACAGGAAAAGCAGGCACTATAAAATACTGTGCAGTACTAAAAGGCTTTCTTTCCCAGGGGACTGGATAAACGACTCTAAAAGGTGAAGACAAACTGCTCCGAGGCCTTCACTCACAGTACTGTCCTCTCATGGCTTTCCCAAGGCAGCACGATCTGGCTTAATGCTCCAGGGTTACTGAGCCCAAACACACCAGGGACTGCATTTACCAAAGGAACTTCAATTCAAAATGTCGGGACACAAAGCATTTATCTCCCTTTAAGACTTTGCTTCCACCTACTGAATTATTAACATTAGCAAAGAAAGAAAAATAGAAGGGTAATTGAAGGAATACCCTGAAGAAAGGTGTCTTTGTTACCAGAGTTATTACATCAAGAACAGGAATTGCACCCCTATATAACACACTCCATGGAGAATGATGCAATTTGAATCTTGCTTTTGTAGCAAATTTGAACTATAAAAGAACTATAGAGGGTGTTTAATTAATTTTAAAAATGACAATGGCTTATAGACGTTTGAAAGATAAAGAGAAAAATAATGCAAACCCAGTGACTGCTCAATTACCCTCAAGGGAAAAGAGGCAGATTGACCTATGAAAAGTGCTCAAAGTAATTCATGACTGGAGTAAGAAACATTTGAACAATAATTAAAAGGGGAAAAAATACTCTACTAAGAAGTTTGGGGTCCCTCTGAGAGGAACTACAACACTGCCACATATAAAACTAATTATCCTAATTTTCTGTTTGACTTGCCCCTCACTGGGCTGCCTGGGCATGGCCTGTATCCACGCTGGGCAATGTCTCTGTGCCAAAGCTTCTTTCTCTTGGCTGTCCCCCTTTTTACCCAGACCTGTGTGGGTCACACAGCAGGGAGGGAAGAGTCTCCCAGAAAAGGCGTTGGTGGCAGAAGCCTCCTGCTACCGGGGCCACACAAACTCATGGCACGCCCAGTTTCCCAGATTTGCTGGGTTGGTGGCACCAGCCAGGCAAGGAGGGAAAGCTGCTGAAGTGCCAAGCCTCCTTCAGCACACCGTGAGCTGCGTGACCCACACACCCACTCACTCCTGTGTGCCCTGAGCCAGCTCAGGCAGAGCTGAACCTGCAGCCAGCACGGCAGCAAAGAGCATTTAACAGACACTTGTGCTGACTGGGATCCTCTTCTGCCTCCCCTCCCTGCACCTCCTCCATGCTTGTGTCAGATCATCGGAGTCTGAAGACCCAACTGCAACTGCAGCTCCAGGCTGGATTGCAATTCCAGCAGCACCAGGCTGCTACACCAACATTGCTCAAAGGGTGAACTGCACCCTACATTGCCACTGAGAGAACTTCTGGGTCCCCTTCACTGGGTTGATGCCTTAAGTTTTAGCTTTCATGTTTTTCAGACTCTGTGCTGCCTAGGGGTGTAGCTCTGAGCCTCATATTGAGTGTTAGTTAGCTCTCTTCACAGAGTAGGGAGACAAAACAAATCCTTTTCCTGCTGGAAACCAAGGACAACTTTCAGGCCCAAAAGCACAAACAGTGGACTGAAGGGAGGAACAAGAAGGATGAGACCTCACAACCTGAAGCTGGAATTGGACAATTAACCCCAATATGCAAATGGACCTGAACTTATAAAAGTGTCAGACCTCGTGACCAGGGGTCCATTTTATGACCATTCTCAGCCCACCCTGGGTGTAGCCCTGGTCAGGCTCTTGTCCTGCCCAAGGCCTTTCAATAAATATCTACTTTATTCTCCAGCTCTGTCCAGTCTCTGTTTCAGGTCAGCCTTCCCAAGGCATCAGGTTGTGGCAAACAGTGATGCCAAAAGTGCCAGGGGCAGGAGAGGGAAAGAGGATCAGATAACCGGAAGCAGCTGCACACCTGATGAACAGGGAATATATGCAAAGTGCACAAATACAGATCCATTGTTCTTTGTGAGATCTTCACCCCTAGAGCAAGTTGAAGCCTAAATGAACACAAATGAGGCTAGACAATTTTTCCAGCCATGGAAGTGTGGAATTTTTAGCAGATGGTGATCTGCTAAAGGATCACCATCTTGGAGGGGAAGTGATGGAAGAGACAGCACTCAGACTACCCCAGCTACATCTAACTGGCACAGATCAGAGGAAGTTACAAAGAACACACATCAGGATCCAGGCATTTGAACATACTCCCTGATGAGTTTCAGTGCTTTGATAAGTGCAGGAGTACACAGGGACTAGGCAGGAGAAAAAAAAAAAACACTTGAAATAGCCAGCACAATCTAATCCATGGTCTGTTGCTGGGTTTGTGGCCATAAAAACACATAGCAATGTCACTGCTGCAGACCCCCAGGACAACTACACCTTAACACTCCTTCACAGCCCCTGGGTCTTCCCATGAAAAATACAGAGCAAGAGGCAATTTCCTACTATCTCCCAGCTCACAGAAGAGGAAATATTAAGACTAAAGATACACCCATGGCCAGGTCTTTTACCTACATCATGTGATTGTACCTACTCTGTAGTCTGATGATAATAAAGCTTTCTTTCACTTCTAATACAAACGTTTAAGGATTAAAAGTCAGGATGCTTAGAGGAAGGCTTATTACTGAGGGTATTGTGCCTAATAAAAGTTCTGCTTTTTAACACTGACTGACACACATTCAATATGTTCTAGGGGCATTTTTAAGAAAAAATTCTCACAAGTTTGCATTAGTCTGGGAGATAGGTATTTGTGCAATCCACAAAGAATCCTTTGTGGAAGTTCCCATGCAGGCTGCTGAACCAAATCCAGTAATGTGTCTGTGGGAACATCCCTCTAAACAAGCACTTCAGCACATCTGCTTTACTGCTGGTGCTGACTTTGCACAAACCACCTGTGCAGCTTTCCAAAACTGCTGCTCAGCTCCTTGTGCTTCCAGAGTGAGCCCTTGCAAAGACATCAGAGTGGAGTCCAGTGCATGTGCTGTTATATCCAGCACTGCTGGGTGAAGCTCAGTTCCCCATCCCAAATGCCATTTCACTTGACTTTCACTGCAGGGTAAGTGATGGGGTGGAACCCTTCAGTTTAACCTGGCTGTCAGTGGCACACTGGAGCGAAAAACCTTGTACAGGACAGTGGAAGGAATAATCCCAACACAAACTGCAGGCTACATAAACAGTCCTAAACTGCTGCATGCCATGGGATTATCCATCAATGTGGGGAACTGCAGCCAAAGCCTGTGTTTTGTTAGGCCATATTTATCATCTGTATCTGCAGTGTGACATTTCCGATTACAGCTGCTTTCAGAGGAGCTTTGCAATTTTGTTGGGCAGACAAATCTAATTGGTGTTTAATACCAAACAACGCTGCAGCAGGACATGATTGCTTTGCTTAAATAACATTGTTCCATTAAACTGCTCAGATTTAACCCTATTAGTCGGATCTCTGAATCAGAAGCAAGGCAGACAGGAATCATTCTATGAAACAGAATTTTTTACTTGACTGATTTAGCTCTCAGAGTTTCATTAAACAGCTGCAGAAGGGACTGATCTTTGTTAAGAAGAGGAGACACAATTTCCAGAGATCACTGAGACACAGAATTTACCCATACTTTAAGGAAAATCCTGTATATTTAGCAACGAAATTGAGAAGACTATTGTGCAGGAATTTATCACAGAACTTGTAAGCTAAGAAGTTTCAAATCTGCAAAATGACAGAGTCTCAACTGTACAACAGGGCCAAGCTCCTTAATTTTCCTGCTTTCTATGTCCTCCTTTCCTACATCTATATTTGCCATACACAGAAAGACAAGCTAACAACACATGATCTGCTTTGAGCTGACTGAAGAATTAAGTTATGAGCCCAAGAGCACAAATCTCGGTGACAAAGCTGGCTCCATTTCCCTGGTTCTCCTTTGAGGAAGGAAGGTCCAGCCTACTCCCCACTTTGGGCAGGAAGAGGTTGAGAGATGGTTCTCTCCACTCTAAGCCTTGTACATACATCAGTGCAAAGAGGGATTATTGTAACTACCCACCATTGTCCACCAAGAGCCACACTCTGGGATCCCGTGCCAGGAGTCAGTGCCATGGTCTGTGTCCCCAAAAGCCTCTATGAGCTGCCCCCATGCTCTGCTCTGCACCACTCCCCACACAAGCTATTTACACATCAACACCCAGCCCTGTTTAAAGTGCAGGACAGGAGACTGGGATCCAGGACCTCACAGCTGCTGCCAAGTGCTCCTGCTGCCCCAAGCAAACCCTTTTGGTGCTTTATGCCTCTGTCACCCTGCAAAGCTGGGGGGTATCTACTCTATTTTCACACAAACCACTGAATTTATGGGTCAAAACTAAGAGCTGGACATCAGTGAAATGGTGTTTCTGCAGCATCACATTTGCAACACTCACATTCGGTGCATTCCAGAAAACCAAACACTCTCCAGAAACTGTCTATTCCCAGGTCATTACCCAACACTCACATAGAATTTGGGACCACTGAAACCGCCACCTCCTTGCACATTACAGGAATGTTATTTGTTAGTAAGGGCTTTATTTAATAATCATATATGGTTTTGAGATCCTAACTTGACTGAGATCCTAAATACCATTTAAAAATATTATTGTGTATTGCTTGTCAGATACAGTACTGAAAATAACAGAATACTAAACCAAAAGAAAATCCAGAGCTGAATCTACTGCTGAAGAAAGTTATCAGGAACAACTACCTAAGTGATGTGTAAGGAAATATCTGTAGCATGAGTTTGAGGTATAAATGGAATATAATATAATATATTCTATTATTATATATATTATATTAATACATATATTAATATAATAACCCAATATAGTAGATAGATATTGTTCCATCAGCAGTTTCTGAGAATTTATTGATTTATAGTCCTAGTTTTGCCAAAGCCAGGAGAGCTGAGCAAGATGGGATGGACTCACAAAAAAAAAAAAAAAAAAAAAAAAAAAAAAAAAAAAAAAAAAAAAAAAAGGCACATGCTATGGTTTTTCTGTAACAACAAAGCAACAGGAAAAAAAAATCTCATGAGAAAATAATTTCTTTTATAGCCCTGTATTTCACAACAGCTTCCAGTGTGCTCCCATGTCCACTAAAATATATTATACTGAAAGAGGTTTCCATCCCCTTTCTTGCGAATCTCAAATGCCTTCAGCATCAGAACTGGTCCCCTTAGATTCGGATCCTTCCCAAGTTCATTTAACCTGATTAATTTTTAATGGCTGTCACTGGTTTCTTCACCCAGCCAGTCAACAGCTCCTACAGTTCAAAACACCAGTCACCACCTTCCCACTCCGGCATAACCCAGGACTCGGGATCTACGGAAATTATTCATCTGCATCAGAAAGAACTTGAAGGAGCTGTAAAAGAGATTGATCCCTGACAGCTGCACTAAACTTGAAAGCCCCTTCCTGGCTCTGAAGAAGGAGAATTCTGACCTGAAAAGGGGTCTTGAGTGAGCAGCCTCAAAGGGAATAAAATATCAGCCTGTAAAACCAGCAGTCACTGGAAAACTCAGGTGATCTTTTAATGTAGGTACACCTCTAGCCTCAGGCACAGCCGGCATAATTACCTGCCACCCACTATTCCAGCTCAGGCCTTGAGGTAACAGGCTGGGCTTCACTTCCTTTGCCCCAAACACTGAAAGAGCCTCCAGAAAGGGGCTGCCAGTCCTCCTGCAGTCACCAGGCCCTGTAGCACAGTGCCCAATGTGCAGTTCAGCCTCACATCCGATACATATTGCCGTGCCATGAACATTATCCTTTCCTATCGGTTCAGCTCCAGTTAGGGCTGCATCAGTGCTGGATAAACACCTCCTATAAACCCCGTGGTGAGAGGAAAGCACAGCAACGCTGCTCAGTACAAACTTTATAGATTTCTAAAATTTATCCTGAAAGCAGAAGAGAGGGGAGAGAGAAAAAGAGGGAATCCTTCATTTATCCAACTGCAACTATGTCCAGAAATCCTTGGAAGCAAGGACAGGACATCCCACTGGCGCAGCAAACTCTGTGGAAGCGTTTCCTGCTGCCAAGTTATGTGCTGGCCAAGGAGGGAGGTTACCAGGGCACAGCCACCTATTGTCATGCAAATGTGCCGAGTTATTGAGGGGACTTCCCAGCAACAGCCGCATTTTTTCACGAGTTTGATCCCGGCATTGAAAGGGGAACAAAACAACTGCAGGAACGTGAAGCGGCATTAGCTTGAGCCAGAATCACCAGCCATCCCAGAGCCCGGCCAGCACCCAACCTTGCCTTTGGTGAATTCCACGGGCTCTGCTGCTCTTTAGTTAAGTGGGAACAGGGAAAAAAACCAGCCCGTGAGCCTCGAGAAACATGTGAGGTGCTTTTTAACTACACGGGGTTTCACGAGCTGTAAGTGACACTGAAAACAGAGGGAGAAAGTGACACACACACACAGCATCACTCTGAAAAAAATGCACTTTTCATTCACTATTTGGTATTAACTTGCAAGCAATGATTCTGAGCTGAATATTAGGATGCACAGTGGCAGAAAATGCAACTGGAAACAGGCTGTTTCTAAGAAAAGACAAAGCAGCACATACTTGCAGCTCTGCCTTTATAAATCCACAGAATTTCTTGCCTTTTCAGATTGTCACTGCTGTAGCCTGGTTTACCTTTTTTGCCCCTTTTCAGCTAAATAAATTCATGGTTTCCAGCAGTGGGAATGACTTAACAGTGGAATAACTGGTGTTCAAGTTTCCTCACTTGAAATAAATTACTAAGGTTTTTGTCGCAGAGGTACCTGTAAACAGGAACTGCCAATCAGAAAAATTCAGGGGTAAAAGATGATTTATTTGCCTCCACAACAGAATCAGCCACACACCACCAAAGCCTTCAGAATAAAGAGAAACCTAGCACTAAGAGAGTCCTCTGGCCAGGACTGAATCAAAGCTTTCCCTTAAATCCCTGTCAAGGTTAATCCTTTTCATACTTAACAGTCACCTTTCAAATGCTTTCCTAGAAACAGAGGTAGAAACTGCACATGGCACCTATTAATTTAACCAAAGACCTTTCTGGACTTACCATTCCAGGCTGAAGTGAAGAAAACATGAAGGTGTGTTCATCCATTTGAGTGTTGCCCTAGCTGACCCAAATCAGGGTAGGCTAAACTCATGTTACCTAAAGGAAAGGAGGAAAATTGGTTTGACTGATGTGCAAAAAAGGGGGCTACTCCTCTCTGGAGAAGAAAGGGCCAAGAGAGATGGAAGTGACAGAGGCTGAGAGCTCCTTTCTGATGTGTGTCCCAGCAAAAAGCAGGAAAAAAGCTCATACTGGGATAGGAAAGAAATAAAATAATCATAGTTCAGATTTGTACCTGCTGGGAGAGCAAAAAATACTGCTGGACGGAAAAGCAATCCTGGATATTTGTGCATTGCTGCTGGGAATAAGGCAAAACCAGTATATTCTGAAGGTTAAATCAAGGCAAGGGAGCCATAAAGAGATGTGACAGTGACAGGAGAAAGCAAGAGGGCAGAGGGGCCCAAAGCCTGAGAACACCCACAGTGCTAAGGGAGACGGAAGCCAGAGTGGTGCCTGGAGATAACCTTGAGGCAGGGGCAGCTTCTGCTAGCCCTTAAAAAATAGACTTTGAGCAACTATATTCACGTCTGGGTTTATCCCCATTGTCACATCTCTCCAGACAAGAGAAGTTACTGTACCTTTACAGAGTGGAAGAAAGACTCCATTAACTCTCCTGGGCAGCTGGATCACCACTCCTGAGCTGCCTGGGACAGTCCTGGTGCTCGGAACATGGCAGAAAACTTAGCAGACTACCTGAGAGAGTTTCACAGCCTGTACCACAAATGATGAATTTACTTGGTGCTTCCAAATGACCCTTTTCCTCCTGGAGCACACATTGCTCAGTTTCATAGGATTTACCCCTGCCAGGGCTTGGCCCCACTGTTCCCACAGCAGCTCTGAGCAGACAGCCCTGGAGTGAGTGAGCCCAACTCCTGCTGTGCCTGTTCTGGCAATCCAAAGGGTAAGGGATGGACAGGCCCTGGGCTGCAACGATAGCACCAGCAGGTCAAGGCAGGGGATTCTGCCCCTCTGCTCTGCTCCAGTGAGACCCCACCTGGAGCACTGCATCCAGCCCTGGGGTCCCCAGTGCAAAAGGAATGTGGAACTATTGGAGCAAATCCAGAGGAGGGCCATGAAGCTGGTAAAGAGGACTGGAGCAGCTCCCCTATGAAGACAGGAGGGATTTTTTCAGTCTGGAGAAGAGGCTGTGTTGGGCTCACAACAGCTTTACAGTATCTGAAGGAGGCCTACAGGGAAGCTGGGACAGGGAAGCTGGGCAAGGACACTTCATCAGGAGCTGGAGGGATAGGACAGGGAGTAATGGGTCCTAACAGAGAGGGGAAGTTTAGGTCAGGTATTAGGAACAAATTCTTTGCAATGAGAGTGGTGAGGCACTGGAACAGGTTGCCCAGGGGGGTTTTGGCTGTCCCATCCCTGGAAGTGTTCAAGACCAGACTGGATGGGGCTCTGAGGTGTCCCTGCCCAAGGCAGGGGGTTAGAACTGGAAAATCTTTAATGCCCCTTTCAACACAGCTATTCTGATTTTATGATTAATCCTAGCGAGGGCAATTTACCTAAACAAGCCTGTATGGTTTACAGGAAATACAGAATCTTTAACAACATAAGAAGTAGAGCCCTGAGCACAACGGTACAATTGCAACACCATTACTTATTCCTCAACAAGAATATGGTGTACGTCTCAGGAAAACACCTTCAGCTCCAGTGAGCTCCCAAAGCCCCTGGAGCAGCCGGCACCTCCGAGATCCTTTCGGTTGGCTGTGGAGCGGCGGCCCCGCAGGCGGCGCTGCGGGATGCGCGGGGCTGGCGGCAGCGCTGGCTCCCAGCGCCACCTCCCGCCCGCTGTCCCCACCTACACACGGCTCCGGGCAGCGGGGACCAAGCAGTGGCCTGGGATGTGCGGATGGAGGGCGGCACTCTACGGGTACCAGACAGCAGCACTACACACTGTGACTGCAAGGCTGCACTTTCCTCTCCAACTCCTTAACTATGTGTCTGTATTTAGCTTTGCAATTTGCCAGAGGAATCCCGTTTTTCTATGAAATCCAGGTCCCACTAGTTAAGATCTAGAAAGTAGCTACTACACTATACAAAAATTACATGGCTTAGGTGAATTTACTCAACTTTTCAAGATTATGAAAGTTAACTAATGTACCCACACTTGAAAGCAAGTCACAACTACTCAAGAGTAACTCCATTTATAATTTTCTCCTAGGAAAGGAGAAAGCTGTCAGTCTGTTTTCCATGTTTCTTCAGCAGAAAGGTGACTTCAGGTCACAGCTATTAAAAATCTGGAGCCATAACATTGGCAATAATGACTAGAAAACAGCTCCTGCTCTTTGGGTTTCTATTCCAGCAAGATACAACATCTGAGGAGAGCTAAAACTGCTGTCCACATTTACCCAAATCTCAAAGATTACTCTTAAGATTAGCTACAAATGACAGCAAGTTACTGCCAGGAACTGGCTGAGGTCTGCTGAAGCTCTCTGCACAAGCAACAGCTCCACATGACCTGTGATGAATTAATTAACCTCTCCAATGTTGTTTTAACCCCTCACCTCCTGCAACCCCTCACCTTGTGCAATTTCTGTATTTCCAAATCTTCCTGCTGTCATTGCTTTCTCCCCCAGTTTTCCTGCAGGACACCAGAGGCACAAAATGCATTTGCAGCGAAGGAACAGGGCACTTCACTGACTTGAGGCTCCCAGGTAATAAAAAAAACAAACCAGTTTAAGCCCAGACACCAACATCCAGCTGCAACAACCAAGACCCAGATTTGATACTGCAGGACAGCAATGCAGAAATCACAGCCTGCTCCACCTGTAAAAGGTCCTGTTTACAGGCAGCTTCCTAAAAGAAGCAGAAGTTTCCAACACATCAATAAGAGACAACACAAGTTCAGGTAACGAAAATTTATTCTTTCAGTAAGTCACAGCCAGCTCTTATGCGACCAGGGCAGAAGCTGTCGATGATTCACTAAAAAGAGAGGAGAGAGAAGAAACAAATGTTAATTGCAGAGGCAGTTTTTCAAACTGGTTATCAAAAACAAAGCTTCAGTTACAAGTTTTAACTATCAGTTAACTACTACCAGCAGCTGAATCACTATTTAAAGATTTTTATGGCTTAAGATTTCACTCTTCCTTTTACAATAAAAATCCTAGGGTGACAGCATAAAACCCTATCTTTAAAAACCAGGCTAGCTACACTTGAGTCTCCTTAGAGAAACAAGGCTAATTCTAACATCTATGGGAATTCTATGGTGGTTACCTCCCCTAGAGAAAAGCTACAAGTTATTTTCCTTTTTGCCAAGCTTTGAAAGTGACATGAACTATAAAAGTACCTGAGAACCAAGACCACAGTTTAAAGTGTTATAAAAATTGCCTGGCAGTGACTTCATTTATTGGGAGACCAAGGTTTTTATCCAAGAGTTACAAACAACAGCCATTTTACCCAGGTGTAAGTTTCACTGATTTTTCAGTTATTTATGAAAATACTTGTTCTCTACTCCCTGGTGTGTGATACACACCTATCACAATGCATTCTTCAAACTCTGAGAGACAGCCCCAGCATAGTTTACAAGAGCAATGCAGGAGGAGACTTACTACTTCCAGTTGGGTGGCAGCACTCTCTTGGTTTTGTAGTAGCGAGCCAACCTATGGATCCTGCTCTCGATCAGAATCAGGCGGAACTTGGCATCTTTGTCCTGGAAAACAAAGTTACATTACAATGTTACAACTACTTGGACTTCTCAATGTAGAATTCAGAGGAGTTTCAGTAAAGCAAATAACCCACAGCTACTGCTAAAAACTTCACATCTCCATTACCAAAGCTGCGGTTAAGTCAGAGCAGGACTAGAAATATGTGGTTTAAACATAAAATTCTTTTCATAAACACCATTCTCCTTGATCAAAATGCCTCCCCAGCCTCAGGAGTTTACTCAGAGGGGGGCTAACAGCACAGAGTCTTTGCTTTGTCACACTGTACATGAACTACTGCCTAACTGAAAGCCACAGACACTGAGTTATCTAATTGAAGGAGCACTCACCTTTCTGTTTCTCTCAAGATGCTTGCGAACAGCAACTGCTTTCTTGATCAAGTGATAAAGATCCTCTGGGAGGTCTGGGGCCAGTCCCTTCGATTTAAGGATTCTCAGAATCTTGTTGCCAGTAACAAAGCGAACCTGGGCAACACCGTGGGAGTCCCTCAGGATCACACCTGAAACACACATTGCACATCTGACACTGGAAAGAGCATACACCAACAAATCTTTGAAACTGACCTTGGTTACACCTATCCAAGAAAAGGTCTCCAAGTTAAAAACCTTTCTAGTGGCGACTGAAGAAATGATAGACAATGAGTGAGCAAAATTCAACTTACAGAAGCCGAAACATTTTATCTGGGAGCACTTAAAAGACAACTGACTCCCCCATCATGCTTAGGCAGGTAACACATGAGGTGCTCATCTTCTCCAGTACTACTGGAAAATTTTCACAGAACTCACTAAAACAATGTATTCAATCACTCTATGGATCCCTCTAAAGGAATTAATATTGCTTTGAGGATTACAGTAACAAAAAATTATTTACACGGCCCACATAGCTCATGACCACATAAAACTGTCATGCCAACACTTCAGCTCTGGAAGGGTTCAAACCCCAGAACCAGTCCATGGTGCAGCTGCAGTGCCTGGCTCAGTAAATCCCATACACCCCATAGGGCTGCTGGTATTGGAAAATTTCCTCCAGGAAACTGGGCACACCAAACTTCTCTATAAACTATTAGTGGCTATTCCTAAGGACAGGCTGTAAGATAAAACAAATGCTTCAAGTCTTGGAAAAAAAAACCCAAACTAACCCATTGCCTCACCAAATGTGCTCCCTGCAAGAACAACACACATAATGTCCCAGTGCTGGACTTGCTGATCCTTGAGGCAGGATATTTATGACCCTAGGACTCTCAGTGGTATCCACAATGAACAGGTACACCAGAAATGCTGTGTTCTCTTAGCATATTATTTAATACAGGTTGAAGGAATAATTACAATATTACAGTCTGAAAAATGTAGGTTTGCCCCCATTCAGGAGTGGTTTATAATCCTTACCAATCTGGGAGGGAGTCAGGCCTTTCTTAGCCAACTTGTAGATCTGTTCCTTTACATCATCAGAAGTAAGTTTCAGCCACTGAAGAAAATTAGAAAAACAAAGCCAACTGATTAACAACTAAATACAGAGGCACAGGCAAGCTACACGAAAACTTTTAATAAATGGCAGAAAGAGATGCTTCGTAATGCTTGAAAAAAACAATCAAGAACTGAAATTGCACTTTTAGTAATATAGAAAGTTTTTAAGCACATAATAAATCTGTAGTGCCAGTGAAATGCCATGGGGGAAGGCAGAGATGAGAGTCTCCATTTAAGAAACTCCACAAAGCCCCCAGCCAACTACTTTAACTGTCACACCAGAAGCACAAATCCAATGTTACAGACAAAAAAAAAAAAATCACCACCCTTGGGAAGAAATTCTTTATTTAGGTCCTTTGACAAATACAAAATTGAGACCCATTCAGCCACCTCTCAGTAAAGTACCTACACAGAGAAGTGAAAAACCAGACTTTAAGTACACTAATTAATTTAAAAATGAAACTAACATAGGACTGCGCCTTTTCTATTAGTTTTATGTTAAACAGTACAGATAAAGCCACTGCTTCCATGATTATTAATGGGGCGTTAATTATTAATTAACACCAACAAGCTCTGTTATTCTATTAGCTTACTTTTAATCCTATCTATTTAATTTCAGATTTTGTGTTCATGTTCTCGTTTCACTGTTTTTTACTCCCTGCTATTCCACATGCACCACAAATTGTTCTGCCAATAAACAGATCCACTAAGAAATGATCTTGCAAAGGAAGACCGAAAAGGCCACTTAAAGTGGAAGTACCCTTGAAAGAGCCAAGAGCACACCAAAACTACCTCGTTTAGTCCCATGACCAACAAATTAATTCTACAATTGCAAACTCGAGTGTGAAAACAATGATTTAATCTCTAGGAATTATCAGCATATGGACTCGAAGTATTTGAAGAAATACCTAAATAGAAAAAGGTACGAGATGAAAAGAGACTTCCTTGCCAAACGAACCATCTGGCCAGGAAAAGACACTTGCTTTCTCCGTATATTAAGATTATCTCAGAAACAGGGAATTTTTAGGGGTGAGGGACTTCTGGAGATCACCTCACCCAAGCCTTCCCCAAAGCAGGGTCCCCTAGGGCAGATTACAAGGAGCCCATCCAGGTGGGTTTTGAACGTTCCCCCAGAGGGAGACACCACGATCTCTGCGGGAAGCCTGTTCCATCACATGCCAAGCAAGCATTTACACAGGCCGCAATTTGAAAGTGATGACGCAAAACACTCCCGATCTCGTTTTCCTTCGCTCCGCGGCCACCGGGAGCTGCGCTGGGGGTCCCGGAGCGCGGCAGATTCTGGGGAAGGTACTCACCGTGGGCACGCTGCGTCTGTAGGGCAAGGCCGACTGGGACAGGCCCTTTCTGCGGGGAGAAGCACATCCATCAGACACTCAGAGCGGAGGGACTCGGCCCGAGCCTTCCCCCCCCGCCGCCATGTCCACACGGCCGCCCGCCTCCCTCGCCATCCCCACGGCCGCCGGAGCGCTCCCGCTGCCCCCTTCCCGCCCTGGGCCCGTTTGGCGGCGCCCCCTGATCACCCCCCCGAGCAGCCCCGGTTGCCCCGGGGGCGCGGTCCCGGCCGGGCCTTGGGCTCACCCCGGAGCGTGCATGCGGCCCATGATGGCGGCGGAGAGAGCGGGAAGAAGGAGTGGTCCCGCCCGCCCGCTTCCGCAGGAAGCGCCGGTCCCGCCCCCGGCCCCGCCCCCAGCCCCGTCAGCCAATCAGCGGCGCCCGGCCCGCGCGGCGCGCGCCCCCTCAGCCGCCCCGCCCCTTTCCCCACAGAGCCGGGCACGCGCGGGGTTTATTCCAGAATAGTGTTTAATGCACGTACAGGAGAGTCACCGAGTCACAGCCGACCCGCCCGACGCGGGGCCGCATTGTACATCTTTATTAGGGTTTAATTAAAGTATTTGGTTCTCAGAGACAGACAGACGGAGGGAGGCGCCCTGCTGTCGCTGCCCCCCGGCCTTAAGGCAGGTCACGGGGGTCTACACAACCCTGCACTTGTAAAAACAGAGAAAAGAGCGTTCACCAAAGGCCGCACATGCGTCCAGAGACAGGCAGCTGTAGGTGGTACAAAGGCAGTAATAAAAAGTTCAGTGCAAAGTTGGAGGTTAGTAGAGGAGGAGGCCTAGCGCAAGCTGCTGCTCTCAGACACCACACACGGCCTGCAGGGACAATTACACTTCTGGCTGTGGGTCAAACGGTGCATAAAAGACTTCTTTTTCCTTTTCATTAAACAAGGTATAAAAAGCTGTTAAAACTACATTTCCAAGCTACTTAGCATACTGGTAAATTCCATCCCAATCAAATATTTCCCTCTTTCACATCCATCTTGGTTTTTCTATGTAGTACGGCAAATTCTTATTGCAACACTCAGGTTTTTTTGTAATTGAGAATAGTGCAAAGAGGTGCAAGCTTGGTGCTGGTCCTCTACACGTGAGGAGAGGCCAAGGCCAAATCCCATAGACAACATGAACTCCATGAATATAAACAGCTCCAGCCAGTGACGATTTTGATAAGGAAGGGAAAGGCACAAAATGAGTTAAGCTATGAAGAAGACTAAATCAGAAGTCAGGACATGTGCTAACAATAATACAGTACTATACTTTTTTTTTTCAGTCCAGACAACTGTTAAAACTGCAAACCATTTTTTAAATGATTTTAGTTTAATTGTATTTTGTGCTGTAAGACACTGTGCTTTAATAGCAAACTGCAAAAAAGGCAGTCCATATTGCTTTCATTTTATTTCACAATGGAACGTTTCACAAAAACAGTAGTCTACTTTCCTGTGTTTCAGTGACTTGTGATTCTAATGATGGAATGGAGTAAGTCTCAAAAGCGTCAAGTGAGCAGGAAATATATCTAGTTAGTTATACAGTTTATTATTTACAGGCTATATACTAAATGAAAAATATGCAGAGGATGCCTACTACAACTGGGATTTGTTAGCGCCCATTAGTATTGGCCCAGTTTCTAACATTCAAGGTATCATTAACTTTTAAATTGCAGTAATTCCTATGAAATTGGACCGTGAATTATTTAGGCACCAGGAGGTTCAAGTTTACTTCTCTCTTCTGTATTGAAGGGAGATTGGTCAATAGCAGGGGAAGGAAAAATTGGATTATAAAATAGGGTTTTAGTGTTGGGTAGATAGAAGGCTCTCCCTGTATTGCGTCCTCATTCATAGTTGCATATTTCACTTTAAAAGTTGGCTTCAAGATTTTGTACTAAAGAAGTGTACAACTTTGGAACTTTGTTTACACAGAACATGAACATCCTAAATCCCAAATAAGGTGAACAAAAAGGTGACACCTGTAGTGCAGAAAGGCCTAATTAAGTAACCAGTGGTATTAATGGGCAATTAATGGGACATTTGCACTCCACTGTCACAAATGTATTCAAATCTAATGTTCCTTGGAATGAAGTATTTTACTGGGAGTAGTTCTTACCGGGAGTGAGAAACAGTATTGCTGTGAACTGCTAACAGAAAAAAAACAACTAGCCAAGTTCCTCTCTCAAAGCTGTTAATTGAATTAATTTCTGGCCTGCAATTCATCCAGCAGTGGTGCTTTTCAACTAGAGACCACCCTTCCCCTGGAAGCACAGATGCAAATGCCACTTTGGATTAGTGCTTGAATGTGTTCCACACTTAATCACCGCAGTATTGAAAAGTTCTAGAAATTACAACAAAATCCCCCACCGAGAAGCTGGGCACATTTCCTACGGTACCACATTCAGCCAATCTTCATTCAGTTTTTGGAGACCATGGGTAGATGATGGAGTAGAAAAGAAATGTATTTAAGTTGAACAAACTGTGAAGATCAGTATAAGTGATGCTATTTGTAAATAACACATCCTGGGAAAAGGCTTCCAGTAGGACCTGCAAGGTATCAAATATGAGAATGTTCCCCCTTTATAAGGAGCTGAAAGTTAATATGTATACATATTTAAATACCAGAAATGAGGTAAAAGATAAGCATTTGAATTATAAGGCACCATTATTTACAACTTCCACTATTGGCACTCACTCCAATAAGTCTCAGAGAAGCATGAATCTGGGATTAAATGTAATGCTAAGGAATTTTTCCAGCCCTTCAACCTTCATTTCTACAGGTGTGTATGCAGCCACCGGAATTTACCTGTCGCTGTTTCTGTGGTGTCTCATTAGCAGTGGGAATGTAATCCTCAGGTATGCAATTTCTTTGATGTTCTCCAGCATCGTATCACGGATGACACAATAGCGGCAACAAATTAAAAGCAAAAATGCACTGCATCCACAGGCCTAACGACTGAGTTATGGTTCAACCAACCAGCAAGGTCAAACTGCTCATCTCACTTTCACTGATGGTTTAAAAACCCCTTCCTTTACCCACAACTCTTCAACGTGTACAAATGATGCTTTGATAACATCACATGGGTATAAACCAGGTTTTCTGCAATCCTCCAAATTAGGCTACCTGAACATTGGTCCAACTTATCTGTTGAAATGGAGAGTCTCTTGTTTTAAGATGTACAGGTTATCTTCAAGTAGGAAGATGCACAAAGCACGAGTGAATACAACAGTTCTGGTGTGTCTGAGTTCACAGATAGGGTACAGCAGTCAGTCGATACCAGTTAACAGTCTCCTTGCTCAAGTTGAAGTCCTTCAGTGGGAGTGTAATTCCACCCAGGAAGAAGTTCTCACGTAACGATTCTGCGCTGAGCACACTTAACTGGAGCTCCCTCTGTTTCAGAGTCTCCATGCTGTATCCGCTGTACACCAGCTAGGAGGTGAAAAGTCAAGAATGTTCTGGTTAGCCAAAAGAAATTACCCAGACTGCCTTTTCTTCTGACTGCCCTGTCACTGACAGAACTGTACATTGTGACCATTCAGTATGTCCTTTTCTCAAGACAATGGCCTGAAGGACACCCACCCCTATTTTACTTCGTGTTCTCAAAGTTAAGTGTTTATAAAGGACTGGTGTTTTTTCACTGAAGTACTGTTTACACTCCCAAGACTTCTGAATTAATTTTTCTCTGCACGATGAGTCAGTGAATCCAGGGCAGGGGGATTTTTAGTTTAAGATTCCTTACCTTCTCCACATCACTCCTCAGAGTGAGTCTGAGAAATTTCTGCTTATTTGTAATAGCACATTGATCTAATTCAGTTGCTTTATATTTAAACAAGGCACGCATTTTTGAAAACAGTTCCTTTTCTGTTTATACATACTCACAGATTTTTTTAGAAAATACTCTAATTACTGCTTAGAATAAGAAATTATAGCAAGCTATAGGAAGTTGTCACAAATTTTAACTTGCCATTTCATTGAAAGTTGGGTTTCTTGTCTTCCGGGAGATTTTGGTTTTGCGTTTGGATGTTTTGTGCGTGTCTGGAAGTAAATAAGTTTTCACATAGGGATTTGGATCTGCACCATCTTCTGTAACCTACAGCCAAAGAAACAAGACAAGTTAGAAAACTAATTAGTGCATAACTGTTTGCATATTTATTTTCAAGTGTCTAGACTTGGTAATCAAGCTAATCAAAAGCAACAGTTACTTAAGCTGGCAGCTGGAAAATTTAGAGGGAAACAGAGTTTCACCATTCCTGCATCAATCTAAGTCAAGATTGTAATTGAGAAAATGGAGTTTTTGGCAATGAGTGCAGTATCTCCACTTACCAGGTCTTTGATGTGCATCACCATGATAAATAGAGTGCTATTTCTATAGGATATGGAAAGCTTCACTTCTCCTCCCACTTTGCCTGAGGTAGGACTTGATGGACTTGTATCTGAAATAACAGACAATTATTTCTTCTGTAATACTGGTACATTTTCATCACTACTACACTGACCTATCACATATAGGAAAAAATACAAGCCTTAGACCAAGTTCAGTTCCTAATTTTATTTCTAGATCCCAAACAGAGGCAAGGCTATAAGCTTTAAAGGTTTTTGCATTCTCTTGCAAGAATCAGTTTGGAGTGAAAACCTGAATAATTTAGTCAAGCCATAAACAAGCCCCAGTGATCACACACATTATTGCAATTTTTGGTATGTATGTCCTTGAAACTGTATGTAGGCACATTTGGAAAGACAGTGATGTAGTTTTCACTGAGAGAAAACTACAGTTAACTAAAAAAGATTTCAAAGATACACATTGTAAATGTGCTGTACTATATAATCCAATTCATAAACATCCCATACCTGCAGGTTTGGCTATTCCTTCTATTCCTTCCACTTTGTCATCACGAAGTAATGGATGGAAAAAGGTATAAACAAGATCACACTAAATTTGGAAGAAATGTTACATGTTAGTTTAACTGTTAAAAAGCACCAAAACTTGAAAACTAGCATTTGATTTAAATTCTGTGTACTCACTTCTGCCACCTCTGGAGAACTGTTCATCAGGCTCTGTATGTAGCTGTTGAGCTCCACTTTTCTTTTGGCTGCTACATCTTTGATATGTGTTCTTCCCAGAACCATCTTATTAGGAAAGCTACATGACAAGAACAACACAGTTTTCAGTTAATTTATAAGAGGTAAGTATAGTAGGATTCCACTGTCATTTCCATCCTGAAGTGCTGACATCCATTTTGGTTTTTTGCCAATCCTGAGTGGAAACACAGCACGCTGATACATTATGACACTCCAGAAAGGCAAGGAAATATTTATAGGTAATTCTTTTATGTGATATGACACACAGACCACAACATTGAGATGCTCCTCTGGATCTCCTCCTTAAAACTGAGAGACAATTGTTTTCTCCCTTAATTGCCATCTTTGAGGTCTAGCTTGCCCCTCAAGCAGTTTTGTTTCCATTTCAAGTTATTTCTTTCTCCACCCAGCTGGGAGCAGCTTTGTTGTTTTTGTAATAGTGATGAGTGAGTTAGGAACATACCCTGGTAATTTCCAAAGAGGAAAGAGAATGCCAAGTTTGTTGTGGAGCTCCTGGAACTCATCAAACGTTCGGAAGACAAACGTTGGCTCAACTTGCCCTTCTCTCAAAACTCTCACTACATAGACCTGCCCAAAACACAAAAATAAAAGTAGCTTATATAAAAATACTATAAAATCACTTAACGACATAATTTTCTTCACAATCAACCTTCTCCTATAGTAATCCTTCTCCTGAATACATATCCCATTATTATATCCCTTATTCCACCATTTGCATTTCATAGTAGAGTTAGAATTATAAATAGCCCTTAATGCAAAGTAACATCACAATCTTCCCATAAGGCAGAGCCACTGCTGAGAGGAGGATGATGAAGGTGGGTAAGGCTGAGCTGTGCACACTCCCCCTTTGAAGCTGACTGGAAGGTCATACCAGGTATACAAAATGTTAACACTGATGCAGGATTACATCAAGGCATGTATCTGTGGGGCCAGAACTACCACAGAACCTTTCAGGTGTATTCTTTTCAATTTAATTACCTCCTGATTCTAAAGGATTCCACTTTTAAAGTAATAATTTGGTGGGAAGACGCAAGTTCACTGCATTATACAAAAAGAATTTTTTAAAATATCATGGGTACAGTCCCAGGATACATTCACATTATTCAAGAGAAATGAAGTTTGAGAGTTGCACAGAAAATTCAGTTCAGTGGCCTCATTTTATGGGTAGAGGAGTTAAACTTACAGCATATAATTTAACTTTAAAAATCTAGACAGACTCTAGACCATACTAACAGTTTCCTGGAAGAGGCAAGGCTGTTCTGGCTTAGACCAGGAATACTCAAATACATTTATTATACAGTGATTCAGTACAAAGCTCTTCACTTCCAGCATTAGTCAGATTCGTTCTACCTTCCCTTGCTGGTCTCTTACCAGATTAAGACACACAGAGCAAACACAGCTTGGAAAGAGACACACATTTGCATCTATCAATATAGCTCACTTTATAAAAAAGTTCAGGACTTTTTGTATGTAACTTGAGCTGATTACTCAGCCCAGCAAATAGCAGTAGAGAAATAAAACAACTAAAATTTTGAAGGTTGCACATCTGCATAGGAATACAAATATTAAGTGTCAAAGTGTAACCCAGGTCTATTAAAATCCTGAGGGCAAACTGGTTGGTGCCTCTAGTAAGACTAAGAGTGTAAGTGCCTTAGTACAGGAAACAATATTTTTACTTAGGAGAAACAAATCAAACTTTAATGGAAGGCCAAACCAAAACCAGAGTGCCTGATTTAATGACTCCTACTCAGGAAGGAGCCATTTTACAGAAGGCAACTACATAAAAGCCCATCAGCATGACTCAAATTCCTGCATTTTAAAATAATCTCCACCAACACTACTTCAGCCCTTTCTACTTCCTTCTAGATGCTTTTCAAGAGGTGTTTTCATTTTGAAGGATATTATGGGATGCTAGAAATGCCAGTCTGTACTCTAGCAGTGCTGTTGCTGATTTACCCTGGCCAGCAGCTCAGCACCCACACAGCTGCTTGCTCACTCCCACCCCCTCACCAGTGGGACAGAGGGGAGAACAAGAACAAGAGTGAGAAGATCTGTGGGCTGAGATTAAGACAGTTCTGGGGAGGGAAGGTGACACAACACAATCACCACAGTCCACAAGTAGATCCATGCTCAGCCAGTTCCCAAACTGCCACCTTGGAAGACAACCCTGTCCTGTGCCCTGTACCCCCAGTTTTTATTGCTGACAAGGACATTATACACTGTGGAATATCCCTCTGACTGGTTTTGGTCAGCTGTCCCTGCTGTGTCTTGTTGGAAGAAAATGCACCATTATCCTCCCTGAGTGGAAACAACTCCCACATACTTACGTAATGTTTATCTGGGTTGTATCTCTTCTGATACGTAAACACAGACACTTGTTTGATTCGGCCGTCTTGTTTGAGGGAATAGGTCTTAGCAGAAAACGACAGGATGGGCTCATCATTAGAGGGCAGACCTGAGAAACGCAGCTGAGCCAAGTTGTGAATGAAGAAATTGAACTTTGTGGCAACACTTCCCAGACTGGATTCGATCAGTCTAGAAAAAGAAAGCATCAAAACACACAGAAGTGGTTCTGTCAATGCAGCAGATTGAAGTCTAAGAAAAATAAACACTATTTTTTTACTTACAAAGAAAAGGTTTTTAAGAGTAATCAATGGGCTACATAAATAGTATCATATCAACATTTAATAGAAGATTCAGGTATCCAAACTTTAGAATAGGTTTTTATTGAAGATGTGAAGGCTTTCCTGACCTGCATCCAACTCTGGAACCCTGGCAAGACACAGACCTGTTGGAGCAGGTCCAGAGGAGGGTGACAGAAATTATCAGAAGGATGAACACCTCTCCTGTGAGAACAGCCTGAGAGAATGGGGATTGCTCAGACTGGAGAAGGCTCTGGGGAGATCTTACTGTGGCCTTTCATAGGGAGGCCATTCCTACTTAAAGGGAACTTACACAAAAGATGAGGACAAACTTTTTAGCAGGACCTCTTGTGAGATGACAAGAGATGAAGTATATGAGGATAAATTCAGATTACAGATAAGAAAGAAAATCTTTTTACTGTAAGAGTTGTGAAACACCAGAACATCAGATTACAGATAAGAAAGAGAATCTTTTTACTGTAAGAGTTGTGAAACACCAGAACAGGTTGTCGGGACAGGTCTCTGAGGAAGTTTATCTAGTTGAGGATGTCCCTGCTCACTGCAGGTGGACTGGTCTTAGATGGCCTCTAAAGGTCTCTTCCTACCAAAACTCTTCTATGATTCTAAGTCGTGTGTACACCGCTGCAGTTTCCCCTGTATATCTGAAGTACAGTAACACTTTTCTAACATGTAGCAACATCTCGGTTACACTGTATGCACTCCTCCACTTACACTGGGCCATCATCCCTCCCTCCCCAGGGTGCAAAAACACTTTTCCAAGAGAGAACTTCTTTACAATGCTTTCCATCATATACTCTGCTATTAAACAATTTAGGATGTATTCAAAATATAAGTGTTAAACAGCCAGACAGAATTACTCTCAGCTCTTTAAACCAATTGTTTCACACAAGGTCACCCCTAAAATCTGCAAGGTATTTTAGCACAAGCATTACTCTTTTATGGAACTGATCTTACTTATGTAGTTAACTGGTATTTTATGATTGTACAGTGTGACTATTCAGCTTGTACAGACATGTTTGTGACCATGCCTAGTACATCTTTTTCTATCAGAAATCTCCCATTAAGAGGGTGATACTGGGAGATATTTTAGTTTTCCCTTATCCAGTACCTTGTAAAGAAAATGGTGGCTTCTGCATCTGTTGTTTGGGGCTGGAGAGCATCCTGGACATACTTCAAGTCCTGAATCCCACTCAGTTCTGGTAACCCAGAAGAAAGCATCTACAAGGAATTGAATTTTAGTTTTAACACAATAAACCCAGTATGATTTTATACTGAAATGATTAAGACTTAGACCCTCATCACTCGTAGCTACACTAAATTGCTAAATGCTAACAGCAATAGACAACAATTACTTATAATCAGCAGTCATTGACTATTTCTGCTGAATTGAAAGCAGTTAAAAACTCTCTGCAGTGCAATTTGTGGTAGTGTATTAGTTTTAAATTTTCAAGAAAGAGGTAGGCAGTAAAAAAGCTTAAAAAATTCCAAATAAAGCTTCCCATAAAGTAGATCCGATGGTTCTAGCTTTTAAAAAAAGCCTGCGTTATGAATTTCTGCAGCATAAAAAGCATAGTTTTTAATACCCAGCATGACAGATCTGTCAAGTTTCAATTGAATGTGAAAAATGATTACCAATGAAAGTAGGTTAAGGAAGAGGCTGGCGTGTTTCCTTATCAAGTTGTAAGCTTGGCAACAGAGGTCCACAAACAGCTGAAAGCGAATGGTGGGTTTTTCCCCACCATTAATGACATAAGCCATATCTGATGTCAGCACAAAAGGAGCTCGATCCCTGTTCAAAAAACACAGAATTGTGAGTTCATCATAAGGTCTCTTCATTGCCATGTGCTTCCTGCTGCCCTCCATCCCCACGCTGAGGTAATTATATTAAATATTGCATTACTGCTTTCAATGGAATATTTAACATCATTCTTTATATTGGGTTTATACTTTTAAACCCAAATGGGTTTGGGTTGAGTTCCTCTCCCCAGTGCTGCCTCAGGTTACACAGCATATTCACATGGTACTGGACCTACAGCAGATCTCCCAGAGCAACACTTGGAAAGAAAATCACTTCATTCTCTACATTGCTTAGGTACAGAAAATACCTTTTAAAGCTACCAAACATTTGTGCATGTCCCAAAAACTTTCCAAAGTCGATGTGAAACATGTGCCCAGTGTTCCGGAGCATTATGTTGTCATTGTGGCGGTCACAGATTCCCAGGACATAAGTGGCTACACAGCATCCTGCACAAGAGTAGATGAAGTTTTCTGAAGCCTGGGAGGGAGAGAAAAGACGTGAATGGACATCAAATATTAGTGGAAAAACATAATTTATAATACATAGAACATAAAACATAATAACAGTCAATCTCATGAGTGCAAAATCTAACCCAAGCAAAACAGACCCTAAATTTGTTTTTTTTTCCCCAAATACTGTTCTTCAAACAGTTAGCTTTGCCAAAATCTCTTGACATACCTCTCTCCAGCAAAAACGTTTTTTTTGTTTTTTACACAAATGAAAGAGAAAAGAGGAGCTGAAGACAAATCACAAAACTATATTAGCAAAGAAAAGGGTACAAAACTTGTATTTCCAATGTATTGTAACAGCATTATAGCCCTAAAAAATATTTTAATTTTTGAATCTCATGTGTACAAGGAGAGGCCACTGCTCCTGAAATACGATTTAGAGTGGCCACTATTCCTCCCTCTCTTAAATTTAAAGTATGTTTTTTTCTATACGCAATAAAACACTTTGATGAGATTACTGAGAATCCATCTGGCTCCTTTTTACAGGGGGGATTTTAATTTGTTCTTTTTCAAGTACAGAAAATTTTTTTCTGAAATATACAAATCAAAAATTTCAATGGAAGACATGGAATATGAATTTCATTCTTTCATCAGATTGTACTTAGCCCTTTTAAAAATCTTAAACAACAAAACAGTGCTGAAACATTACCTTTTCATACTCCTCCTCTGTAGGATTGTACTTCCTCAACCATTCAGCCAGAGGCTTGTCCTTAAAAGAACCTGTCACTCCATATTCCACTTGAATTTTCCTAAGCGTATCTGAAGCAGGAACAAGCTCTACCATGCCTTGATATAGAACAAAATAAAGTCTATTTAGTTATCTCCTTAATTAATGCAGCATTTTTATTATTCAGTAGAAACTTTCCTAAAAATGATGAGTCTTACAGTCTTAGACCAACCTCCTTCAAAACTCAGGTGCAAAAACAATTTTAGTAGTCTCCTAAGCATTTCCACAGACTATGTTACAAAGTAAACCATGAAACACATGTAGCAATCCAACTTTGCTTACTTTACTACAAGTTACAGTTGCTACAATGCACACTTAAGTTATACTTGAATTCTTAGTTTCAATCACATACTCCTATTAGTCTAATTTGGGCAAAATACTTTGATGCTGACAAGTCATACACACTGACAGTGAAATAATCTAGTAACTTTATCTGCTGTCAAGTGTTGAAAAAGACCAGACAGTGGGCTTTATATGTGGCCTTACTTTGGAGATATACTTTACTAAAAACATTTGTATAGCTAAATCATAAAATGAAAACATTTAGTTGATTAACAGAATTTCACTTCTATCTTGGCAAGAGCTACTAAAGGTACATCTGTAATTTACATACATTTTACTTTTCCTCTTTAATCTTTTGAGCACATTAAGGACACTAATATTAGCAGCAAGAAAAAAAAAAGCTACATAAATCATCATTCAGAGTAGGAGGAAAAGCCATCTGTTTCTCTAAAAAGCAAGTCTTACATATATAGAAGCTCTTTGCTTAGTTTTGCCAACCTACATTTCCATCTTTTCCATGTATTTAAGAGTTTTGGTCATGCTGTTTATCTGACTGAAGAAATACTTAAGTTGTTTATCCGCTTAAATAACTTTGGTTCTATTGGCTAACTCTAGAGAATTAGTTAAAACTAGCAAAAAACATGTTCAAGGTGCAGGGCAGTATTTGCACTCAGTTCTGTGACCTACTTTTAAACCCCAGAGAGCCTCATATTGCCAAGAACTTTCACCAGCATGACATTAATTCTGGGGGATAGTGCGTGTGCATGGCAAGGGCTGATTGGAATTTTTCTTCTTTTTGCACATTTCAGTACAAGAACAATACTCCCTGACTCAACTGCAGCAGATTCCAAACACTCCCAAACAGTTTGGTTTGCACTGGAATGCTTTCACCATAATTAAACTTCCAGAATAAGGACTGCTATAGCACCATTATTTTCTTGTGTTGCATTAAGAGCACCAAGAGCAACCTTGGCTTTTATCACTGTATTTGTTTGTCCCACTGTTCATTGACAACAGAATGCTCAACAGAAGAAACACATTTGGATGCCATGCAGCCATCAGGAAATTCAGAACAATCTAACTTATTGTACTCTCAAGTACTGAAGTTCCTTGAAGTGGAACTGTTCCTTGGCACCTCTGCCCACAGGTTTTTCACTATCAGTGTGACAAGAAATTGAAGGAGGGGAGCAAAGATTCAAGGCAGCATCTGGTTTAGCACCTCTGTCTTTTCCAGTTGAGAGACACTTGAAGATAACCATCCTTAGATCCAGTCCCTCCTGCAGCCAGATCTTATCCATGATCTTAATCATTTGTAAAGCCAACATATCTTGTCTCAAATCTTCTCCAACCTTAAATGGAAAAAAAAGAGTTAACCAGTGACACAGTAAACTTAAAAGAGAAACAGGCTACAATTAAACTTCACATGGTGGTAGATTTTTATGTTTTATGGCTTGATCACATGTTGCTTTCTAGATACACAGGAGCAAACTCATGGAATAACTAAGCTTATTGATCTATGATAAAATTAATTGAGCCCAATGAAATAGTGATTATCATTCAACTTCCTTTCTCCATTACACATGTAAGGCCTACCTTAAACATCACATTAATTTCTTCTCCCAGCGGGTCTGCATTTATCAGTGCAACTTTGAGTGGTACTGCATTGGAGCTGAAGAAAGAACAGGCCTGCAAGTAGATTAGTGTCAATGGTCAGAAAGGACTATTCCTGCTAGCCCAGAAAACAAGACATTCTGACAACAAGCAGGTTTGACACACAATGTGTCTATTCAAACTTTTAACATTTCAATTGTGGTGAATACGTGCTGCCTTTGAATAATGAGCCCTTTGGCTATTATTTGTTGAATTCTTGTACAAAAGCCAACAGTGCTGCACAGTGACGTTTTATACATTCTGAAGGGAAAAGTGAATAAAACATGAACAAATATTTTATCAACAGTTTTTTTTTTTTAAATATAGAAGATGTATTAAAAATATGTATTTGTGTGTTTCATAGTATCTTCTCATTTATCTGCTTTCAAGTCCCTGCTCATGATTTAATAATTACAGTAGAGAAGGAAAGTGAAATGAGCTGTCTCTCAAACACAGGATTAGTTCAAGCATTAACAAACTTTTAGGTTTTCAGTCATGCATGATGATATAATCAAGACTGTGGTTGAGCAGATATTGTCAAACCTTGCAGAGTTCTGGAAAAATAATTTACCTGCTTCTCCTACATTATTACTTGCTGGACCTTCACAATAAAATAAAACTACTGCTACACAATCAGTAACAGCTAGCTTCATGTGTTTCACAGTATTTACTCACTGCTTGAACTTTATATTCTTGGTCAATTTCCTCTTTTGATTACTAATGCACACAGGATTTTTTCATGCATTCTGAGCAGTCCCCTGCTTTGCTATAACCAGCATTGCTTGTCTCAGGAGACAGGGTTTGAAGATGTAGTAAGTTATTGCAGATATATGTCTGTATTTTTTAACACAAGTGCCTTTGTTGGTTTTACAATGTATTTGTACACATTTTGTCTTTGCTCAGCTAATTTTGCTGCCTTATTTAATCAGCATTTTTGATTAAACCCCATCTCCACAGCATAAAGGCCTTTCAAGCACTTGAAGTGATTTTTTCCATTTGTAAAAGCTTTACCTAGATGTAATTTTTACAAAAGGCTTTTGAAACCCTGAATGTGCAGTACCTTAATGTTTAACTCCTTTGCCACAAGACTCGGATTGAGAGGCAAACGGCATTTGTTCTTCAAGAAAAACAACTGCACACGCTCCATGCCATTCTGCAAGGCCACCTGCAGACAGAAAGAAAATTCAGCTGACATTTTCCTAACTGAAGCATCTACAGAAAACTTCTGGACAAAGTTACCCTGAAGGCACTATTTTAACTCCTCAATGTCAAAGGAATGCTAGAAATTATAGCTACTGGCTTAGCTATTAAAAATATCTAAGCCTAGCAATGTAACACTCATCACACATGTTTGTGGGGGTTTTATTGACTGAACCAGATGACAGCATCCCACCCCATCAAACTCTAAGTTCTATTATCAGCACAAAACCAGATATCCCATTCTTTTGCATGATGAGATTATTCTTCAGCAGTAACAGTTTCAACATGTCCAGTTGATCAGACACAGAAACCATCCTATACTATCTTGCCCTATCATCTCACCAAATGTTTCAGGTGACAAACTTGACAAAAGCACCAACTTCATTAAGCTTTGCAGAGCAACCGGTTCATAAACCTTCCTATACATTTACATAACATTTTTAATTTAGACAAAAAAGACAATTAAGTGGATTAGTTCTGAATTAAAAATATATACACACCTGCCGAGCAGAGCCACTCGTTTGCTTTACTCTTTCTGCCACCATGCCAAAGAGCTGCACTAGCCTGGTCTGCTTCTCCAGCTCTTCCCTCAGCCTTTTTCCACAGACTGAAAGAAAAGCTCCAAGAATTTGCTCATACCTTACACCAAACTTTGTATCATACAGCGTATCCTTAAGAAGCCTAAAATAAAGGATATAAGTTAAATTTTCCTATGGAAAATACAAAAAACAATGCAATATTAAGACATCAAAATATTTTAATTAATCAGTACTAGGCATGCCTGAATTTACTGATATACAGGATAGAAAAGACAAGAAGTTTGTGCTTTGTAGAGGCACTATCTGTTCTTTCATTAAAAAAACCAACCCAAACAACAACCAGGATCTACATTCTGTATAATCACCATTCATAACAGTCATTGTTATGTTACTGAATGATGATGTTAAGAAGGATTTTTTATCTGGAAACATTAATCTTGTGGCACCCACATTACAGGAGCAATGGAACAAAGAACCCCTTACCAGTACAGGTAGTGTGCAATCCGAATGCTTCCCAGTGCCCGAGCCAAAAGAAATTTCACAAGAGCACTGTCCAGGTAGGTTTCGTACTTCAGTGCCTAAATACAACAGAAATTACATAAATCAGGTCTGCATTTAACTCTTGATGTATTTTGTTACTAACGCATAGACAGAATTACCACAAATACTTTGAACAGTCACAAAGTGATTATTTATTCAAACTGTTTCCCCTACTGTGCATTACAGTTAGAGGCACACAACTGCACTTCTGCTTCTAGTCAGAAGCAATTCCTTTGGGTTTGCAAGAGCCAGAAAAATTCAAGTCTCTGTGTAGACAGAAAGTCTTACCTGTACAAACTGAGGGAGGAAATCTGTTAACTCATCATCACTCAATGTCTCCATCCAGTTCACAGCTGTACTTCGTACTTCCTGATCAGCAAACCTAGAAAGTCACCACAAAGCCACATCAAGTTTTCTCTGTTCATGTAGGACTTTTTTCTTATTCTTTTTTTGAGATCAGCCAGATGGAAAAGCAACTATATAAAGTCTTTAAAAGCCCAATAAGGGACCCACAAGTATGAGGCCCTCCATCATAAAAGATGCAACTGCATGTACATGTTTAGGACAAGCACACTCAAAAAACCTCTCAAAACTCTGGCTGTATAAACCCCTGTCCTGTTGCATGTTAAACCTCAGAACCCTAACCACTGTTGCTGTGCTTTCACTTCCTGACTTGGTTAAGCCTATATCAATAAAGTAAGCATGGGGTTCTTTAAAAATTTGAAAACGTTTAACTTTTGCCACAAGAAATTCAGCAGTTTTTTTCCCACAAACCACCATTCCAGGATCTTCTACCAAAGAAGAGTCATTTAATGCTGAACAAAACACAGAGAGTTTATTTACACTGGTTTTCTTACTTGGAATCAAGTAGTTCCAGGGCAGCTAAGGGTGATAAAGGAGGCCACCGCTGAAGTAACGAATATATTTCTGGAAGACTTGCCCAGTCCCAGTGAGGGGCACTAACCAGTATTTTTGGTAGGCTATTAGGATGGCTATGACAATAATGTCTCTTCTCCCACAAAAAATCTTTATCTTCTTTTGACAGCCTGCAGACAAGAGCATTTCAGTTTATAAATGCATATGACAAACCATCACCTCAATAATCCCAATGCCACTGACTGTTGTATTCACACAGATAACACACAGAATGGAATGACATTGAAATGACTCTTTCCTCCACAAAAATAAAACAAGAAGCCAAATAAAGCCTCAAACATTAAGGAAACATTTGTTCAAATCTATAATTTGGGCAGGACAAAATCAAGTTTTAGTATAATCTGAAATAAACCAAAACCATCAATGTTAGTTTGGTGCAGATGAGTAGGAAACGCTGCCAGAAAAGCTTCCATGGCACACGACAGCCACTGCTGAAACTGCCACTGCTCCCTGGAACTGAGAAACTGCCAAACAGGAACAGGTGACTATAACAGGCAGGCAAAGGGGCAGCAGTCTTGGAGCAAGAAAATATAGCACCAGCCATGGAAAGCACAAGGAAATTCATTAAGTCAGTACCATGATTTCACATGGTTAATTTTCCATCTCTTGTTTAAGTCTCTACAGGTCTTCAAAATATATTAAAAAAAAGTTACAGAAACTTAAGAATATATAAGCATTCCATACTCAAGCTACAAATTGTCATGTGCAAAAAGAGCCCAGCTGGAAGAGATGGACATACCCAATGGTGCTATCCTTGGAGAGAATGGCAAGGAGACGTTCTCTCAATGGTTTTTCTAGTGTTTCTACAGAATGATGCACAGTAGTCTTTGCAGCTTGAGGCATTTTATATTCAATATCAAAAGCATGGGATGGGAAGTCAATCTGGGAAAAAAAAAATAAAAAGAAGAAAAAAAGATGATGCAAGTCTCTAAATAGAGAAAGCTCACCCTTCCAGCAATCTCAGATGTGTTTGGGTATCTGAACTCTTTGGTTCTACAAGAGCAACACTCCCCGGATACTGTTTGCTGAATATTTTTTTCCATCTCAATTGTTCTACATGACTACAGTTCCCAAATGTACAGCTGTGTTATTGCACAATGCAGTGGCTGCAGCACTCCTCAGAAGAGAAGTGAGAATGCTTAGAGCAGAGATAATCACAGAACTACTCAAACCCACACCAGTGGTTTCCACCCAACCACTGACTCAGGCCATGTTTTGGGACTGCTGAGTCATGCCTAGTAAGGCACCTTCTCTTTGGAGGGAAATTTGAGCTCTGAATTGAGAAACAGAGATGCTTGTGTTCTGTAAAGGAGCTGGAATTGCTACTGCTTGTGTCCAGACCACTCCCATCTCAGCACACATTTCTGTGGATTGCTTTCAAAAACATCCTAATGTCCCAGTACTGACAGCATGTAATGCCAAAGCACTTCTGATTTCTCTTACTTCCAGACAGTTATTCAATAACAGATTTGTAGAGACTTCCAGGAGGTTCCCATTCTTTGCCCTTACACTTCAGTAATCACTATTCTATACTGACTTTCAAATATTAGCAGTACTTTTCCCTCTCCCCAAAACGTTCACCTAATATGACTTACAAGTCACAGTCAAACATTCAAACAAAGATAGAGTAAATCAGAATTATGCATCACCTGCAATACTACTCTTTCCATATTTCCTTTCTTACTGGCCACCCCTGACACATGATGAGGATGTGATGAGGTCCACAGTTGCAACAGCTTTGTCCCACAAGTTAGCAATCTGAGAAAAGAACATGTACCGGTTATTAGCATCACAGTCTGTTTACTTCACCAAGATATTACATGTCAATTAACTGATTTTCACTGGCTGTCATCTGTACTTTATGTGCTTTAAAGGGCTGCACACACCTTCTAGGTAGAAAAGGCAAAGGTAAAAGTTCAGTGTTGATTTAGTTGACACAGGAATACTGTTGCCTCTGAGAAAAAAACTGAACACAAACACACACATACTCTCTTCTTAGCTTCTAGAAAAAAGGCCCAGGCATATGAATCTTAAAGGCCTCACTATCTGCTTGGACTTCCCACATTACTATATTCTGCAAGGGCGTATCAAATGATATTTGCATTTGCCAGTGTATTCCCAACAATAATACCATTTTCAATAGTAGGGCACAACTGATGACACTTCATAAATCAATTAAGTGTTGAATGTTAGGTACAGAAAACTTCTATCAGTCTTTTAAAATCAAAATGTTGCTCAAAAGACTGCTTGAAGGCCAAGCCTTAAGTGTATTTTGAAAGACGTTTTAGGGTTTATATGTGTTTCAAATAAGGAACAGGTTGTTATATGTAAATATTAAGTAGGAGCTTTCCATGCCAATAAAGATTACCAAATCATGCCACTAAAGCACAACTGAGCAGCTTATTCTTTTAAATAATTCTCCAATTTAATACAGTTGCCACAGCCTTCTGTCTCATCCTCAAGTAATGATGTTTTAAGCCAACCCACATGCACTTCAGCAGAAGGAATTTTAACTTGGCCATGGATTCTTCCAAAACACATACACGACCAGTTTTGTTCTCCCTATATTTCAGTTAAGTTTCAAGTTTAAGCTCCTGCCTGCCATTGATGCTATTTTCAACTGTAACCGGAATATTTGGCTACCAAGTTTAATTACCTAGGTCTGGATTTAATTTATGTGGACTGCAAGTGGATTAGACCACTAAGCACCTCTGCAGCTGCTACATACAGGCCACTCAGCAAGCTCTGCAACAACACACACCATTGCAGTGTTCCATATAAACAAAAAATACAGTTTTCTCCCCAACTAACTCTTATGAGAGCACCATGAAGACAAGATAAATTTGAATTTAAATCAAAAGCTGTGTTTTCAAGGACTGTGAAATGTGGTATTTAGATGGGAGACTGAAATGCAGCATTTAAACAGAAAGTTGAAACAAGCATGATTTATGAAAAGAAACCCAAGCTTTGGTGGAGACTGAAAGCAGCTGCAGGCCATCTTTCCAGTGCAGGAAATTCTAAACTCTGTGACACCCTCAAGCTGTTGGAATAATCACCAGACAAAGGAGAAAGCAGCACAAGTCAAGTCAAATCCAGAACCAGAGCACACAAAACAGACACAAGCAACACACAGCAGTAACTGTCCAGGAAAGATTTGGCTGCCTTTCTGCAGCCTTGCTTGACAATTTAAACTTCCAGTCAGACCCAGAAGTCAGCAGCACACACAAATAGGAAACCTTAAGCATAAATGCAGAAGCTGTTTTGCAATGGTTCTGCAACATAATGTCTAATTTGGGCACCTGTGGTTCAAGCCTACTGGTTAATGTCTCACTGAGTAGCTGCCCAAGTGATAAGAATTTTGGAATTCACTTGGTAATCAAAGTTGGAAGCACAAAGCAACTTGAACCAATCCAGAAACACTCAGCTTAGGAAAGTTACAGCAGGCTTTTCATTCTTAGTGAAAAACGTGTAACAGCATCCAGCAGCTGTATTTGAAGGAAAGCCAGTTCAAATCAGAAATATGTCACAAGTTTAACACAGTTGTTAATTACCCCTGTATTTTAATTGTTTAAAATAAATCCAGCTCTGAATCAAAAGGAATAGTTTTAGAATATTCTAGGATATAATCATCCAAACAATATTCAACTTCCTCCAGCAGTAAAGTTTTTTCAGCCAGTTAGATGGAAATCCTACAATACAGGACCACAATTTGTCCTCTATTTAATGAAATGTATTTTTTCTGTATCCGTATAGTTTACAATTCTTACCTTTATCATGGCCTACTATATTTAATATCACAGAGGCAATTTCTATAGTTATGGGTGTGGAGGAAGCTTTACACAGAGCAAATTATATTGATACTCTTACCCATGTTTTGGATACTTACCGCCTAAAATCAAAAAGCGGTAGAGAAACCTGACCCAAAATTTCTGGGCCCTTTCTCTGCCTATTTGAGTCAGGGGAACTCCCACTACTTTGATTTAGGATTCCAAACAAAGTCAGACATAAGAGTGATTCCAAAGGCAACTGTGAAATCTGGATGGGAAAAATTATTCTACAAAATAAAAGTATTAAAAATAAGTCAATTAGAAAAAAGGCAGCAGTTAGTAAGTTACAGCCTTATCCACATAATCCATTTATGCCTCTTGCTTTCAAAAAGTCAATTAACATTGAAGAACGAGTGTTAAATATCCATGCAATCATATTTCACTCCATCTCCCACACCAATAGTTTGTAAAACCTGCTAAACTGCATGTCTGCACTGTAGTCAGATTTGGAGCAACCCTTTTTAATCTCTGTCTATGAAATCATATTCCTTGCACAGAATTGACCTGCCCAGCATAACCAGTTTTCCCACTCCACTCACTAGGAAGGGCACACAAAACTCCATGGTAGCCACCTCCTAATTTTTCAGATTGAAAGGGTCAGCTGACAATTTGGTCCCCAGCCAAATGAAAGAATCTATTAAGAACTACTGAAAGTTAAATTCTAAATGGTACAAAACCTAAAAAGCAAGCAGCTGAGGAGTATACACCTCACTGAGCTATTCAGCCTTCCACTTTTGTTTACACTGTTTTTACTGCCTACAAACGTTCTTTCAGTTTGATTTCTCTGTAAAACATGACAATTGCACTATAAAGCACTACACTGTTGTCAGCAGCTTTTAAGCAATCTAGCAGACCTTTCACTGTAATACACTAGTACTTGCCAGCAAAAGATCTGACAATTAATCCCATACATCACCAGAAAAAAAAAGGTAGTTGGGAGTACTCTCTGAAGGGAGGTGTTCTAGAAACTCTCATTGCTGGTCTGAAACGATTTGTTCACCACAAACTTTCAGGGTATTCCTTAGGGTCTATGTCTGACCTTTAAAAACAGTCAGGAGAGTAGATATGGGGCATCACAGAGCTCACATGATGCTTCAGCTATGACAGGCTGCCTGATAACTCAAGTGGCAGAGATAAAGCTGTGCACAGATAATGAAAAACACTCCCCTTTCAGTTATCAGATACCACCTGCCATTATCTCCCTATCTTTTCTCTGCATGCTCTTCCTTCTTCATTTCTACCCTCTGTATTTGGAATAAAAACTGATTCCACATTCATGTTAGTAGAAGTGAGTTGGTTTTCCTCTCCATTTACATAAATTGAGCAGTACATACAAGCAAGCTTTATTCTTTAATGTCTCTTAAAGCAACACAAGCCATTCCCATTGCAAGGAATGTTATGACCTTCCCAACTCTCTGTAATTGTATGCTACTAACACATTAGCAAAGGGCACTTGTCCAGCATTTCCATTCCCCCTTTTAAAATGAGCACTGAAATATCATTTGGAAAAATATTTCTGATTCTGATCAGTAAATTGTTCTTTGGATGCTTGAAATGGAATTAGAACCAAGAGTTGCTTGAATGACTGTATTCAGCAGCTAGCTAAAACAAAACATTTTATTGAGTTTTTAACAGGCTGAAGTCACTTACAGTTCATCCCATTTAATCAAGTAGAAGAAGTTCTTGTATGTGCCAACCTTCTTGGACTGAACAGGTTTGAACAGATCTTTTCCATTATGGGTCAGAGAACAAATCAAGTAGTATTTTTCATAACTGGACAAGGAAAAAACAGTTAAACATAACCCATCAAAACATTTTAAAGAATCTATAAAAGGAGGAATTTTACAGCAAGTAAGTCACTTACTTGGACACCCAGCCAGAAGAAATTCCATGAGCAGCAAATATTGTGAATTGGAGATGTTCTGTGGCAGTGCAAGCTTCCTTGGTACTCTTACTCTCTTCTGGAGAAATTGCTGCTGAACTGCTACAGGAATTTGTGTGGAGTTGCAGAAGGGCCTCAACTGCCCTTGTTAACTGGTCTAGACTCACTTTCAGAGGGTTTTCAGGCTGCAGTGAACCTAAATGAGAATTTATTTTATTTATGCATTTCTTCCTAAATTAGCCACCTCAAAACAAGTTTTAAATGAAAATCAAAGAACTTGACTCACCAGAGGGACTCTTGCTGTTGTCATCACCACATTTTAAGGATACCTACATAATCAGAGGAAATTCAAAGTCAGATGAAATTTCAATACTGAAAATCCATATTAATTTTCCACAGCTATTAAGTACCTTATACAGAAATGATGAAGTATCTGAATTAGGCTCATATTTAAGTTTATGTAACACATCTTTTCACTCAAAGTTCCTCAAGAGTTAACTAACAGCATCACAATTTCCATATGATGCTGCAACTATTCACCAAATTCAAAAGCTCATTTTTTGTCAAGTCACAAGTTTTGACATCCTTTATCAAGTCCAGAAAGACACAGTACATTGGAATATTGCTCAGGATAATCTAACTTCTCTAGGCAGAGATAAAGCTTGCTCAGGGCTGTTATGGATGAAAGCAGAGCTTATTGTCCAGTAATTTAAATCTGAACAGCTTTAAACAGTTTTTTTGTTGTTGTTGTTTGTGGCATTTGTTAATGTACCTTTTGTTGGCAGAGTTATAAATTTACTGAATTAAAAAATATTAAACAACTGAGAAAATGAACAGCAAGGACTGTTACATTGTACTATCTTTGTTTGCTTCTTGGTCTGCTAAAATGGAAGTCTCAACACAATGCAACATCACAGCAATGTCTAGTCTCAACAAAAACACAGTTGAAACCAAGAGGTGACAAACAAATCATGGGAATTTACTCCCTTCTAATCAGGACAGGTTGCATGCCAAATTCAAGCCCTGATAAAACTAGATTTTTAATGAAAACTAACCCTGTGTTTTAAAATCAAACTTCAGTGGATTTTTAACTTCCAAAGAAGTTTGCCACAAGTGGTGCAGAAGAATGAAAGCTCTCCTTACACTTTTCCTGTACTAATTTAGCATCTTCAACTTGTAGTTTGAGTATCAAAAAATGTCACATTCTTACAAAAAAACCTGGTCGCTTCTTCCAACCACAAAGAACTACTTTTAAGAAAATAAAATCAAACAGTATCTTACAAAAGATTACAATGCAACAGTCTCCAACATTTATAGCAATTGTGTTTCTGAAAGGAGTCCTACATGCCCTCGTACACATCATTGTGTAAGTCAATGTCCATCATAAAATAATTGCAGGGTTTGATTCATAAAACCCCACCTTTTTCAAATTCTTCTGGAGCAACATTATTTTTGGGAGCTATTTGTACACTATAATCTAATTATTTCTCCAGCTTTCTCCTATAAAAAGCAAACTCTGAAAAAATATTTATAGGCTGTATTTCACTATGTTGTTCTCATGTCTTCTGCACCTCCCTGTAAGAATTTTAGTTCTTGTGACAACTATATTTATCAGTCTTCTGCTCAGTATTACAAATACATCACTGAAGCCAAAATACATGCTGAAGCCAAAAGCAAACAGAGCATCATGTGAATGGCCACTCTAATAAAGCAGCAGGACAACAGAAATAGCATTATAAGATTATTTAGCTTTTTTATTTGCACACTTCTCCACTTAATGACTGTTTTTGACAACGTGACTTGACACTGTCCTGCTCAAGTGAACCATTCATTATAAGGCAGCTGCATCATAAAATTCTGTGCTATTTGAGAGATTTTTGGGTTTTTCCTTATGCTCAGGAATGCAGGAGCATGAACAGTTAAGAGTTTTAAGATGCTATTGCTAGGCACAAACTTTACTGGGAAAATACATGATGTCAATTCCTCCTTTAAAGTATAACTGCATTAATTTTAGACAGCATGAGCTCCTGTCAGTTCCCCTCAGTCAGATTTAGTGGCATCTCCAGTGACACAAGTTTCTATAGTTAACAGAACCAGAAAACAGTACTTTAAAAGTAGTTTTTAAACAGTCATGATTTAGAAAAGGAAAATATTCCCAAAGCAAGCAACTAATGCATTAACAGTAGAGAGATGTCAAAATAAATGGAAGAGGTCAAGCAAAATAAATAAATAAATAAATAGACAAATAAATAAATAAATAAATAAATAAATAAAATCCCACCAAAAATCCCAACATAACCCTGACAGAACCATTGCTGCTATTGCCAGCTACTAAAGACTGTGAAATAATATTTATCTGTTAAAATATACAATTTACAGAGTGAAAGTTTACCTCAGCATTTTTAATCCTTGGGAGATTAACAGCCCTCCTGAGCCTCTTCACTGATTCCGTTATTGCAGGAGTCTCTACACAATCCAATGTAGAACAGATTTTTCTGACAGTCTTAATTACATGATCTACTGCTTTATGCTGGTTCTAATAAGGAATGTATGAGAGAACAGATTGATCTGATCACAATTGTGAAACCCAGTAATGCTTTAATGTTTTTTAATGAATTGCCAAGAAAACATCACTATGAGATGCATATCTCCATTACATTAAACTGTGCTGTAATGACTGGAATAAAGTAAAACCTCAATATTGAGAGCTTCCTAATGGATGCCAAAAACACAGTAGTACAGATCCTAGAATGGGGTGCCAGGAAACACTAGGAGATTCCCAACCATTTTTCTAATAAAGTGTTGGCAAACAATTGTTTTCTAATGAGATACTAAGCTCAATTTCCTTCATGGCCTAAAAAGAAAATGCAGTTCAAAGAAGGAAATTCAATTAGTGTGAGGAAGAATGCTAAAGAAGCTGTGTTTCAATTTCAGTCCACAGAGATACAGGTTTAGACACTTCTGACACTTCTACTACTTACACTACAGTACTGCTTCCATGATGGAACTAATCTTTTTACTTCACTTTAATATACTTTTGTAGGCTACTTAAGACAAAGTTGAGCTGCTCCTTATATTCTCTTCCTACTACTCTTCCAACAGAAGAAAAGCCACTTGATTGAAATCTGAATTATCCTAGGTTTCCTGGGGGTTGTTTTTTAATATAAGGAAAATCTTCACCCAATTTTAAAGAATACATGTAGAAAATTAGAATATTTGCTTCAAAATAATGGTTTACTTTTTAAAGGCTTAATGTATAGGCTTTTTTCACAATAACTTCTGAGCACTTACAACTAAATAAGAGGAGTAATTATTGCAATATTCTCTCACTAAGACGTAAATTGATTCCCAACCACCGCTCTCCCAGATATATTCTTGTGGCCTTTCTACAAATGGATAGCAAAGAAGCCATTTGAATCAGAAAGTTCTTAAATTTAGAGTTACCTGGCAACAATTAACTGTTCTGGTAAGAAAATAACCACAGAAGTCAGAAGACACTGTAAATATTTAAGCTATTCTTCCAAAGCTAACAAACTGAAGGTAACAGCTTCTTTGCGACATGGAAAGAGAAATTTCCACTGCTGTTTTCCTCACAGGCTCTCAAATCTCAATAAAAAGACAATTGATAACTTCCAAAGCGTTCAACAATGTGAAATCAAAGCCTATGTACAAATTATCTATGGATAACCACTTGGATTAGCAAGCTTCAGCTACTGAATATGTACAGGAATTCACTTTATGAAGTAAAAAAAATTCAAATGCAGAGCTGCTGCTATTTAGACTTAATCATCACCACCTACAAACTGCATCTCCCAGCCTCAAAAAGACTACAAGGAGTAGAACACAAGTCTGAATTGAGATGTTTTGCATTTCTCATCTCAGCCTGTGAAATCATAGCTAAACAAAGAAGCTGAAGCAGCTGCAAGAGCAAAGCAACAAAACCACCACCATGTCAGGGGGCAGGAACAGCTTACTCTTCTACAGAAAGGTTGTGTTCAAAACTACCCCTGAGAACGTGGTGAATCACCACCAAGGGAATTAAATAATATTGAGGGAGTATGGAAATAGCAGACAGCAGCTTGTTCAGACCTGCATTCCTGGAGAGGCAAACAAACACAGTGGAAATGAAAAGTACTGCAATTAAGTAATTCATTTCAAGACTTCTTACAGAAGTTCTTACAGAAACCGGTTAAGAAATACAGTTATCTGATGTTTAAGCATTTAAGACTCCAAGTTACATTACTATCAGCAGTTAAAAGCACCTTCTCCTTTGAGAAATGAGCAAAGCAGGTTATATCCATAAGCTTTTGCAGATGAGATATTACTCCAAACTATTCAACATTCAAGCTGCTTTAAGCTACCTGCCATACACTGAAAGAGAATTTTTTGACAGAGTATTTTAAATTAATTGAATAACGCAGAATGAGACATTATTATGCTTTGTGTAGAACTTACTTGTGTGTTCCCAATGCATTTCATTTCTAACTCCCATTGTACACAAGTAATCCTGCTCCCTGTTACGCAGATTTTTATTTTTATCTGTTAGTAAATACATCCTTCATGGCTGTCCAACGACAGCCAATTCAGACCTCTTCCCTATTCTCCTGAATTAACCTCTTCCAGCATGTTTGAGACAGAGGTTGCTCTGCACCCCAGGACTTGGAAGATACATTTCTAGTTGTGATAATCACATAATAGCTGGTTTGCAAGAAAAGCCAGGAAGAAGAACAGAAATCTAAGTACTCATGATTATAATTTCACATTTGACAGCTTGCTCAGATTCTCAATTTCCCTGAGAAAATCTGCAAGCCTTTTTCCCAGCTATTTTATCAGTGAATTTGGTCATGCTACTTTTGGTGCAGCAGTAATGTACAATGACCTTACCTCATTCTTAAGGGCTGTGATAACTTGCTTGTGATACAACTCAAGAAGCTCTTCAATGGAAGATCTGCAAGAAATAATAGTTATTGAACCCAAGTACAAGAACAGAACACAACCTTGGTGAGGAATTCAGCAGTGATCAGTGCTTGATTATTAAAATAACCACAAAACATTACCTTATGATAGGTTCTCTGAAAGGCTTTTCTACTTTGTAGAGGTGTTTGGTTAGATGTACAGGTGTCCTGTCATCATCTTCCTGCAATAAAATATTAGGTACTAAGTCCAGTTTTCATCTGTCTATAACATGCATACTGTTTTAAAAGATTAATTACTAACACCTGGGGTGTTGAAGGGGAAAGATGTAAGGTGATCTCTTCAAAGTGGAAAAGAAATAACTATTTAATAGCCTGTGAAATGTGCACACATGGGGACAGAGGGAAGTAACAGCCATCAAGTGCCCAACTATGCAGATACCAAATACTCCTTCCTCCCTCTTTGATGCTCTGATGCATATTTAATTAAACTCAAAAACTGTTCCCAACTTTTATTTAACTCTGAAATTTGTTCCTTCTTTTTCAAGCCTCAAGTTTAGTCTAGCTGCTTGCACATTTTTTCCAGGTATAAAATACTAGGTTCTGGTAAGGAGCATTATCCATATTTATGTAATTTGCCTGGTGAAAATTCAGTTTTGCATTTCACTTCCTGGTAGGATCAGGATTTCCAGCAGCAGGCATGCCAATTTGTCAGTCACACCAGGAGGCCACACCTTGGTCCCAGCCCTCTCCTGCAGACAGGGAGGTACTCACAGTTCGTGCCAGGTCGCTGCACATCCCGCTGTGGGTCAGCAGCTGCAGTTTGATGTCCGTGTCCCACTTGCGGCAGTTCTGGATGTACTCGTGGCTCCCAATGCAGTGCTTGCTGTGGAACAAAAGCAAGCTACAGCCACAACCAAAGCACTGCTTTCCCAAAAACTCACACAAAATATTCCAGGCAACCTGTTGCCATGAAGTAAGGAAAGGGTGAATCAACCTCCACACCATCCTTGATCTGATTTTTACTTCTGCACAGGTTTTTATACATTACTGCAGATACCTGTACTTGTGCTAAAACTCATAACCACAGTGGTTAATACTGAAACCAAATATGCTAACCCAGAAAAATAATGGGGCTTTGTAAGCCATTAGTATTGGGAAAAAAAAATTACAACAACAAAAAAAAACTAAACCAAGAAACAAACAACTGCAAACCACAACTCCCCCAGTTGATTTGAAAACAGTTAGTTGGGGTTTCATTTTTTTTTCCCCCCCATTTCTGAGATTTGAAGAGTGGTCAAAACCTACAATATCTATCTACAGAAATGCTCTAGAAACATGCATCTGCATTAGAACAGAGTTGATGACAACCTGCTTTGCTGTGTCCCAGAGCAATTCCAAAAACTTTGGTCTTTGTGCAAAGAGCAACTCCCTTACATTTTAAAGGTTTCTTTCACACATTTAATCACTAGAGATACACTTTCCAGTAACTGTGTCATGAAAAAGCATGAAATTAAGTATTAATGGAAAAGAGTTTGCTTACTTCTGTAAAACTTCTTCTTGGCCACAGACTTTCAGGATATAGCTGTCAATGTCCACTTCATTCAAGTCATCATGCACCCAGCAAAGTGCCTGCATTATTATAAGCTCAACAGGGGAACTCACTGTTTAAAGAAATTACATCCAAAAGTTAAGTACAAGCCTACAGTGAGTGATATTAAGAATTGTTCACTTAGAAATTGTAGTTATTTAACGAAACGGACTTTTATACTTGTAGAGAAGACTTCCACACTTCTATTGTCACCCAAATGTCATAGTTTGAGATCTTTACTTTTCTCTCACCAAGAAAGGTAAAAACCTCATAAAACTTGCCTGCCATTATAAAAAGCCCAAAAAAATCCTTTTAAAGTAGGACACAGTGTGGTCACTTAACCAAAAGTACAAACGCAGTCTGCAGGACAGAGGACAGCCTTTTTCTTGTTTTTTTTAATTATAAATTTGCCCTATTTAGCAAGGACCTTAAATAGGTAAGTGATCCCAGAGGCACTTCAAGTTTAAAAAACACTATCTGAAGAGTTGGAGATGGAACTCCTCTATTTGTTCTGCTTTTTAGGAACTGAATACCAGCTGCAGCTGAGGCAAATTCTACTGCAAGTCCTCTTCCCTTTTTCCTTTCCACTTGTCCAGGGAAGTCTCCACTTAGTACAGAGCAGGTCTCAGTTAACATCACCGAGCCTTTGCAAAATGCAACTCTAAAAAATAATCTCAGTCAACCCAAAAACTCCATCGCCCCACAGCCACCAGCTGTCACTGACTAAAAACAGATATGTTTGAATGACGCAAGCTGTTTAAATACAAAATACTCTCTAGCCCTCCCTACCTAACTTCTTATGATTTCCTTTAAATAATTTGTGAACAATATCACTAAGTGCCTTAAAATTCTGTAAAAAAACCCCACTGTATAAAAGTAATTTTGTATTTTGTCACTACCTTCAGAATAGAGTTTTCTCCCCCTCCAGGGACCTCCCTGATTTTCTGAATTTTTTTTTTAAAGAAAGAAATACTACTACCATGATAGATATGGTAGAGAGGTAATGCCTCAACAATATTTTCCACAAGACAACACATGTGCATCAGCTCATTAACAAATAATTAATTATTACAAGCACAAAGGTAGTTGATTGTATATGAAGAATGACCTTGTGAAATTCAACAAGGAGTGATAGGAAGTATGAATTCAGAAACACTTTAAGTCATTAACACTGTTTAACTAATTATAGGTGAAATCACTGTGCTACTTTCAGCAGAGACTATATCTGATAGTTGATTAAAAAAATAAAAAAAAGATGCAGTGATAGTTCATGCAGGGATATTTTCTGTGCTGTACTTACAGGCTGCACTGCCAAAGGTCTGCCAGCCCTGCAAAGCCCAGTGAAGACTGCCAAGATGTTACCACTTTTTCCCTGCCCTACATCTTACTCAAAGACATTAATTCCTTGCTGACACACAATGTTTGCTCAGACAGAGCAAACTTCCATGCAAAGTCTAATAAATGAATGCAAAATGAATCCAAATAAGCTCTAAAGTTCATCCGTTTCCCTCCTGAGTCCTTTCTACAAACCGAGTTGTCAGAGCACTGAGAGGCTGCAGCTCCTTCTGAGCAAGACTGAAAGCCACACTGAATTAAAGCAGCTCTAGCATCAGGATGCTGAGGTATGCAACAATTTGACCAAGAAGAGAATGAATTAAATGTAGAGAACAACTTTAAATACCCCCATTACTTGTCACATACCCATCCTCCCCAGCTATGGAAGACAAGTAACTGCAATTAGTTTCAGCATCAGAAAAAAAGGGAGGGAGTAGAAAGTGTAAAGAAGAAAATATGTGGAGTTAGAATACAAAACACGTTCCAAGCTATTTACAAAAAATACTAGAAATAAAGGGCTGAAGCCCTAACATTTTAGTTACCCTACCAAAGCCTTTTGTAGGAAAGGATTAAGCTTGTAATATTAGACAAGAGTAGTCTTAATAAGGATTAAGTGCAGAAACCCTTCCTAGGCTATATTTAAAATCCATCTCATTTCTTGACAAAAGATTATTAAATCACCACAGAATAAATGTAAAGTCTAGCAAATTAATATAGAAAGAAAGCACTGAGAGCTTGTTTTTCCAATAGAGAAGCAAGTTCATGTAACAGAACAACTCCAGATCTTTTGAGAACAGCCAGCTCTGAAGAATCTACACTGTTAGAAGTTGAGATTCAAATGATAACCCTTCCAAGTGACAAGAGATTACAGAAGTATAGAGGCAAAAACATTTATTACCAGTTATTTTACCACCCACAACTGCCAGAAGTTGACAGCATGCAGTTACAAATACAACTACTGTGCAATCAAGACTGCAGAGACAACATGAATTTATGTGGTACAACCAGGCAGACCTCAAAGGTCCACCCCAAACCACTATTCCTGGTTACCCACAAAACTGGGACAGCCAGTTGTGGCACATCCAACAGTATTATTTTAGTATTTGTGTTCATAAGCATGTATTGAAGGCAAGCAATAGATAGTTTTAGTGTTTGTTCCTATTTTCCAGCAGCAGTTTGCCTGAATTTTCAGGTAGCCTAAAAAAATTATTTTAAAATACGTCAGAGTGTTGAAATAAAAAATTATACATTGAAAATCTTTGTCCTGGTGTCATGATCCTCTCAATAACTATGAAGTAAAAGGTTTTGAAAAACTGTTTTATCCTATCTAGCTATAGATAGAACAGTGCTTCTGGTTTGCTGGACTTCCCTTTTTTACAGTTTGTCAATCTCGAAATATTTTCTGATGGAGACAGTGACGCAGAACTGGGCATTTCCTCAGTTACCTCTTCCACATTTCCCACAAGCAACCCATGCCCCTGAGACCCAAGGATGACAAAAAACTGAAAGGCTGTCCTGGGCTGAGTGTAGAGTCTTTAACAAGCAGACAAGGAACATACCATCACATGTGAAAGTCACTGGTTGCTGGAATTCCTCGATTTCTATTGAAACCTTGATACTGGCACTCTCCCCACTCATATTTCTTTGCAGCATGATTGGACTCAGCACAAAACCTGGGTTTGTTTGCTGATCAGTATAAGGAAACTTGGTCCTCAATCTGGAAGAAGAGAAGGTTTATTAAACACTGCAATGGAGAGGCCCAAGACTAAAGCAAAATAACATGGTAATAACCCCAAGGCAGAACAGTAAAGACTACCTTTGGCTCTCTACCTAAATTGCATGTGCAAAGCACCACTTAATTTTTCTACTCTCAACAGAACATTGCCCACAATAATTATACAAGTAATAGTTAGACAGGAAAAAAATCCTAGCATATAATTAGGCAGGTTTTCCACATAGCTTAAAATATTTAATAGGTCAATTCTTACAGGACATATCCAGCTCCTGCAGAAGCTAAGCTCTAAAACAAGTTCTAAAAAAGGTAATTCACAGTATTTTCTAAAAGTTAGTTTAGAAAAAAAAAAAAAAAAGAACAACAAAACTCTTCATGTTTCAATTTTTAGAAATCTAATCTGAATTTATATACCATGCAGAAGGTAGCTATTCCAAGGTATGGAAGTTGAGAAGAGGCCTTAATCGAGGTAAAGGTTTTTATTTAGGACGCAAACAGTATTGCACGTTTACCTACAAGTGAACAAACCATACTTTGAAATTTGCTTTTTATCTTCTGCTGTTTAATATGGATAAAATAATTTATCCCTAAACTTTTGCTAATATTAAAGTAATATTATAGGAGATTAAGAATAGAACTCCTCTGTAAGGATCATTTATTTAATTATCTTGATTCTGGACAATACCAAGATTCTCCAGCAAGAGTTGTCCAGTCAAAAGTCCATCAGTATTTTGAACACTGGGTCTTGAAAGAATGGGTAACAATTAGATTTAACCAGAAAGTGTTGAAAAAAGCCTATGCTATGTGAGCTTTGTCCTAATGTTGTTCATCAGTATGTTTCATACATTCAGTATATTCACCAGTATATTCATGCAATGAATTTTCACTGTTTTTGTGGAGTTTCCTTTTCATTTAATAACCATTCCTGCTTTAAAAAACATAGGTGCTATTGTTGAGATTCAAATGTCTCTATTTCCTCCATTATTTCTTGAATTTTGATCTTAAAAGGAAAAAAAGGCAAAAGTAGTTTGTCTTCTCTAAGAAGAAAACAAAAAAATAATCTCTCATTGAATTGTGGCAGTAAGAAAAAAAAAACCCAACAGGATCTTTAAGGAACTTCACTATCTGATGTAAGATAAAGGCTTTATGCTACAGAATTCCAGTTGTGAAAGCAACAAAAATAAAAGCATTTAAAGGTTGCAACTCCACTGAGTGATAGATTCTGCAAGGTGTATCAGCTAATAAGAAAAAAAAAAAACTTCAAATCCTTTCAAGAGAAATTGTAATAAAAACCCAACAAGGTACAGAAAAATACTTTGAGGATAAAAAGGTTTTATAAAAACCAAGGAAAAGTGAAAGTCATAGGACAAAAATAAGAAAGAGGACATATGATAATACAATAACCTTAGTACTGAAGATCTTAACTGAAGATCTGTTTCCTTCTTGAAAAAAAAAATAAACAAAGCAGGACAAAACCAGGAAAAACTGAGATAAGAAAAGGAAAAAGGATACATACTGAAATTTGTCCCATCAAACAGCAAAAAAAAAAAAGGACTGTTCCTGTCAAGCTAACTGAAAATGAATCATCTAGCATTTTTTTTTTCCTCTTCTGAAAGTTAATTCATATTCAGTCATTTCTTACTTCATAACTGCTTCAGAAAAAGCTGACAGCTCTTGATTCTGCCCTTCAACTGCTCGGAGAAGCACGTTTTCTGTCAGCGTGCCAGTGGTCCCGTTGTCTTTCTGCAACTCAGAGAGAACACAGCATTTAAACAGCTGCAAACATATTCCTAAAGCCAGCAAAGCCACATGCAGGTGACAGATTTTCATGGGTCTGAGGTGTACTATTAGTTTTGCATCTATTTCTCTATGGAGAAAACCATCTATCACTACTAACTTGTAAAGTATAGATTCACTGGAGCAGTGACTCCTTGACAGCAGGTCATTTATTTGCCAGCATCACTATCAGTTAATATTAAGTTGCAAGCAGCTCCTGAGCTCTCAGCAGTGACCTGTTGCATTTGGATTTGGTCAAATTCAGCTGAACCACAGATGAAAGAAAAACATATTTTTCCTCCACTTCTGCAATTCAAATTCAGTGCAGTTCCAGAAAGAACCACTACATATCACTGGTGCCCATGATCATCTCTTCCAACAAAGCAGGAAAATACAAGCTGAACACAGGAAGGAAAAAGCATTCAAAACATAAAACTTACAACAAACTCCATGGAATCAATTTACCACTGTTTTAATCCCTTATGCCAAAGGATTAAAACTACAGTCTTTAAAGTATCCAATCGAAAAAAAAAAATAACTGCTAAAAGAGAGCTGCAGTTTCAAACAGCAAAATCTTATAAACTTTAAAAAACAGCAAAAGGTTTTAAATCTGTATCTGTTTTCTGATCCAATTCACAATACATCCATACAAATGCTGGAGTGAGCAAAAAGCAGAGAAAAGCTGGAATAACCAGTGGAACTCAGTTGTCCACAGTCTAAAAGCCACCACTAGCCTGAAGGATTCATGAAGGTCCTGCCAGATCCTCCCTGGAACAAATTACACGACCAGTTACATTTTTCATTTTTCATCCAAAGATTTTACAGTGCTTATAGAAATCTTTAATCCAACCACAAGGCCAGGAACAAAGCAGACTGCACTACAGTTCTCCTGAAAATCACAATTTCTTCATATTTGAGGCAGTGATTAACTACTTAACTAGAATGTGGGTTATTTATTATTAGCGAAAGTAGTCAGGTAATTTCATTAGAGTGTATCAGACAATATAGTTAAATTAGACTCTCAGAAAAGGGGTCAAATCTAAGAGAGCCACATACTGTCAGGTCTTTTCATTTAAGCACTTTTTTCCCTTCAAATTAACTTGTTTAAGCAGTACAGCATAAGCTTGGAAGAGATACAACCTATAATTGCCACTTGAATTGCATTTAAACCTAATTATTTCAGCTAAAATATTGGTTGCATGAACACTGATCAGTCAAAAGAAGAAATTCTGTGTAATTGGGGATTAGCCATACCACAAGAGACAATTAGAGCAGGAAGCTGTAAAGCCACAAAACTTGAAATGAGCTGCAGGAGCATGCATAATACCTTAAATTTAAATAGGTTTTTCTATTGTAACATCTCAGACAAGTCCTATCACATAAAATACTGGGCAACCTCACAAGACCTGCTAACCTGTGCAACTGTATCTAGTAAACACACTCTCTAAGCAATTGCACAACAACAACAACACGAAAAATCCCAAGGAAACAGGCAGGGAACAAACCCAGAGAAAAGCAAACACCTCTGATGAAGGTTAATCACCTGCTGGTTGGCACTCAACACAAAACTCAGCCACTGCAAATCAAGAAGCTGCCTCTACAAATGTTAAATTCAATTTAGAAACTCTTTAAGGAATACTACAAGTAAGTACACAAAGCACTGTGCAACCACAGGATAAAAGCACTAAACAAGGAGCCTACTTCAAATAAAGTCACATCAGTGATGAAACACCACTTCATGCCACTATGTGACGCTTTTGAATTCCTTACAGAAGAATTTGCAGGTTATCCTACTGTTAAATTCAAAGTTTAGGGAATTAACAAGGCATGTCAACACATGCAAGCTTAGCCAGGATAAATAATAATCCTAATCTAATGAGTAAGAAAAAAGAGATTTGGTTATCTGTGGTCCACCTCAGGGCCACATTTGGCTAAGGAGAGAATCCTGATGTTATTACAAATATGTAATGATGGAAAAGACCTCCTGGTGGAAAATTAAGAACATCAAACACCTTATTTTTAGCTGAACTTCAATATTAATTTTTGATTACTTTTGGGAAAATAATTTCAGGACAACAAGCTCTGAAAAACTAAGAATGCTATTTAAACCCACTGGACTCAGATGGGTTCTGAGCAACAAGTAGAATTTTAATTTTTTTAACTTCCACTTGGACCAATCTAGGAGGTGCAAAAGCTATCAGTCAAACAGGAAATAACTTGAAAGGAATCTCAGACCAAATGAGATAAATAGTTCATGTCAGCACTGGCTACAAAAATAGAAGTGGGCTGTAAATACAATTAATCTGAACAATGGCAAACAAACCCAAACTCCAATAAATTAACAAAAGTCAAGTTAAATAAAATTCCATGAGTATACAAAGCCACAAGACTCAGCAGCTCTGTGGAAAGCAAGAGAAAACAACACATAAAAGAGGACAAAATAATACTTTTTGCCTTTGCTTTCAGAAATGAGTGATAAATACTGAAGTGCTTAAAGGGGAATATTAAATGTATAGCTACTTCAAATATGAATATATACATTAAATAGGCAAAAATAAGAATAGATCCAAACAGATACTTCACCAAAACAAAGCAATCTATCGATCCAGGGATTAAACAGACAAACAGTCATAAGTTTTGATAAAATAAAAACATATTTTTGATTGATTCAAAATATAATGTTTTTGCTTAAAGGGCAGCAAGACTGAGCTTTTTAGGAAGGGTTTGCGGGAATGATCTGGACTTGTTAAGATGCAAGACTTAAAAATATATTTTAAATAACATATAAACCTGGGATAAATTGCGTAAAATACAAGAGAACTGCCAAAAATAGAAGCTACAAAACTCAGCTTCCTGTTATAGTGAGTAGAAAATTATTTTAACTAGAAAACAAAGTAGAATCACAGGATAGGCAAAAGAGAGACTATCCAAGTTATATATCCAATTGACAGACTCAAAATATATTTATTTTCTTAATAACTCAGCAGAAACAACTCTGCTAACTTACAATCTTGCATCATCATCTACCTTCATAATACAGGCTAGAACTGGAGTGTGATGCCAAAACAAATCTGGAGGAGCACAAGTAGAAAGTACATCTCAAAACTTCAATTGGGCATTCACTGCAGAAGTCTGCTATAAATTAAAAACTTGCTTGACAAAGATGGTGACTTAATAAAAATTAATTGACTACAGAATTGATGTGATGCTATCACAAATAAAGCAAATGCAATAAAAGAGTTCCAAGCAGGATGCCCCTGTCTGTAATGAGGGTTTATTCAGGCTGATGGACAAGGCACGTGGTACATTGTGCTCTCAGACAGAGAGCTAAAATTCTCAGAAGTCATCTCTAAAAAAATAAAAAAGAAAAGAGAAGTGCTCACACAGAGCTTGCAAAGAAAGCTGACAGAAAGTCACCATCTCTTGTAGCATATTGAGGTAAATATCAAAATTATTCTTTCATCTTAAGTACCTGCTGTTCCATCCTGAAAGAAGAACATTTGCTAACAGCTAGTTACAAATGTGCTCTGTTGAAAATCAGATGACTGAGGAGGAGGAGTTGGAACAGCCTTTAAATCAAAAGTGTCAGGGAGGAAAGACCACATGTGAAGGCAGAGCTTGAACCTCATTTATGGATCAGTAGTCAACACATGACATGCAAATAGCAGGAGACTGGACCTTTTGAACAGGAAAGACCCTTTGAAATCCTACATTGCTTAAAAAAACCTGGAACGTATAAAGCCAGATTTCATTCAGCAACAGTGAAACATTACTTCCCACAGACACCACCTGAGAAGTGCTGATCCAAAGTAACCCATTATTAGTCAGGAGTTAATTACAGCCAACCAACCACCACTGAAAAACTGAAACACATCATCAGATGACAGAGCAAACTGAGAAGCAAACTGCTCTAGAGCCCAAATTTACATGCCCCTCCAAATACCAGGAAATAACAGAGCTAATGTATCACAGCTCAACAGCAAGTGGGGAAAAAAAATTAAGTCAGATCCAAGATCTGTACACATGGCACAAAACCAGAGATAAATGGATTCTTTGGGTTTCAGGGTGGTTTTTATTCGTTCTCCACTGGCCTTCTATTGAACTTTTGCCAGAATACTGACACCTAACCCAGAAAAAACAGGAAATCCTTCAAATGAGGGGCCAAAAATTTCACTTCAGTGGAAATTCCAACAGCCTTTTAGGCCACAGTCTAGTAAATATTCCTATTTCTGAGGGAAAAAAAAACACCTCCTCCAGTTTGGGGGTGGGGAGGGAAGAATTAAGAAATTATTTGGAAAATGTCCTTGAGTGATAACAGTTGGGTTTTATGGCATGTCCCTAGCCTATTAAAAAACACCTAGAAAGACAACACCTAAGATTTAAAACAGCTGTAAACCGAAGTCTCCAAAGCAAAAAAAAAAATCATTTACTTCCCATTCTCTAACCAGTTTCTACAAATACAATTTTTTTTGCCATTATCACCCTTGCCAGTGTGCTGGCTTTTCCACTGAAAACTCCTCCACTTCTCTTTCTTTGTACTCCACCAAAAAAAACAAACCCCAAACGCAGAAGTATTCTATCTACTTTCTAGCGAACTGACTAATATTTTCAAACACAATGTCTTTTTTTTTTTTTTTTTTCTTTGTGGTGGAATTATCACAGAATTAAAAATATATGAAAAGTGAAATAACCTACAATCTTTTCCTGGACTTGGGAAAAAGTAGGATGTCCTAGTGGGGTGTAATTAAGCAGATGAGAGTGTGACAGTATTGATGATCTCCTGCAGTTTGGTTTTGACACAAACTGCATGTGCTCCATGTTCAAAGATACCAGTGCCATAAATAAAGCCCTTGTTAGGTGTTTGGTCCTGAATGTTTCATTAAAGTGATCCTAGCGAAGGATCTCTCAAATATCTTTTTGCCCTGCCTGATAAAAGTAACATCACACAAAGATGTTTTGCCTTCTTCTAGAGCAGAAGTGGAGTGTTCTGACCCAACAGCCATTCTACCACCCAGCACAGTATAACCAAAAGTTCTGTCTAGCATTCCCACACAGAAAGAAAGCTTTCTACCTACGAAAGAGAATTATTGTCGTTGTGTAAAAGGCAAAATAAAACTTTCAGTGCTTAGCTGACCACCTTTTTATTTCACAGTATCATGTGAATTGCTCATAAAATTGAAATATTTATCAATATGATTTAGACACGTAATTGTGCTGAGTATTATTTCTATTCTTACTGGAGTGTTGAATTGAAAACCATCAATGTCCTCAGTAAATGTGGAAGGATTACACAAGGGCAGAGGTATTTTGAGAGATAATTCAGTAGTAATGTTCAATTTTCTGAACAGCACAAATACACATGCCATAACATCACATTATTTGACACTGCTCAAGCCAAGTAATACACAAAGTAAATAACAGACCTTAAAGTGTCTTTAAGTACTGTTGTTAATCTTTACTGTTATACTGCAATTTAAAGGTACTGATTTACATACCTGCGATGTTTGGCCCTGTAACTTTGCAAGCTGAGTTGTTCTCATGTTTAAGGACTGACTCCTCGTTACTGTGGCTCCAGAAGATTTCCCATTAACCTTTCTTTCCAGATGACAAGCTAGTAGCAGCTTCTCTTCTAACAGAACAGCATCCCATGGGTCCTCAGCAGTCATACTTGAAACCCTCTCCCCATCATCCTCTGCCTTGTTTAAAGTCTCCACAGTGTCCACTTTTGGTTTACTCAGAGGATCCAAATCCAGCCAGTCGAATTTACTGACATCCCCACAGCTCTCCGAGGCCGGCAGGTTGGACACTGCAGACTTTATGGAAGTCATTTCTAGGTCCGTGCTCGACTTCCCATTTCTCAGGAACTCTGAAGTGCTTGCAATTTTATCAAATACTTTTGCCATTTCTGGTGTGAGTACTGGAGGGTACAAAGGTAGGCTTCCATGTGGATGGAAAGGTGTGGTAGCTGCCAGTGGGTATGAAATGTATTGTGACTGCCTTGGAAAACCAAGATAAATAGGCTCTCTAGAGGGATAGGATGGCATACTTGGATGGAATCCATTCTGAAATACACCAGTCTGTTTTGTGTAAGAAGCTGAGGTGTAAATAGGAGGTAAAGTGCATGTCACAGGCGCTGGTATTCCAGGTGTCCACTGTCTCCTCTGACCCGTGGGCCCAAGGTAAAATTGTGAAGACATGGATGGGCTCAAAATAGGACTTGCTGGTAATGTAGGTACTTTACTAGATTCAAAATTGTCATCCAGCAGCAGTTTCTCTAGTTCAGCATGAGTAAGCTTCTCTATGTCAATGGTACTTAGTTTATCTTCCATGCTCTTGGCATCAGACTCTGGAAACACCATGAGATCATGGTCCTGCTTGCTGTGAGTCTGTGCTTTTTGTCTGGGGCTGCTTAAAGAATGAAAGGTTTGTTTATTACCAGCTACACCTCTTTCTTTCTGCATCTTGGCTAATGCCTCAGCTTCCATCTGCAGTGCCTCCTCTTTGTCCACATCTTTTGACCTTGGGGCTGACAGAGAAGGTGAGGAGCGCTGTTTGAATCCATTGCTGCTGGATATCTGGGCCATGCCGCAAGAGCAGATGTCCATGTACAGCAGCAACACTCCCCTCGCACTGGTTGTCCACCCTTGGCTTCAGAGCGGATTCAGCAGACCTGGAAAAGAAATAAAACATTAGAAACACATGCAACAAATCATACCAGGACAACTACTAAGTCACACACCACCAGCTGACAAAGTTGCACATGTCCTTCAGAAACCCAGGATGTAAAACTTTAAAGAGGTTGATTTTTTGTTTTTTTTGGGGGGAGAGAGTGTGAAACTTAAAAAGAAGCCACATAAATAAATTCAGTCTTTGAATTCTGCAAGACCCATTTATTTTTCTCACTCTGCCTACTGGTGCTAGTAAGCACTTGGTTTCTTTTTGCACTGCTAGACCCAAGACACACAAAAGCCACCCCCAGGTGTGTAGCGGTTTTCAGACTTGAGCAATTACACAGGTGCAATCTTGGGAGTAGAAGTCATGCGAAATACTATACAAATATAGCATTGATAAAGTCCATTATCAAGAGGACTTCCACCTTATTTCACTAGATTACAAAACCAGACCTTTCAAACTGCTGTACCATGATTATAATGGTCATAATGACACTGAAGGACCTCTCTTCCTTGGGAAAATATTGTACTTTACCCTCTTAACAAGAAAAATAATGGTTATGAAATGATATTTCTTGGAGAAGCAAAATAAGCTATTTAAGTACAGCTGCTCACTGACTAATCTCTTTAACAGCCCTTTACAGAAAGTGTCACTCACTATTAGGTAAGGGAAGAAACTACAAAAGGTCACTTTTGCTTAAGGCTACCACCAAGAAAATGGTATTTTACATTTCTTCAATTCCAGTTGTGTGCTTAGGGTTATGATACAACTTCCCATATTCATCACAGTACCTCTGCAGACTATTTATTAAAATAATCTTGCAAGAGATTACCACAAGAACTGTGTGATTTTTCAGCATTACTTCTACTTTATTCTCCAGCTTTTGGCACACAGCTGGATCAGAGTGGGGCCCAGGAGATAAGATGTCTTCCAGCAATAGGCAGTATGCACATCATGCAGCAAGATAAAAATCAGGAATAATGAGTTTCTGCAAGGAGGGTTACATAATCAGCAATCCTCATTAAAACACAGTTTCACTGAACTACATGAGCCTTATAGAGGCAAATCATTCTGAGTTTAAGTCATGCAACAATCTACAAATTAAGAATTCTCTGCAGCAAATAAGGCAGAGAACTTGAAATTCTTTATGTTCTCTTTCAATCCATACTCATTACAAGGGTTTGGATTTTAGACAGGGGTTTGGGGGGGTTTTTTGCCCTCCTTGAATCAAATTAGCAAGAAGTGCTTAAAACAAAGTGACTGTATTTCTCTGGACTCCCCACACAGACAGCAAGATTCTTAACAGATTTATAACAGATTCTTTAAATTCTTTAAGTCTGGCCAAGCTTTTGTTTTATCTGCTTCATTTCAATGGCTTATAGTGTGAAGGACAGACATCTTTATAAGAGGTTCTATACATTTCAGCTCAGTCTGAAGACAAATCCAAGTGAAACTCTTCACAAAGCAAAATTAAATAAGAAATGATGTTACAGTTGCCAAGACAAGAGTGACTTCAGAAAGCAGTGTCAGACTAACAAAATTATAAAACCCTGAAAACCACACAACTCAGGTCCTGGGGCATAAAGTCTTAAAGGAGGAGCTTTGGAAATTACAGGTATGAATCCATTCCACAGGATAATTATGTAAATATTCAACACAGACAAAGTCTACAGAAAAAAACCAGACACCAGATCCTCTTCTGTTCAGTATTTGAAGCCGCAGAGTTTGCCAACCATTAAAGCCATAAATATTGCCATTAGGAAGAAGTCTTGCCCTGTCTGCTGCCTGCCCTACCTCCAGAGTTCAGTGTAGTACACAGTCAGGGAATCAATTAAAAAATCCCAAACTATTCTGGCAGGGCTCCTTTACAATACAAGACAATGCAGGTCTCTGGTCCCATTAATGGCACAAATGTGGCCTTCAATTATTTACTACGCTCCTGTTAGCAGGACAATCACACTAAGACTTCTCTGAAGATGTACTGAATATTTTGTAGATGGTCTAAGCCTACCAGCCACAGATAATACCCTAATGAGAAGTCTCATATACTTGACACCACCTTCTCAGACTGTCTAGAAAGCTTAAGCTGGCCTTAATCTCTTCATTAACTTACAGCTGGTTAAAACTGCTATGTCAGATTTCTACATGCAAGAACACCCTCAGTTATGAAGTCCTCTCAAGAATTCCTACTTGGCTTTTCCAAGAAGCAGCAGCCTGAGGTAAGTGCAGTTTGCAGTTTCCACAGTCTTGCTGTTGCCTAAGGATTCTAAAGAACAGCAGGGCTTTTTCCTGAACTTTATTCCAAAAAATAAAATATAATCATGCTTTCCGAGACTATTCAGAACTGCTTGGGCTACAACTTACAAGATTATCAACCCATTCATGTGCTGCTTGACAATTACAAGGGATTTTTTTCTTAAGGAGATGAAAATAAAAATCATACAGTCTTCAAAGTTTATATGTAACAACAGCTATCTCTTAAAAAAAAAAGCCTTATTTTTCTGCTGAAATCAATGGCCTTGATCTCCGTATCACTAAGGAGTCTCCCGTTCACAAGGAAGAGCCACTGCTCGAGGAAGTCACAACTGCAGATAAACACACACATTCCTCAGCTCTCAAAAACAAGGTACACAGCTACCACAGCACCTCCATTCACAACATCTAGAGAATCCCAGTCACTCAATAACTGTTTGTTTATTGCACAATTTCACATTGCACTGCTGTGTTTTGGTCAGTTTATGACAGCACACTTGCACTGACAAATCCAGCGGCTTCTAGCATTCAAGAGAGAAGGTTATTGTTAGTGGTTATCTGAAAAACTGAATTTTAGCCTTGTGCTTTGCAAGTCAGCCTCAACAGCATACACACACATAATGTGATTGCTGTATTTAAGTCCTGTCCTTGGGAAACTTCTAAAGTCAGTGTATAAATGTCTGTCAAATTTTATAGGCATACTGCAGGTTTTTTTCAGACAGTTTGACATAAAAAAAAAAAACCTGATAAAACATCTGATAAAATTGGAATAGTTTTGGTGCAGCTTTACCCTGTTCTAAGCAGTAAATTCATGTAACACATAAGAAGAAAAACCCCCTAGGCATAACCATTGTTAAAATACTGATAGACCTTCTTTTAAATGCTAACCATGCAGCACCAGTTAACTTTTTTAACATAAGTTTAGCTTCACTTTGAACCTCTCACTTTGCAGCCATTTAAGTTCAAAGGCAGAGAGTGAGCAGAATTTAAACTTCTCCAACATTTACAAAGAGAAGGGCAAATTCCATTAGGATCATCTACCAGCAGGGAACTCCTCAAACACTCAGAAAAATAAGTTTCAATTCAAATATCCTGGAATCCTGAACCATTACTGACCAAGCTATAGGAACTCACCAGAAGTTTGCAACAACTGGAGGTCATTGAAGCCCCAGAAGTGATCCTTACAGAGCTAGGACTGCTCTCATCTGAACTGCTGCACACTATTTTAAGTAACAGCAATAATCAGTTTTCAGTTGTCAACCTGTTCACCTTCAAGAGAACTCCTCTTGCCAAGCACTCAAAGAATGTGAATTTATTTTGTTTATTTTTCAAGGAAAGCCAGAAGCAATTGAAGAGATTATAACAGAAATTAAGAAGTAATAAAACAATCCCCCACACCACTTACTTGTCCCCTAATTTTGAAATTAAACTGACAAATTAATATTTGGGTGAAGTCACCACATTTCTACTGCTCTAGCAGAACCCCACCTGCTTCCTTTAAAAGTGGGTCTAAAACCTCAACCACATAATTTATCTACAGCCCTGACCAAGTATAAAGTCTCCTGCAGTCAGATTTCACTAACTTGAAGCAGTATTTCCTCTCTCAGCCAGCTGTGATCAGACAGGAGTCTGCAGACCTCTTTGGCTCCCATCTAGCAGAGTTGCTGCAAGAGCAATACTTCCTTGGTAACAATTTTACATAAATGTATTTAGAGCCTAAAGTTAATTTGATCACTCAAGTACCTGTGTATTGTCATATAATTTTGTGTATGGCACATTCATTATTTCAGAGTAAAATACTCTTTAAAAAAAAGCAGCAAGAAAACAAGAACCAAGAAACTGCAAGATGCCTGATCATATCCTTCAGATCAAAACCTTTACATGGAATGGAAATTAATTTTAAACCAGATTTTCACTTAGAGAGACTTACATTAAAAAAAAACTAAAAATGCTCTAGTCTAGCAAATACATAAAATGGAACCAGGCAGAATTTTCTTTCCAATAAAGCATTTATAGTTTTCTGGTAAGAAGCTTTTGGGAACCAATATGAGACATTAAATCTCTACCAGGACAAAAACTCCCAAAATCTGAATTAGCTTCCTATCTTAATAAGCAAGGGATGACTTCATCAGACATAAATCGTTTTACCTTAAGCAGAGGTAATCTCACCATCTGCTCATGTACATGTTAACATTCTTCTCTATTTCAGATGAGTTGCACAGCTTTCTTCTCAAAAACACCCAAGGCTTGTAATACCCTATTTATAATTTGTTTTACGCAAGCATAGAACATATTATTTGGTAATTTCTTTACAAGAAGTACTTTATAGCTATCAGAAATCAGTGCACATGAATTCCCTGGAGTCCAAGCACTAAATACAGAAGCAATGATAACAAGTCAGGCCATTTCCTGCATTCCTTATAAAGTAAGGCCCTGGCTTAGAGTAGCCAGTGCTTCCTCAAAACAAGTGCAATTTTCAAAGTAACTTTGAGGTTATTTGGCCATTAAAGAAAACAAAAATAAAAACACTTGAAGCATTTGCCTCACATTGAATCATAGCTAACTTACAAATTAACAAATCTTGCCTGCATACCAGAGACAGTAGCAGTTTTATGGGAAACCAGGGAAAACTTAGCAAAATACGACAGCAGTAATATACTGTGGAAAATACTAATCATCTGCAAAGGAATTCATAGCCAGACATTTGCCACAGCAGGAAAACTCCTTAGCAAAAAAAAGAAAGAAAAAAGTCACAAGAACTTTGATGTTCAGAAGCCCTCTCTGCCAGATGCATTCAGATTGCTACAAACTGAGAAAAAACTGAGCACATACCCATGACGTGACTTCTTCAAGTAAGGCTGTTATTCTTTTTAAATAATGTTAGGTTTACACTGGAGGTTTTCTCAATAACAGTTCTGAAAGGTCAGTGTTAAAGGTTTACAGTTCTATCACGCTATCTTTCCATTAAAAACTTAGTAGCTTCTTTAATCCAGTCATTTTAGCAAAATTAGCAAGTGCCTCCTTGCAAATGAGATTAACACAGTTAAACAAAAAAATGAATCTATTTTGTTTCAGCTCATATCTACAGAACCTTCAAAGACAACTGCACTAGCTCAAACACAGGTGCAATTTTTAACTGGGCACAAAACCTGAACTAACACTGATTTCACTTGTTTTGCTCAAATCATTCAGATCATAAATACCTAAGCAGGAACCACATCTCTTAACTTTGATTTTGAAATTTCATTTACATCTAGAAAGTACAATTTCATCACAAAACCTTTGATCTCGAGGGCTAAGCAAGAATAGGATGTTTCTAGCACTAGAACAGGAAGTCTCAGCCTTTAAGGTCTTTCAACATCAGCAAAACCCCTTGAAAAATCCAACCTCAGCTGTTTCAGTGCTTATAAAAATGTATGAACTACTGAAATCAATTTTCACCCAGGACACTGTGCAGAGGATCATTAGCAGATATGGCACACTTTGTAGCTGCTGTTAAATTTGAATCTTCAGGTTTTGATCAATGTTTCAAGAGAGACAAAGCATGGATGCATCTGTTGTGATGTTCCAGCCTGGTCTCAGTGAGGGCAGGTACAGATACCTACAGACCACAAGTTTCTCATGGCCACTCTCTTCCCTGCAATGGTTTGCACCACTGGCCACTGCAAGCCCTTCCATCACAAAGACGTGGATACATGCAGATTTGGTACAGCAGGCTCGCAAGCTTATTCAGCACATTTCTGCTATTATACTCCTCCCCTCAAATTTTGAACCTAATCACCACTCCACTTAGGTCTGTTAAGAGATGGGAGTCATAAAGATAATTGAATTCCATGTAAGTTTCATAAAACAAAAACCTTGATCCTGACAACAACACTGAGTGTCACAGCCAGAGGAAAACCCTAGCATGAGCTCATATAACGGGACACTGCAGATTTATCACCAGGATAAACTTTATAAACGATTGAATCATGGCAAGAAGTCCTTAGAGCCAATCAGCGGAAGATACAAATCAACAGGAAACTTGGCACTGGTTTCATCAGCTACTACTCACCAAAGTCTGCATCCCTGTATTTCCTCCTATCCTGTTCTCAGCTTCCTAACAGCATCCTCCTAGTCTGTTCCTGCCCAGTATTTTCTGGATGCAGGTACCAGAAAAGAGCAAGAATGAAACTGATGGCATCCCAGGCTGTTTCATTCCGATGCACTTAGCCAAGATAGTTTTTTTCCATGCCTTACAGCCAAGCTTATTACCCGCATTGTTTGACAAAGGCTAGGAATTCTAGTTCTGTTGCAATGTTTCTCCTTTCAGTTCCTCTCCTCCTGTTTCAAAAGCTTGCTTTTAAAAACTTTGTGCTGGTTCCCTTGCTCTCCAGACACCTCTTAAACTGTGCTTTCCTCCACGTCACCCTGACGTACACGATCCCTCCACCAATCCCGCTTTTCAAAGGCTACTTGAAAACACTCATGCAATACAAACTTTCATACAGAATCAACATCAGCTGCTGGCCTAAGGGGAGGCTTTTTCCCATTCTTTAAGTGAGGTCATTATCCCAAATATTTTGATTCCCCAGCTGAATAATTGGTGCAGTAATTCCTGACTTGCAAAGTAGTTTTATTCTGAAATACCACTTTCATGGAACAATTAGGACAGGAAGGGACCTTAGTTATTCATGCAGTGTGAGGCCTGACCCCAGTAGAGAATGACAAATTACCTGGAGCATGTAGCTAAACTCGTACTTCCATTAATCCCAATCCCAGTGGAACTAAACAGAAGACAGACAACATTTTAAACTACATATCCAATTTTATCAAAACCATAGAAACTGTCTAGTGTAGGTAGAACAGAGAAAGAGGACAGAAACATCTGTGCTGTCTGCTTAAATTACCACAATAGAGATGCCCAAAAGCTTTCCATATAGTTCTATAATATTCTGCAGCATAGACAGAAGACCATGTTAAAATCCCAATTTTTCCTAAGTTATGTGCCCGAAGTAAGCCGTGCATACATCCTCCTATTGTCACAAAACACTGAGAACACAACAAAATGCAGGAGGCTCATGATGCAAGGTACAGAGGCTGTTAATACAGGGAGATGAAAACAGAGAGATTCCCCCCACAGAGATCCTACTTACTCCCTGTGCATCAGTGCACAACAGACACCTTCAACAAAACATCATCAAAAACATGCATGGAGAGGAAACACTGACACCTCAGCTCTGTGAGATAAATACTTCACTCTGTATCACTGTATTAGTATCACCCTACCAGTCTAACCTAATGCAATTCTGCTGCAGTAGCCAAATTATTTCCACCACTTGCTTCAGCAGCTGAGTTTCCCCTCAGGCAGGAAACTTGCACAGTTTCAGTTATAACCAGCAGATGCTTCTTAGTCACACACCTCATATTCATAGGAGATGGAGCAGAATTGCTGATTACTAATTGACAGAACCAATGCACCTTTCACGTGTACCCCCATGCTTTATCCATTAGAAAATACTAAATGTTTATTACATGTATTGATTCTACAACCATGGGGTTTGTTTTTTTTACAATACACAGGTAGAGGACTGAACAGGATGGCTACACTCAGACCAAAGGTTCATCTCATCCTTATCTTGTCTCTAAAGGTGGCTTTGGAAATGCAAAGAGGAAAAAGCTAAACCAACACAAACACTTCCTCAAAATACCCTTCTAGTCTAAGGGTACTGCCATTAATTTGGCACTCAAGTACTTCCTGAATCCTGAGGTAACTTCTCTAAGATTAAGACTCTTGGTGGACATTTTCATCAGGAATTTGTTCAGATGGATGCTGAACTCAGGTAAACTTCCAGCCCTCACCTTGTAACAGCACTGTCACCAGCTCTGCTCCTCTCCTGTGACTGCAACCCAAGCAGAAGGTCACATTGGTTACTGATGACCTGTTCCTGACCAGTCCCCTACAAACATCAACTACAACACTGAAGCCTACAAGCTCAATTATATTTCCTCTGGGTCATGATGCACTAAACAACCTCCAGATCTGATCCAGTGACATTCCCTTAGCACAAACACCACAAGGTCCTCACACACTACACACTGCAAGCTGTGGTTGGGTTTTTGTAAGTGATGTTTTGTTTGTAACTTCAAATTACATGTTACATGAAACATGCAGACATACCTTCTCCCTCTTACTTCCATTTCTTCCCTCTGAAGTGACCATCACTTGGGCAGTTTAATCTAAGGAAACACTTTCAAGCTGCATTTCTACAAAGTTATAGATTGAAGTAATATTTCTCATAATTTTTTTTATGTGCACTTTGACAAAAGCATTTAGTTCAAAATTTTTTATAGCTTAAGTGAGGTTTATCATTACTGGCATGCTTTGAAACACTTCCTCTTTCCCTTTCCAGTCCAGCCTGGAAACAACTTCATCACGTTTCTCACAAACTTACATCACACCAACCTCCTTACCTACAAAGGGGTTGGATGATGCTGTATTAGATGACTGATTTTATTGACCACTGTTGATAAAGACTGAACCCTGGTTCTGGTAATTAATGACACATCTACATCTTCTACTTAAAATAGAACTATATGTTTACACAGTTACACATCCATAAAGCAAACGACTTACATTTGTGTAATACTCTCTATCCTTAAGCTTTTTGTATTATCCTAAAAAGAAATAAACACCGAATAATTTCTGTACTGACTGCAGACATTAAAAGGCAATACTTCTAAAACAACAACAACAAAAAAATTTAAAAAATAGAAGATCTTTACTTGAACATCTTTAAGGCTGACGTTATATTTTATGACTTTTAGTCATGTCAGTATTGGACTTAAACTGGTGCCACTGCACTGCAATTTTTGAAGCTCCCATAAGGCCACCTTAAGATTGTTCAAGAGTTTAAAAGACAAACAACATGCAATCCTACTCTAATAAAATTCAAATCTAGCATTCATTTTTCTAAATAACCCCATACCGTCTGGTTTTGATCCCACATCAAAGCCTAAGACAACAACAAAAAAAAGCCCTCCAAAACATCACCTCAGCATTTTTATTTCTTAAACAACATTTTAATCCAAGTGTCTCCAGTTAGCCAGCAAACACAACAAGCAACAGTGAGTAAGAAATATCAGCAGTTTCTATTTAGTTTGAGAAGTAAGAAACAAAGGAACACTAAATCAGAAAGTATTTTTTTTACTTGATGTTTTGAAGTGCATAATTTTCCATTTAAGGCATTCAATTTTCTTTGTTAGTACACAGAGAGCTACTCAAATCAGATAAAAAAAACTAAATCGTCAATTTCAATACAATGATTATATGTCCTGATGAACCTTTATGTTTGAGTTATAAGGGATGACAGCAATAACCCACAGGTAAGGGGAACTTCAAGTACATAAATCAGGATTACTACTGCACTGTAATGAAGACAAATCTATTTTATTAAATCAATGAAAATTCTAAATATTTCCTAAGATCTCCTTTGTATTTTTCATAAACAAGCATCTCTAAGAGACGTAAAAGAATACTCAAATACAGCACACCATTTAAGAAGATGAGACATAATAACCTATTACTTGTCTGGTTTGTGGTCTCCCCCCCAAAAGGTAATTTACTTCAAGTATTTGTCCTTTCTGCCTGTGTTCTCTCCCTCTGCCTTTATCTTCTATGCAACTTTCTTTTACTGTCCCCTTACTCTCACCAGTTTTGCTCCAACTTGCTTTTACAAAAGAACAAACACAACCCCCCAAAAAAAAAACAGCACTTGGTGGGAATTACAATCCCTTTCTCCCTCTCCCACAAAAGTGCTAAGTGAAGCCAATTTAAGCTACTTCTCTTTCTCCCAGACGCATAAAGTTTGTTACAGGCCCACTCTCAGTGTTGGGGGAATGAAGCACACAGCTCCCTTCAAAACCAACAAAGCCATACAAAAAAATACTTTTGTCTGTCTGATTTCATTTCCCCTGCCCCATTTCTGCTTCCCCTTTGGATTCTTCATAAATCATCCATCACTACTACTCCTGAACACAGCTTATATTCAACACAAGTATTGCACAACGTCTTGTACAAACACCAGACATTTTTTCTCAAATTTTCAGTTCCCTTTGGGAAGAGATCTGCACTAAACATGCAACTTTTAGTTAAAACCTCTGCCTCTCTCCTCTACTCCAAATCAGTTTAACTGTGCTATGCTCTGGTATCAGGCTTGTAATAATACAATGTAGAAAGAAATGTAGAAAGACCACCAGACTCTCCTTTTCTTCTAAACACTTTTCTTTTGACTTGCATCTTGCTACCACAACAGCATAGCTGAAGTGGGAGGATACTTGTGCTAACAAAGGTGCAGGAATACCTTTTTTATTGTGTTGATACAGAATAATAAACCAGATCGAGCCAAGAACAGCAAGGCAATCACAAACTTCCATGTACCACTAAGAAACGCCGGCAAAGCTCCCGGAGGAAACAGCAGGGCTGTAAACATCCAACTTCTCTGGGAGCACAGCAAAGCACCAACCCGGGGCGAGCCGGCCCGCTCCACAGCCAGCAAGGGGATGAACAAAAAGGAAAATATAACCCCGGTGGGTGTCTGCAGCCACCGCCAAGGTGCCCCCTGCGCCGGGCACCCCCCGAGCCAGCGCCCCGGCACCCGGAGCCTTCACCCCCGGCTCCAACAGCACCTGCGGGGCGGGCAGAGCTGCGGCCGGCTCCGCGCCCCGCACACGCAGCTCCCGCCTGGAAGCGCTTCCCGCGGGGAGCCCGCCCGGCTCCGGAGCGGGACGGGCCGTGCGGACAGCGCTGCCCCGGCCGGGCCCGCCGCCCGCAGGTGCCGCCCGGCAGCCCCGGGGCCGCGCCGAGGCCGCGCCGGCGGCGGCAGAGCCCCAAGGCCGAGGGTCGCGGAGACCCCCGGGAGGGGCGGGCGGAGCGGGGAGCGGAGCGGGGAGCGGCCCGGGCAGGGCGGGGCCGGGACGGAGCGGGGCCCGCACCTCGCCCCGACCCCCGGGCTCCCCGCGCCTACCTCGGCCATTTCCCCTGGTCCCTGCTGCTCCCGGCGGGAGCGCTCCAGGCTGCGGGCAGCTCCCCCCGCTGCGCTCCGCTCCGCCGCGCTGCGCTCACTTCCGCCCGGCCGCGCGGGGCGGGGAGGAGCCGGGAGGAGCCGAGCGGGGCGGGACGGGCCCGGGGCCGCCTCACTCACCTGAGCCCGCGCTGCGGGCCCGGCCCCGGGGGCGGCTGTGGGGGGGGGGTGGGTGGCGCTGGGGTGACTCGCCGTCATTTCCTCCCCTTATCGCCCCATCTTCCCAAGAATGCTCGGCACGGCCGGGAACTCGCCCAGCGCACCAGAAACGTCCGTCGGGGGGGCCGCGGACACAATGGACTTCCTCAGGCGGCGGCGGGGGAAGGGCCGGGCCGGGCCGGGCGGGGAGGCCGGAGAGGCCGGGGAGCCCTTTGGATTCTTCTGCGGGGATGAACCCTTACCAGAGGACCACCAACAACAGGTTCCACTGCACAGAATTTTGCTAAACTAACTTCAGAGCTGACTTAGCCGGCGAGGGCAGATCCCTGTTGTCAGCCCCAGCCTCCCTGACATACCAACACGTTTCAGAAAGACCAAATATTTTGGTTTGACCTTCACAATAGCTTCAAAAGAGCAAAATGCTTTGGGTACGGCCGAAAGTATTGCATGTGGGATTTCATACAAAGTTAAGACAATGGGCCTTTCATAAGATCAAGTTAAAAGTTGTCATGGATGTGTAAATGTAGCAGTATTATTTTTAATGTAGATATAAAAAAATTCCAAACAGAATAACTTTATATTCCATCCACTCAGGGAATTACTTTAAGCGAAGAATTCAGTTTTAAGCCTACTGGCACTTTATTCTGCACTTTTAGCACACTGAAATTTCGAAAAATACAAAACACTTCATGAAGCATAGAAGACACATGAAAAGAAGACACATCAGTTTAGAAGCTACAATACAAATGAATTATCAAAAATCAGTCAGGAATACATTGCTGAGAGTCACATTTTTACTCTGGATATATATATAACCATCATTTTAGCATCTAAGCATTTTCTATTGGATACATCTTGACCTGACACCTTTAAGGTCAATGAAAGCCCTTGCAAGTGACTTCAACATGAGCAAAATGGGGACTTGGAAGACTGACACAAAATATGTTCCTGGAGAGTCATCACAGACACGACTTTAATTACATAGATTAAAAAAATTACCAGAGTTCTTACTACCCTTGTGATCTAAGCCATCAGGGATTTTTCAGGCTGACAGTTATTACGGGTAGAAATTAATCCTTTCTAATGCCATTCCGCTTTTGACAATTAATAAGCAAATTCTGCTCCAATTTTGAACACTGAGTGGAGCATCAGTAGAAGAAATCTACTCAAAAAAAAGAAAGTTCAAGGTTCCTTTCCAGATGGTCTGTCCAGAAACACCTTACCTTCCTTTCAGATTGCATTTTAGACTTTTTGTCCTGGCAGTCGTGTCTCCTGGGCACCTCCTCTGCTGGGCTCCTGAGCTGATCCTGGCCAGGAGAGCCAGTTGTACTTGCAGCAGTTAGTGACCCACGTCAATGATGCTTTACAGGGGGACCAGTGTCTTTCTGGCTGGGATCCTGCTGCAAACCAGTGCCATGGTGTTCGTGCTGTTTTCCCCTTCACGTACAGGTCACATTAAACTCCTCCCAATTGCACCAATGAGTCACCGGCCATAGGGTCTAGTCCTGGGATAACCATTTGACAATGTTTCATCCTTTGCTAAGTGAAGGAGCATTAACCTGCTCAGTCTGAACAAAAGGCAGTTGCCACACCCAACAGTTCCAACAAGATCGTGTTGGAATGAGATATCTCTAAGGTCCCTTCCAACCCTAGCCATTTTATGATTCCACGATTCCATGATCACAGCTATTTGATTGACCAACCTCCATCATGTCATTACATAACTTGTGACAGTAGGTCAAATATGAATCTTACTAGTTAAGATAGGAAAGATGATTTGGTTCATTCTGTGGATTAGTGAAGAATTTTAGACTATTATCAAGCCTGCCTATCAGTGTCATTATAACTGCAAGAACTGTCTGTGCTTTTCCTTGGAAATTATTTCCTTCTTGTCAAAAAATTTTCTGGCTATTCCATATTTTAAAAAAATAATTTAAGCCCATCCTTTTTAGCACTATCTCATTTTTGAAAGGTACTCTGAAGATACTTCATGTTAAATAGGTGCTGATTTCATATTATCACACTGAATACAAACTGAGTGTGCTATTCCTTCCTTTGCTTTCACAGTCACAGAATCATTAATACTTGGAAAATACTTCCAAGATCACTGAGCCCAACCTTTGACCAGACATCATGCTGTCAACTAGACCATGGCAGTCAGTGCCATGCCCAGTCATTTCTTTAACACCTCCAGGGATGGTGATTCCACCACCTCCCTGGGCACTCTTCCAGTACTTGACAACACTTTCAGTGAAGGAATTATTCCTCATGTCCAGCCTGAACCTCACCTGGCACAACTTGAGGCCATTTCCTCTTGTCCTGTGGCTGAGAGAAGAGACCCACCCTCACCTGGCTACAACCTCCTTTCAGCATTGTAGAGAGAAATAAGGTCTCCCCTGAGCCTCCTTCTCTCCAGGTTAAACAACCCCACTCCCTCAGACCCTTCACCCACTTTGTTGCCCTTCTCTGGATTAGCTGCAGCACCTCAATGTCTTTCCTGAATTGAGGGGCTCAGAACTGGACACAGGATTCAAGGTGCCATCTCACCAGTGACGACTCCAGGGGGACAATCAGTGCCTTAGTCCTGCTGGCCATGCTATTTGTGATACAGGCCAGCACTTTGCACTGAAGAGCAACTCCAACACAAGTACCTTTGCCTCTGCTTTCATTGTTTCTCAGCTACATCCACATTACCCAAGTACCAATTACCAGGTGCACTCTGGAAGCAGTATCAGCCAGTTTTAGAAATAGCATTTGTATGTCAGAGGCCACGTAGCCTCTCCATAGCTGGGCAGCCGCAGCTTTCTTGTTTCCTTCAAGAAAGAACAACTGGTTGGCCTTGGAAGCTCAGCTTCCAGGCAAAGTGACACTGTTCCCTAGAGAGCTGAGTCAAGAAGGGAACAGAGGCATAGCCTGCAGACTTGCTTAGGAATGGATGATTACAAGTGACCCATTCCCACCTGCAGGAATGACACCAGCTTTAAAGTATTTCTCATACAGGAAGTTATTAATGTGCCCATGTAAAAGCAATGCACAAGGTCTGTGTCTCAGCAGCTGCACTGTCTTGTTCCCATGTGTCTTGCCTGTGATACAGAGATCAGATGCCACAGTTGCCCTGACAGTTTTCAGGAGATAAAGCTATGATAAAAATAATGATATTTTCACTTGATAAAACTATGTCTTGTAAAAACCCCCACAATTTATTAAATAACATTTTAATGAAAATTTAAATTGCATACCACAGACAGAATAAATGAGAGAACTCAGTCAAATATTTGGAGAGAGTAAGTGCTGTGCTTGCTATGCTGATAGTCAAACATCCCAAAAGAACTGACAGACAGCATATGCAAAGACCAAATCAGCTTGTGTAACTAACAATATTGACACTGGTATTAACTGGAAATATGACAAACTGTCACTGGTAGATGCTTTTTTAAACAATATCTTGGATACAAGGAAGACTGAAGTATACCTAGATCAAAAGGACGCCTACACGTAACAAAGCTGAACAAATGTGCTGTGGTGACTATAACACATGGGAAGTAAAAAACTAAACAAAAACAAAACACACAAAGCTCAAAAAAACCAAACACCCACCATCAAAACAAAAACAGAATAAGAATACAATCATTTTCAAGCCAAAATTTCCCTGATTTTCTTCTAAGCATGAAATGCATTTATATTCCCCCCTGATTTAACAGGTGAATGCCTTGAGATACTGGAATTGCTACTTGCCTTTAACTAACTGGAAGGAATAAACTTCATGTCTATTGTTAGAGTATCCTTTTTGTAAATGACAAATTGTTAGTAGGAGGACAGGGATTATTAAAGGACAAATGTGCTTCCTGTGACAATAGGAAGACAAAGCATATCCTACCAAGGACAAAAACCTCCTCACAGAATCCATGCCAGGTACCAGAACATGGTAAAAAACCCACACCCACTTTGTGCAGCATGGAAATTCCCGAGATTTCATTCCTTGGGGTGTGGACTGCAACACAAAGGTTGGATTTGAAAGTAGACCAACTCAGACTGTGCAGGAAACTAAAATCATGCAACTACATCTGCAATTCCAGTACAAGGCTGCTCTTAGCGTGGCTGCTGGATTCAGTGATGTTTGAATCAAAGACAAAACAGCTTTTATCTTGTTACATTTATATTTATCGTGTTATCTTATTATATTTACTTAAAGAAATCATGTTAAATATACTGAGAAACTAATCCTAAACAGAGTAAACACTAAAAAAATCTACCAATCCTCAGCTAATCAAGACACTGATAGCCTCAAGGTGACCTCTATATATTTAAAGGCAACAAGTTTTAAGAGCTAATTTTATAACAACTGGTAATTTGTATCAAAATTGCAGCCAGCGTTTGCTATCTATAAACTTTTTTTTCTCTGCAAACCAGCAGAGGGAGACAGGTTCTATTTTACTCTGAAAGAAAACAGAAGATTGTATTACTTCAAAAACGACACCTTCTGAAAATTCACTATCATTCCCTAGCTTAGGCATGCAATGCCTTTTCTTGGTCATTTTGAACTCTATGATTAATACTCACTTTTCTTTTTTGGTTTGTTTGTTTGTTTTTTGTTGTTTTTTTTTTTTTTTTTCTTTTTCTTTTTAGTGCTTATCCAAGTTTAAATGGCTATTGCTTAAATCTGAAGATGTTTAGACAACAGCATGTTTCTATTAATACTTCACTATGAATTTCTCTCAAGGAGAAAGGGGATATCAGTGCTAGCAATGACTGAAAGAAAAAATTAGGCTGTGGTTTCGTTTTTGTTGTTTCACTGTCATGCAACAGCTTCCATGCATTTGCACCATGTCTAAAGTCTGCATATGCCTCTCAAAATCTAAACAATAATTTCAGCTGGCTTTACATATGAGTTACATATTTAAGGATTAAATATAAGAAGAAAGTTCTGCTCTAAAGTAAAAACCACAAAAACAACTCCTGGTGGTTTCAAGTGCAAGTAAAATGTTCCCTTGGGTTAATTTCTTAGGACCCAGGTCTTGCTTCAGGAAACGGGAATTTAGGCATTACGAGCTAAAATGTTACTACAGATCTTGGCACAGAAACTTAGGTATGTCTCATATGGTTTAGGCAACATTCTCTACAAAATGACATAACAGGGCATACATTTGACATTAATATTTTTTTTTCATATTTACCCATATTTTTTTCGGATAAGTTATGTCCAGAAGAGCTACTAGAACAGGGACCTGAACAGAAATTACTTTACACATGTTACTACTTGTTTTACTGTAAATAGTTTGTGATACTATTTTTGTTGTTGTTGTTGTTCATAAACTCCCTTTTGCAGATGGTTTATTTACTCAGAAAAAAAAACTATAATAAATGCTTTTTGGCTAGAATGTGTTCTAAGCAATATGCACGACTGCCATAATTTTAAATAAATCTTATATAAAATGAAGTTTCTGAATATTCCTAAAATAGAATGGAAGCAGAAGAGTTAGAAAATGCATGCAGAAAGTGTGTCACTGCTGCAGTGTACTCAGGAGGTACTGTGGGATAGTTTTGAGTCTGTAGTGTGCTGTGCTAAGGGCTGTTACTGTATGAATGGTGCCAGAAAAACCTGTGTGAGAAACTGTGGGCAACAGGATGCGTGCCTGGAAATAGCAATCATTCCTGGGGCAAAGATAATTGAGGTAATTGGGAAGCCTGCTAGTATTTAAAATCCCAGTCACAACCAGTCATGCTTAATCAGACATCCAAAGGCAGAGGATGATAAAGCTGCACATTGAGTACTCACTTGGATTATTCTATATCAAGAAGTTCAAACAAACCAGCACTACCAGTAGGAGTCCTACACAGGAGAGAGACTTCCACAGGCTAAGAAAGGGGTTATAAGGTCTTCTCCCAGCTGCCCATATTCCTGTAGCTCCATGAAAGATCTAAGCCCTTCCCCAAAAAATCTGGTACAAGCTAATTGCATGAAGTTTCTTGTAGCTACCCTAAGTTCCTCAGTAACAAAACTTCACAGTTCTTTAAGCATTGAAAGCCCATGGAAATATTCCACTATTAAAAAAGTATTGAACAATTCCTTATGTCATGCTTTTACTTGTAGTCACACAGTGTATATTGGTAAAAAGAAGTTATCATATCAAGGACATTCACTGAAGTGTTTTCATATCCCTGTCCAAGTCTAAATCTGTCATGGCTCTGGCCCTCAATTCCATGTATTTTGGTATACAGCTTTTTGTAGTTTCCATAGGGGAAGTTAAGTACACAATGTGTTCCCTGGAGAACCTTTTTAAAACCAGTTTTCAGGGTAAAGGTCAATGATCCAAATTCTGGAAGCAGCAGAATTATTTTTAAATGCCTTAAATCCTTGCCAATATTCTTTGGTTGGTAAATAGGCATCCTCTACTTAGGGATGACAGTTATGTAACAGCAGAGCACTGGCGTGTATTCCAAAGGGATTTATTGCTTTCCTTTGCTGCTTGCATTCATGAGTAGAAAGACACCCATGCTTGAGGGACTAAACTGGAGAGAGCTTTAATGAAAATTATCTCTGAGTTTGGTGGAAAATCTTTCAGATAGGATTGCTGTGGTCAGCCCCCAGAAAAAGGAACCCAACGACATTAATATATGTCACAACTCACTGAACAACTTACCACAGAGTTTGTGTGCGTGGGAGGGAAAAGAAGCAGTGTGTGCTCATGTGTGCACAGCTCACTGAGAAACCTCATGGGTGGGACAGCTGATGGACTCACCACACAGTCCTGGCCTTGATACAAACCCCATCTTTGTGGATACACCATCCAACAGAACAATTCCACCAAATGCAGCAGGAACTCCATCTGGATTGAGCTGGTCCAGCCAAGTGTGGGTGTGCAGAGCACATTGGGGATGTCCCTTCTGTTCTTCTGGGGTGCCAGAGAAATCACCTGTCAGATCACCTTCTTGGGCTCCACAGTCATCCTCCTGCAATGAAGCAGTGACACATCAGGGCCTGGAGAAATACAACCCTTGTCCTAAGAACACAGGCAGAACTGAAGCATTTGGAAATATTAATGTTAAGAAAATTACTCATTTTCCAAACTTAAATGTAGTGTTAAGCCTTAAATAGTAATAGCCCTTTGCTTGAGATATATACTGAAGAGTAGCTGAAGGATGTGAAAGATGATAAGGATAAGGGAATGACACCACAGTATTGGCTAATTCTGCCTATGATACCATATCTTCAAACAAAAACCTTCAGTCTTCAAGCTGAAAGAGAGTAGGTTTAGATTACGTATTAGGAAAAAATTCTTCACTGTGAGGGTGGCTCAGAGAAGCTGTGGATGTCCTGTCCCTGGAAATATTTAAGGCCAGGTGGGATAGAGCTCTGAGCAGCCTGGTCTAGTGGAAGGTGTCCCTGCCCATAGCAGGGGGTTGGAATTAGATTATCTTTAAGGTCTATTCCAACCCAAACCATTCTATGATTCTATGAGACCTAATTTGCCACAGTGAAGCAAGTATCTAAGATTATGTGTGTGTGGTGAAAGTATAGAGTGGTCTAAAAACTCTTAGAAACCTCTAAATCAAATCAGTTTTAGCTACTTTGTTTTAACTAAATACCAGACCTTTCAGGAAAAAAAATTAAATTGTGTATATATCACCTGCAAATGTTACTTCTACTAGAATACTGCATAGTCTTTTGGGACTTTGGGAGCAGAAATTCATTATCCAAGTCAGGAATCATATCAAGCATGATCTTGGTTTTGTGTTTAAATCAATGGAAGTTGTGCTGTTTTTTCACTGAGAGAATAGCATTAAAATAACAAAACTATCTTTGCTTTATTCCACTAAAAGAAGTGGTAGGATCCACTTGCAGTGTTTTGGCACCCCCAAGGGTACCTGGCTGAATACTTAACCTATGGAAGCTACATATTAAAATACCACACTAATGAAAAGTTTCATCCTCCAGCTATTTATTCATTCTCTGTTAGCAAGGGCATCCTGTCCTCCTTAGTCTTTCATTATTAAAAACAAGTTGAACTCCTGGTTATTAGGTTATGATATAAAATGCCCATCTCCCATGTAATATTAAAAACCTTTAAAAATCCACAAGGTTTAAGTCAGAAATGCCATGAATTTTGTAAAACCTGGTAGTCTTTGTGAGATTTAAAACCTGAATAAAGATTAACTACATTTTCCTGAAGCAGCAGAGAATACACTGATCATCCCTGACCTCTCTCTTAGAGTGAGAGAGACTTTAGCAGCTTGTCTAAGGACAAACAGAAGTATACTTTTTTCAACCCTGAAAAGATATGAAACATTCCCAGCCTTTTAGAGAATTCCTTGGATATTTTTGAGGATGCACACAGCTTTCACTGAAGGGGGAAAGTACAGATTTGAAACAGATGGGCTTCTTTTTTTTTTTTTTCTTTTTTTTTTTTAATAAATTGATTGCTATCACAAATCCTACAATTTGGAATAATCAGGCTAAAAATCCTATTCTCAATTATATCACTTCTACATCCTTATTTTTTCTTAGCATCACAGTTTCATGAGCTCTGCAGCCACTGCACAGTTTTCTAAGTAGAAAGGATAGATAGTCTGACAGCTGTAGAGGGCTTATACTGAAAGCATTTAAAGAATCCTTCTTTAATATGATTTTGGTGGAAATTAAGCTTTACTCATGTTCTATTTGCACTGAAATTAACAGGGTTGATCTCAAGGATGACTAAAACATCCCTGGGAGCTTGGACTGGGAAGGGAAGGGAAGGGAAGGGAAGGGAAGGGAAGGGAAGGGAAGGGAAGGGAAGGGAAGGGAAGGGAAGGGAAGGGAAGGGAAGGGAAGGGATTATCTGTTTCTGTGACAGTGTGTATCACAATACAATTTGTTGAGATTCCATCTCCCTAAATAAAGAGGATTTCCAGCAAGCCCTGGAGTGTTTTCAGCCACTGAAAATCAGGCCACATAGTGGGATGTGTTTAAGACCAGAACTGGAGTATCCTGCTTACCACAGGCTCTACCATAATTATGAGATTGTTCCCAGAAAGTCCTTTTTAACACTAAGTTACTTTAGAAATACTAATAATATTTTAATTTCTTTTTAGATATCAAAATTCAGAGAATTCACTAACCTTTTTGAGTGAGTGAATAACATTCTTCCACTGCTGCCCTTTATTCCCTTTCTTAAATAAGCATATAGGTTAAGGAAACTCAAATAAGCCTGATAGATTATGGCACCATCTACAGTTTCAGTGACCAGCCCAAGGTGTTTAGGGTGAAAACAGACTAAGACCCTGCAACTCATTAGAAACCACAAATTTAAAATTAAAGAACAAATATCGTGTTACGCTCTCAGCTAAGTGCACACATGGAGATTAGAGAGGACTAATAGAGCATGACTGGCACCTTTGCAAACACAGGACTTCAAAGATAAATACACTGCCTGCCTAATGGCACAAGGCAGACAGATGTGATGACAGAGGTAAAGCTGGCATTGAAAGCTTTTTTTTTTTTTTTTAACCCATGTTTAAACTGGATATCCCTCTGTGATCCTTAAGCACTGGCAATGAATGTTTCCGATTGCTGTAGTAAGGGAGCATTTAAAAGAACCTGACACTGATGTCTTCACTTGCTTTGAAAAGTCTGAAATCATTAAATAACTTGACTGCTGTCTACTACTCTTCCATAGCAGTACACAAATCAGAATATTTTGATGAAAGACATCAGTTCTTGCCCCAAATTTGAGTCCTATGAGGGACCCAGTGCCTGCAGTCATTATAATGTGAAGGGAGTTTTGCCTTGACCAGATGATTAAACCTTAAGACTGTATCTAAGAAAAAAATTGCAGTCATTTCAGTGGGTAAAGTTCCTTAAAATCTCAGAAAATGGTATCAATTTAAAAATAACATGGAAAGCAGTATTTGTTTCCATCTGTGCAAGTAAAGCAATCCATTCAACATGGAGACCACATGATTTGTTGGGTAGGCTGGGGAAGGATGACTCTTCAGGAGGACTTCCAGGGTGTCCCTGTGTTTCTTTGGACAAGAAATTTTGGGAAGAGGCTTAGATGGAGAGATGGAAAGGGACTGTTGTGAGACAGGCCTTCCAGTTTCCTCATAATGAGACAACTGAGCCTGCCCTATTTCTAAAATGCAATTATACACCTGCAGCCTGAGGCTCATCAAAAGAGTCTGATATCACTTTTACAACAAGGAACAGTGGCAGAGCACTTCCAGATAGCCTGATAAAAGCTTTTACTTCATTTATTACACTTTTATTGGAGGAGAATAAAAAATATGGAAGGATGTGGGAATGTGGCCAGGAGATAACATCAGCAAAGAAATTAAGATCCAGAAGAACTGCTGTTGTCCTGATCGGTTTCATAACTCAGTCTGTCCTTCAGACATTTCCATCTCCACTCCATTCCACAATTGTAAACACTGCAGCAATTGCAGCAAATACCATAAAGAAAGGCAGCATTAGCTACCTTTAATCCCATGTCAACACCAGAGAATTAGGCAGCAAGTAGCTAACCAGTTCTAGGAAGTTCTTAGGTGTTGGTTCACAGGGCAGTTTTTTCACTTCAAAGTTGTATCAACAGGTTTGAAATTTTACTGGTTTTTTATCTCCAGTGTGGCTGCTGCTCCACCATCTGGAAGAACTTCTCTGCTTCACAATCTATGGAACGCTTGGCTTAATATTTCCCTATCTCACAGAAGGAGTATGAACACCAACCACCATAAAATATTTCACATTAAAACTGCCTTTAAGAAGAATGTCTGAATAATTATAATGTGATGGTCATTTAATTGCACAATTGATTTGATGCTGGGCATCCAGAATTATTTCAAAGGTATTACTTTTCCTTTCATATAGTATTTCATTCCTGTTCCAGTAAAAACATATTCTTGAGAGTATTAGTTGCAGGATAATATGGCAATCTTGGTTGTCTTCCTCCACAAGGTTTTCTGTTCCCTCTGCTTCAAACTGTCCTTCCCCTGCTTCCCCTCCACTGACCCCTGGCATGACTTGATCAAGTCAACACATAACTTTTCATCCAAATCAGATACATTCAGTAAAATAACTAATTAAGATACAAAAGTGAGTGTGTATACAGAGTCGACCTTTTAAAATAAAACTCAAGCTATGCAACAAAATGTTATCCTGATCTGAGATAGTCTAGGATACATAATTTCTTTTGAAAGAGCTTGCATTATGGCTTATTTCCATTCCTCTGCAGCACGGAGAAGCCTGTGCTTCCAGTTTCTAGACACACAGCTGTGCAGAGGCAAGAAAATTACAAACAATGCTCTTTGAAATATTCTCACCCAGCCTTATTTTTATGAATACTTTAGGATGTGAGGAAAAATATTTGCAATGCTGCATTAAACATATATGAATTCACAAAGAAAAAAGATCAGTGGTTAATAAAGTACAAAGGGTGATAGAAGCAGAGTGAAACAACTTTTAATCTGCTTTTATGTTCCACTAGGGTTTATGTAGGTCAATGCAAACCTTGCAAATTCCCCTCTGGCACATCATTTGTAGAAATCTCTCTTTAAAATTTCATCAAAGAAAGGAAAAGTTGGGATGATGTCCCTTTCTGTTACAAAGTCGCTGCTTGCCACAGATTATTTACACATCTTGCTCATAATACTACTTCTGAAGAGAAAGTGTTTCATCTCTGAGATAGACAAAATGTTTCCTGATGGCCAGGGTCCAAAATAACACAGGATGGAGCAGAGTTTGCAACCATATCCTCCCATTCTTGTAACATTCAACTTTCCTCAGCAAGTTTTTCAGGAATAAGATAACGTTAGGGTCCAACAGGGACACCAACAATACTTTTTCCTAAATATTGCTCTTTTTTTTTTCATTGTGAGAAACAAAAGCACATCCAGTCTATAACTCATTGTTCCAATGAGCACAGAGATATCTTTTGGGTGCTTTGTTTGCAATTTCCAAAATTGCCAATATTGTGGGCACTGGTCTACAGATGTCCACAAACATGCATGTTTCATTTCAGAACAATGGGATGAGATAGTGGACAAAAGGGTGCTCCACGCTGGGGAGAGTCTAGAAAGGCTGGGGAAATGGCTTCCAGACCAAATTACTCTTGCTGCCCTCTGACTCAAAGATGCAGTCTTCAGTACATTCCCCATGGAAGCACAGCAGGGGAAAATGACTCAGACAGGGAGGGGACTGGGGAGTGAGAGCCACTTCTCAACAGCTCCATGGTGCAGAAAAATGAAAGGCCATGAATCCTGGTTTAAATCCTCCATTTTCTTATTTTACTGAGGGTGCATGTTTAAAAACCTAAAGGGAAAGGCAGATTTTTGTCTTGTACAATTCATGACAACACAAGGCAACAGAAGTTTTCATCCACACTGCTTAAAGAACAGAACTGCACCTTTCATGGCACACATAGGAAAGGGAAAAGTGCACCATGAACTTTAATCTCCTAATTCTCTTAAAGATAAATCAGATTCCACCTCATCTTTCCCCACAAAACAGTTAAATAGCTTATACTTTAACTCTGATTTGCAATCCAGCCCAAAAGAGGGCATTACTTTTCACAGAGCAGAAGAGAGTTGAGAAATTTCAGCATGCAGTACCAAGGAAAGACAGGCATCAATGTTCAGCATTGAATCTGCCACAGGATTTCACTGTTTTTTTCTATTATGAAAAATAGTGACCATTTCTACTTACTTCATGGGAATAGACCTGCATGTCATACTTACCATACAGATGTACAATGGATTTATGCTGCCAATGTAACAATTCCTTTCATTAAATTCTATTATTTTCCTGGCAACTCCATTATTCCTAGCACTTACTATTTTGATCTCCACTAAACATTGCACTAACAATACCATAGAACCTTCTTATTACACATCCACAGTCTGAGCAAAAAGAGAAATGGATTAAAAAACCCAAGGCTGTCTTTTCTTCAAGGCAAGTCAGTTTACATTACTGATATATCATTTATTGCTTCACCACTCAGCTACTGAATATCATGAGATACTCTGCAGATAGGAAGCAAAAGGTTTTCTTTCCATGTTGTTCCTCTAAGTAATTCCTAATTCTAAGGCATCAGCAAACTTATATCATTTTCTGCCCCCATTTGGGAGTTTTATGACGACATTGAAGCAGAGAGGCTGGGTATAAATTCCTAGGAAACACCACTGCTGACTTCCCCTGCCAATAGTCCAAGGTTCATAAAAAAATAATAGTAAATAAACTTCTCCAAACTCCTAAACATCACAATAAGTCCCCCATGCTGACTGCCCCTTTTTGCCCATCAGTAACTGGGTGGTAATCATGTGCATATAGATATGACAAGAAAGAAGCAGGTATGATTTTAAAAGAAGATATTTTTTAAAATTACTACCATGATCTCATAAATACCTGGTGGATACTTTGCTTCTGCCAAAAATTCAGATGCTACTTATCTGCTTTGTGATGAGAGGGGTATTTATAAACTGCAGATAAGTTGGGGGAAAAAAAGTAATAAAATATTGATTTGCCTGAGAAATCAAATGAAAACTGCATCAGGAATCAAGTGCTACATTCTCCTTTAATGAGACCTTCATATTATTTCTTGTTGCATGTGGGATTTGTGTGATATACATGCCCTGTATGTCTGTTACCACAAGCCTTTTTGTTCTATTTCTAAAAAATATTTCCATTATTGGAAATGAGAAGCCAAAAAATTGCTGTGATACACTTCCTGCTGCAACCACAGCAATACCCTACCTTTTACTTCCTGTTTTTCTTGCTGTTTGTTATTATCTCCTTTTTCAATGCACCCTCTCTTCAATTTAAAGGACCAAAATTGATCGTAACAACTTAGATGTCTTACCACCTTCTTACACAAGGTATCATTCCTCTTCTGCCTCCTTTTTGTGACTTTTCCATGTGGCTTCAAGTCTGAACTTATCCTCGTGTCCTGTACCAGTATTAATACTTTTCTATGCCTTCAGAACAGTTCTCCCTCAACTTTATTCTTTACTTCTAAATATATTATGGGGCCAACTCAGTTCTAACTCTTAAGTATTTTGGAGGGACCATCATACCTGTTTCTCTGAACAAATTTCCTTCTGTGTTTTTAAAGCAAAATTTTTAGGCATGATTTGCTCTGGTGAAGGCAGGTTTGGCCACCACCAATTGCCTCCTTATTTTCCATGTGCTTTAGCATAGTTTAAAAATTACCATCGTCAGAGGGGTCATTGACACAGTCCCAGAGAGCTGAGGATGCACCTACTCACAGGTTTTCCACCCTTCAGTTAAAGGAAGTTTCCTTTAACTCCTTTCAGTTAAAGGAGTTTCCAGCCTGACATGAAATAACCACATTAGTATTTGGAGAGAGAAAAATAAGTAGCACAACTAACTAGCCTTTGGTACTTATCAGCTTGTGATTGAGAGAGGGTCAAAACAACCCTGAATCAGTCAAAGCTATGACGGAAATCTCCACTCCAAGCATCAGCCTTGACAACAGCATGGGGCCTGTGAGAAGGAAACAGAAACTAGTATCTTTCAGCCATTGTCTATTTGTTTATAAAGCTACAAAATCACAGGAATAAAAAAACCCTTCCACATTCTTTCAAGTCCAAATTGATCCTCCTCCAGTTTAAAACCAATATCCCTTGTCCTATGACTACCTGCACTTGTAAAAGTCCCTCTCCAGCTTTCCTGTAGGCCCTTTAGGTACTGGAAGGTGCTCTAAGATCTCTATGGAGCCTTCTCGTCTCCAGACTGAACAATCCCAGCCATTTCAGAGGAGACAGCTAGCTGGAAAACAGCTGCAGCTCCAGGAAAACCAACTCACAGCCGCCCTGATCCTCATTGCACCCACCCTCTGCCCAGACATGCAGCACTGGCCATGAACACACGTGTACCACACCAACCCTTTGTACACCTGCACTGCAGTGGCCATGTGTGCTTGTTGAAAATGACATAAATTTTCTAAGTAATTGTTTTAATCAGCCATAATCAGTATATTAATTATGAGCAGCGTGCTAGTCTTAAATCAATTAAATCAATTTTAGCCAGCACATGACCCTGACACTCTTCATTGGACAAGACCTGGGAGAGAGTGATGGATTGTTGAAATTGGATACAATCACAGAATCACAAAACAAGCTGAGTTGGAGGGGACCCACAAGGATCATGGAGTCCCAGTCTTGGCCCTGCACAGGAGGGCCAACATCCCCAGGAGTCACACCGTGCACCTGAGAGCCCTGTCCAAACACTTCTTGAATTCTGCCAGGCTCGGTGCTGGGACTAGAAGAACAGGATTTATAGACTACACAGATGTTTTGTAGAAATCAGAGCATAAAGAAAAGGCTAACAAGGACTCAGTAGATGCATGTTGGAAAGTCCCTAATGGAGGAAAAAGATACTAAAAAGACTAAAAATATGGACTAATTAGCATGAACAGAGAGAAATCAATACCCAATAGAGGATAGAATACTAATGAAGGATTTGTCCTGCTGAACACAAGGCACATTGCACAGGAGTCCCATTCTCCTGTCCATGCCTAACCCACTTGGATACTGTGGGGGGCTGTCACAGGTCTTGCCAAAGTCACAGTAAATGGCTGTCACTGCTCTTCCCTCATCCCACGAGGACACTCCTCTCCTCAGGCAAGGCTCATGTTGGTCCCACCACAGCTTGTCTGATGTCACCTTGTCCTTCTCATGCCTCCAAGCCACCTTCTGGCAGCTGTCTGAGAAGGGCAGGTTCTTCCTGGAAACTTGTGGGAAGGCTCCAGTACAGAAGCCTCTGGTTCTTCCTACAGAGCAGGAACGGGTAAACAAGGAGGCCACAAAAGCGGAGAGCAGCTTTTGCCCTTCATACAACACTTGGCATGTTGTTGCTGTAATGTTGGTGAGGGGACCCCACAGGATGAGGAGGCTCCTGAGGGGAGGTGGGGACAGTCCCTGTGCCCAAGGGACAGCCTTCCTTGTAAGCAGCTCGAGTGAGCCCCAGGAGAGGGGCCCTCAGCCCAATCAGCCTTCCCTTTCACCCACATCTCAGCACAAATTAGGAAAGAATGCTAAGTCACCACAAAACTCTGTTTCTAAAGAGCACTGTAGTGTAGGAAAATGATTTTCTAATCTAGAGCAGTACCTCTGTGAGAGAAAGGGAAAGCTCCAAGCAGTGTCAGGCCTATTACTTTAACAGCTTTGTAACCACAGATGTCACCATGGACAGCTTACATCCCCATTTTATTTTCACCTGCATAACCCAGAAGTTACAGTTTCAGCCACCACTCTGCCCTCATTATAATTAACCCTCAACCCCGTGGCAGTTTTGAGTTTCTTCCCTAGGCTGAGCAAATCCCTCAATAATTGATTTTTATCTCTAATTTATATAAACTATTGCAATAGTTTCTTAGAAAAATAAACCAAGCCTTAACTCGTACCTACTTATCTTGTAAATGAGAATAACAGAAATGCACAGCGATAAAAGCTTTTCAGTTATTTGCACATGTCAGTACATCTCTAAATAGGAGTACAAGCTTACAGGATTGAGACATTATAAGAGGTTACAGCTAGAATTTATGCTTTTCCCAGAAATCACTATTTTGTAGGAAATGCAGTGTGTTTGCTGTAACAGCTAGTATTTACCTATCCACTAAAAATAACTTTTATTTTCTGAGCCCTTTCAGTGCTGAATAAATGTTTGAAGCACACAGAAAATAACAGCCAAAAACCCACCAGGTACCACACCTTGAAACCAGGTGGGAATGGAAATCCACAAATCGAACCCCAAGCTTACACCAAGCATTAACATATGCGAAAGTCGAAAATACGATTTCCTAAACTGTTATATCTGCACGGGCGTTAAGACTTTTGTCCTCTGAGGGGAACACGAGGTCTGAACCCGGCTAATCCTCAATGAGCGGAAAGAATTAGGAAAAAGAAAGAGCATTCTTGGGGAACAAATTTTCAAATTCCCACGGGGCAGTGCCGGCGCAGCGAAGGGCTGTGCACAGGACAGTGCCGGGGACACGGAGCGGGCTGTCACCCGGGGCACCGAGCCCAAAGCACAGCTCGGCACGCCTCCCTCCGCCCCGCTGTGCACAGGACAGAGCTGGGGACACGGAGCGGGCCGTCATTCGGGGCACGGAGCCCGTACCACAGCCCGCTCCCGGCGGCGCCTCCCTCACGCCGTGCCCCGCCCCCCGCCCCGCCGGTGACGCCAGCGGCGCGCGCGTGCCCCGCCCCTCGGGACCGCCACGTTCCCCGCTCGCCGGCGCGCACGTCACGGCGGGGCGGGGCCCGCGCCGCCCAATCGAGGCGCTCCGCGACGGCCGCCGCGGGCCGGCGCCGGCCAATGGGGGCGCGGCGGGGGGCGGGCGCTGTGCCCATGGCAACGGGCGCGGGGCCGCCGCGGGGCTGTCGCACCGAGCCGCGCCGAGCCGGGCCGGACCCGCAGCGCCGCCGCCGCCGCAGCGCCCGCCGGAGCCCCCGCTTCGCGCCCGCCGGAGCCCCCGCTTCGCGCCCGCCCTCAGCGCGCACCTCGCCCTTACCGAGCGGCGGCGCCTCTCCTGCCGCAGCGGGACCCAAAGGTAGCGCCGCCCGTCCCGGTGCCCCCGGCGGCGGTGTGGAGGCCTGGCGGCGGGCCGGCCGCTGTCAGGGTCGCGGGGGGACGCGGGGTCTCGGGGCGGCCGGGCGGGCCGGGCGGGAGCGGGGCGCGGCTGAAGTTTTCCCGGAGCGCCCTGACGCCCGGCGGGCAGGCGGCTCCAGGTGTGGGGGGCGTGTGTCGGTGTGCCCGTGTGCCCGTAGCCCCGCCATTCGCCCCTCCGTGCCCCCGGCGGCCGCGGCTCTGCGGGAGGGGACGGGGGGCCGTAGGGCCGCGGGAGGGAAGGCACAGCCGGCGGCTGCGGCGGCAGAAATGTTGAGTGGCTCGTAATTGCACCACCGCAGGGAAAACTTGGGCAGGAGACTCGGCGGGTTTCACTAGAAAGGGCACAGCTCTTCAGCATTACTGCCCTGGAGTCCAGGAGCGGTTTGCGTTGGAAGGGACCTTAAAGATCATCTTGTTCCAGCCCCGTGCCGTGAGCAGGGACACCTTCCACTGGACCAGGCTGCTCAGAGCCCCATCCGACCTGTCCTGGAGCACTGCCAGGGATGGGGCATGCACAGCTTCTCTGGGCAGCCTGCTCCACTACCTCACCACCCTCACAGTAAAGATTTTTTTCCTAATATCGAATCTAAACCTACTTTCTTTCAGTTTCAAGCCATTCCCCCTTGTCCTGTCACTACATGCTCTTTTAAATAGTTTCTCTTCATCTTTCCTGGAGGCTCCCTCCAGGTAGTGAAAAGCTGCAATTAGGTCACTCTGAAGCTTTCTGTTTTCCAAGGTGAGCAATCCCAACTCTCTCAGCCTTTCCTTTTAGGAGAGGTGCTCCATCCTCTGATCAGCTTGGTGGTCTCCTCTGGACTGGCTCCAGCAGATCTCTGTCCTCCCTGGTGCTGGGGCCCCCAGAGCTGACCACATCTTACCTGTGCTGTTACTCTGGTACCCCTGGAGGGTAAAGTACTCCAGTGCCAGGCTGGCTGCCACACTCAGAGATAATTCCAAAAGTGGAAAAGGTTGAGATACAGCTGTAGAGAGGTAATGTTTTTTTGCTGAAATGAACACGGCTAAGGCTTTCAAAAGAGTTTGCATTTGGCAACACTGTTTAGTAACAGAACTTACTGTTTAGTAAGTCTGTAAGAGAAAAAAGCCTTTGTTGTTTGACTTAGGAGCATTTGCTATGGAAAGATAACATCCAGTAGTTTCAACATGAGACCATCACAGTAGCAACAGAAAAGTGTCTGTGCACCCATGGTATCAAGTTCAGTGTGGAGGTTTGTTTTGTTTTGAGGTTTTTTGTCATTTTGTTTTCTCTCAGTGTCAAGATGAGTTCTGTAGCTGACTTGATGCAGCTCTACTCTGAATTCTGGAGTGACTGTCCCTCTCTACCAAATAGAGCAGCACAGGGAAGATTCCTACTGTAAAGACTGGATAGGAGCCACTCAAAGACTTTGAAACCAGGTTTTGTTGTCACCTTTATGGGCCTCTGGTTAAAACTCACAGAAGGTTTATGGGGGAAGCCACATTTCTGTGAGCACTTAAGATCCTGTTGCATTTCTTACTGTCATTTACTACACAAAGATCTTGTACAGTCACAGTGCTACATCCACCATGAGCCACAGATTACTAACCTGGTTACACAGAGGATCTGCTAACTGTCATCATCTATTTTCCCTCTTACTTGCTTCTGTAATCTCTAGAGTGCTAGCAGTGTTTTGTTTCGGAATAAGATAATTCTATGTTTTTTTAAAAAAAACATAGGTTTAAACAAATTATGCTGATGTAGAGCAATGTGAATCTCATTCACTTCTATCCAAGGCATTTAACATAAACAAAGAAAAGGGGGAAATAAAATTATAAATTAATATTGCCTGTTGGGTCTGCTTAAAACTTACATTAGCAATTGGATGCAAAGGTATCTGATGTAAGTTTGTTGTAACACTGCCTGAGATACTGTCATTTGGTGTCTGAAATTATATTCAGAAAACCCCGCTGGGCAAATAAAACTGAGCAACAACAACAAGAGTAATTATTTTTAAATAATACTAAGGCAAGTTGTCCTACCTTGGCTGTGCAGTAATGGGAGTGTTGCTGACGTAAACTTTCTGTTCTTATAAGCCAAAGTAAAGATTTTCTGTCAAAAACTGCCCCCGTCTTATTATACATACCTAACTGAAATTGCAGTCATGAAAGTGGAGAGCAGTAGTTCTCTGAGGTAATAAAAAGTGTAAAATATATTGACTTAAATGTCAGAGGTGTGGAAATATTGATGCAGTAGTTTTAGAGCTGTGCTGACTAAACAAATGTGCTTTACATAAGAAAGATAAAATAATTTACTGTTAAGTTTGAAGGTGCTATCAGGGCTTCCTATGATTTGAACTCCTGTGTGGAAGTATTTGATCTAGTGAGCTATTGTGCTCTCAGTTTTGATTGCTCAGTAAGCAGAAAAGATTTCCCTGAACTTCCTGTCAGATATGGAGCAGACAAAAGCCTTTTGGATAGGGGGTGTGCTTCTCTGTAGATAAAGTCATGACCAGGTGCTAATGCCAAACCAAAGGAAATCAGAGTCAAAAGTCACATTACTTTCAGTAGTTTTTGCTCTTCCATATGTGTGTGGAAGAGCAATAGAAACTGCATTTCATTAAAACCATTTAAACCATGTTCAGTTGTAAATATTATTCTTCATCATAGGTAATTCAAGAGAAGTGTAGATCCTTTTCATGCATTCCTCCTGCTAGTCTTTATAAAACTAGAATGGGATGTTGATGCATGTTTTTGTTTCTAAACAAGTAGAAATCAATGGGAATTAGCAAATTGTGAACATAAATCTCCTTAAGCAGCTATCTTTAAGTGCCTAAATATTTTTAAATCTGGCTCCACGTTGTTAGATCTAGATTTATTCTGGATAACTATTTTGTAATTTTTTTCAAAGGGGGAAAAGGTACCTTGGACTCCTGAGGCATTCAGGGCTTACTTTAACGTCATCACTTGTTGTTGACTAGAGAAAAATGCATATTTTTAGAATAATTGAAATACTTTTTGACTTGAGGTAGAGTTTGAGCGAATTCATTGTTTGTATGTAGTTGCCCCTTTGAGGTTGCTTTTTACATCAGCACTGCCAAAATTGCTGTTCCCATTTATGAAAAATGAATTTATGAGAGTCCAAGTGTACTGTTGTGTTATATTCTGTGTGGGAACTGAAATTAGAGTGCAGGAAGCTATAGTTCTAGCAGTAATTTTGTTTTCTTAATTTCCTTTTGAAGTTGATTTTTTATCAAATATACATTGAATTCTGTACAAGTTTTTGCTTGACTTTTGGCTTCATAAATCTTTTTCTGAGGCAACCTTATTGGAAACCTTAATAAAACCAAGTAAGTTGCTTTGAAAAGCAAGGCTAATATGTCAACATTCTTCAGTTAGTAGGGTAGCTTTGTAGACAGTGCTATCTATTTTTTGAAGCAAGGGTAGGGAAATTACTTGGGAGCAGGTAGTATTATAAATATGTGTATGTATTTGTGTGTGTGCACACAGGTTTTTAAATGATGAACCATTAACATTGCAACAAGAAGAAAAGTTTTCAGACTTCACTTAGGACAGAGCTAAGCACATGTAGCATCAGCCATACAATTTGCTTCTGTGCCATCTTTCTCCCTGGACATAGTTGTGTAGTTTTGTGATACTCTCCTATACTGTGTGTGGTTTGAACATAAAATTGCTCTTTCCCACTTGAGCATTCATAGTTTGTGTTACTATTGGATGACTCATTTAATAAAACAGCTGAAGTGCATTTTTTAAAAGGAGGTTCTTTCGGCAAATGTTGTACTAAGCACAGTTGAGGCATGCTGTGTTTTCTGGGAAGCTGAAAAAAGCAGCTGTTCCATCAGCCAGCTTTTAGTGGTAAAGAGAATTAAGCAGCTTGAGTGCAGTGAAAATATAACAAATACAACTCAAAAGAATTTAAGTCAAGTAAACAGGATAGGGAAAAAGGATTCTGCTGCCTTTATGCACCTAAATAATACTGTTTAATAAAGAACTGTTTCCATGCAAGATTAAAATGCGTCTTGAAAAAAATAAAGAAGTTCTCCTGGTGCAGAGAACTGAGTGGGATGTGCTCTAACAAAAGATCAGGACAGTGTGACCAATGTGAAACCTGTTGGATATTGGCCAGGAAAAAAAAAAGCAACATCTGAATCATGAGGTTAGTCAACAGCATTGACAGAAGAGAAAAGAAAAACACTTGAAGGATAATGAAACTTTATATATATATAATTATATAGCAATAATAGCTGGCTTATAATATTTAATAGCTTGCACATTAACTTGTAAAAGGATCAGTTTTCATTTGGGAAGGGAAGGGTGCAGGTGTTTTTGAGTTTTGAACGTTAACTATTGCAGCTTGTAACCATTTCCCTTTGCGTGTCATTTCCTGCTGGTGTCTTCAAGGGCCAAACCCTGTGTAGGGAACTGGTGACCAAGTGACACCCTCACCAAAACCAGAGGTTTGTAGCTTAACAGAGTGAGTGCAAACAGGTTTTTCCACTTGCTTCTCAAAATTGCTGCCACACGTCAGCTGTGCTTATGCCAGATTAACTTTATTGGACAAACAGGGTGAAGAAAATGCATTGATTCATACCTTGCTTAAGGTGTGATAGCTTAGGGTGGCTGTGCAGCAAGTGTTCCTGAAAAAACTGGGGGGAACTAACACCAGTGTTTCCAAGCAGAGTATGGCAGAAGAATAATCTGTTTCTGCCTAATTTCAAACATATAATGTAGTTTTTGGGTTCTGTAAGGAGATCGGTTTATAGATTTGCAAATAAATTTTAAAGAACTGGAAAAAGCCTATGGAATGAAACATTTCCTGTTTAAATTGTGATACATGGACAGGCATATTGCTGTTTCAGAGATGCAGGAAGAGATTGAGGGTGCTAGATGACTGGAGAAGGCTGATGAGGGAGTACTTTACATCTCATTCTAGTACTGAGGGTGGAATATTCTTAGAAAAATAAAAATCAATAGATTTGTTTTATCTATTTCCTGGCTTTTTAAAAAATTCAGCACTGCCTGTGAAGATTTTCATTTCTCCAGTGAGCAGCATAAAAATAGGCAGTCACATTACAGTCATGACTGTAGAGAACATTACTGTTACCCTGCACATCTGTGCTGTGTCTCACACAGGTTTAATAACTTCCATATCAGATAGAGCAGGCACATGTGGAATTTGTGAATAGGTAGGTTATTTGTGTATTATGTGAGTCCAGATTTATGTTTTCATTGCCCATCTTGGTACACATGGGTTTGGCAAGTGCAAATGTGCAATGTGACATTTACAGGGTTGTGCTGTCTTGCATCATAACCTTCCACTGAGCTTCTACATGTGCAGACACTGCATCCTGATATCACTATATTGTTTTGCCTGTCTCAGTTTTAGAGACCTTGACATTGGGTGTTACCTCTTTAAAAATACTTGTGCTTTCCTGGGAAGGTGATGGAGGTGTTCAGTACCTGCATGATGATGTTTTCTGGGCAATGGATGCTACGTTAGTGAAAAGTAATTTGGGGGTTTGTATTATAAAACCTGGCAGCTGTATAAAATAGGTGTTTAGCAGCTTGTGTTACTGTTGCTAGAACAAACTTTAGAAGTAGCATTCTGTAGTTACCTCTCAAAGCGTGTAGCTTTTTATAATTCAAATGTTCAATCCTGTTTCACTGACATTGATAGGAATTTGTGATTAACAAATTATCAAGATTGCTGGCAGGCAGCCTGCAGCTTTTCTTTTCCAGTTGTCCTTTTCTGTTCATGCAAGTACCTTAGTGATTCTGTTTTCTGCTGACTGTCTTATTCTTTTGTCTCTCGCTCTGTTTTTTGAAATACTTGGAGAAGTTATTTTTTCCTCTTCACTGTAAGGTTAGGATATTGGCTTTGTTTATAAACTACAGTATTTGTCAGCTCTAGAGCACTACTTTTATTAGTTCTCTTTATGTACTAGAAGTGGAAAAGTTTGTTTATCCCTCTTGTAAAGATACCATTGATTTCTGATACCAGCAGGTTACAGTTGTGCTGCCTTTACATCTAGATGGGCTACTTGTCTTTGACTAAAATCACTTAATTTCCAGATGACAATTGTAACATTAACTCCCTCCATCTGTCTTTGAGAAAGTACTCAGCTGGGCAGATCCATAACAGTTTAAATTTCTATTAAAGCCTATAGAATTAGGAAGAATAGTAATAATAATAATTATATGCCACATGGCAGGGCAGCAGGGTGTATGCTGGGCATTGTCTACTGCTGATGGCAGTGAGCAAACTGACACTGCTCCTCTTCTGCAGATCCCTCTGTGATTGTTCACTTGGTGTCTCTAGTACAGAAGAAAGCCACATTCCTGGGTCAGACACATGGATGCACTCTAAATGCCTGGGAAGGGGTGGGCATCCAGGAATGGGTTTTCAGAAGTCCAGAACTCTTAAAAGCACTGTAGCAGGCTGAGAGTGGAATGAACTCTCTTGGTGGAACACAAAAGGGAACCCCACTTTTCTTCTCATCCAACCTTTTCTCACTCTTCCCTACAGTTGCTGAACTTGAGAATTGTGCTGAGTTTCTCTGGCAGGTGATTAATGTTAGATTTTGCAATGGGTCTGGTTTCTCTCTTCTGATACACGTCAGAGTAGAAGGTGCTCAGTGACTCAAGTGTGACTGGCACACTCTAAAGGTTGACTCATGTCTTAGTCACTTGCTTTTCTTAAGGAAATTTTGGTGAGTATGGTCTTGGACTTAGATACCTTGGATTTAGATACCTAAATACAGTAACTCTGTCTTCACTAGGTAATTGTTTTTTATTCTAATAAATGTATTTCCAATTTACTTGTTACATCACGGTTGGGTTCCTCAGAATACTGTGGGAAATGCTGTGTTAGGCATAGTTGTCTGCAAAGTCAGCTGTGGTGACAGAGATATTGTTTACTTATTTTGGACTCGTTTGCTTTTAATTCTTCCTGGTATGTGTGAAATTTTTTAGCTTGTTTTATCAAAAAAGCTGCAATAAAAACACCCACTGTACAACCTGAAGCGAAACTGCCTGATAGAGTCTTCTGAGCAGCCTATTACATCAAATAGATACAAAGAACATACTGTGATATCATCTGGTCTTTCCTATTATGTCTGACAGCATGTAATTACAGAGGTTAAAATAAAACCCCATTGCCCATGAGCACAAATTCCACAGAATGTCAGCAGAGCCAATGGCACTTAGTTTAATTAGGTCTTTTGATAGATCCACTCTGCTGATAGTGCAGAAGTAGTTGAGGATGATACAGCTCCAGTTGCCCATCCCAAATCTGGAGGTGATTAGTGCTCCCTCATATGGGGTTTGGCAGACCAACGTGGTTACTTTTACCTCAGTTGTTTCAGCTTAGCATGAACATTTTATGTATCAGTGTTCCTCAGGAGCAAGGAGAAAGTCTGGAAAATCTAAGTGTTCATAAAAATCTACTCTTCAACCTAAACTGGCAAACCTTGTCTCCACAATTGTTCATGTTATTGGAAGCTGTAGGTCAGGAGATTTAAGAGATGTCTTTAAAATGGATCAAAGAGCAGATGTCATTGTTGGAAGTGTTGGCTTTAGCACTTGCCATAGGCAAAGAATGAGTCAATGCCAGACCTGTGGGAAGCACTTGAGTTTCTGGCTTTCTGTGCATTCTCTGCCATCACCTTGGCCTTGAGCATGCTCATTTCAAAGCCACATACACACCTTGTATTACTGGAGCAGTGTATAAGAATAATAATAACAAATTACTTTTATTACTACAATTTTGTATATATAAAAATATTATGGTTGGAAAAAATACCCATCTATCAGGTTCCAGATTTTTAGTATTATCAGAAGACTACACTGTTTAAAAATGAATACTTCAAACATCCATAACCTTTAAAAAATGTTTTGCAAAATTCTGAGAGCATATATATAATTATTATATACTTGATAAGTATTTTGGGATTTATTAGTTTTGTTTCACATGCATTTCCTAGACTCAAGCATGTTTATGTCCTTTCACTTAGAAGTTACTAGACAGCCCCATTCATATTCTCCAAGAACTTCAGCAAGGTGGGATTTTGTTTTAGCTGTAGTGCCAAGAACTGTTCTGAATCTTGGCATCTACATCAAGATTAGGAGACTTGAAGACTTAGTATTTGTTAGTTATCATCACCATCTGTGAGTAAATGCTGTTGAAATTACAAACCTAGGCACAGCATTTATACAACAATATTCTGTAAGAAAAAACCACCCAACATACTGGAACTTTGGCATTTTTAACAGCAGTGGTGGTGAATAATTAACCCTTTCACTCATCCTCTTTGTAAGTACATGCAAGCCAACAGTTTGTGTAGAGGTACAGAAATTAACTTACCAGTTCCAGCAATTCAGTCTGGCTCTGGTTTCTCTGTGTGTTTGTTTGCCTCTTTCAAGGACATAACCTGGCAGGGCTAGTCAGACTTGTGAATCTGACAGCAGTGCTGACGTCCAATTTCAAATGCTCAATGTGGCAGCAACAATAGCTCCTGCTATCCCATCTGGTAATGATCAGATATTAGTTATTTTTAAAAATGCAAGTATCAGGTATTTGCAGAGCTTAATCCATTTAGGCTCCTTTTAGCTGAAGATGTGATTAAGAGAAAACAGTTTTAAAAAGTCCCTGTCATTCTTGAGCATTTGACATTAAAAAAATAGATGAATAGGTGGATCTACCTTTATCTCCAGCTATTTCCTCATCCCCAACAAAAGAAATAATATCTCTTCACATCTTGAATGCTTTTTCTTTTTTTGTATGAGAGTGCTTTTATTTTCCTAGCAGTTTAGTAAGGGGGAATAAAAGGTGTCAACAATGCTTAATATTAAAGTATGTACCACTATCAACATTTATTGCCATAGTAAAGGGCAGCTTAACCCAAGCAAAAGCAATGCATCCCTGTCAAGTACCAGATCATGTAGTCAGGAAAACTGGCATTGACACCATAATTAGTTTGTCCCTCTCACCCCTCCCCCTAAAAAGAGATTTGGTGGTGGTGGACATAAATACTTTTGACAGAAATCCTCGCATGACTTGCTGAAGCACTTCTACAGAAATTCTCCTTGTAGCAGGTGTACTTTCAGTTTATTTGACTGCACATTACTTCAATATTATGCCTTTTTCTTTGACATATCTAATCTAATTTTAGATAGTCTTTGACTGGCAACTTTCACCCTCTAGGAGGTGATTTCTATTGCCAATGTAATACTGGAGTTTGCTCAAACTTTTTATAGAATATTCATAGACAGTGCAGTGTCACAGTCTGAACTGGCCTGATTGTCTCAAGAGCCTGACTTTGCTGTCAGAGGCTGGGTTAACATCATTACTTTTTTTTAGCTGGATTCCCTGTACTCACTCTATCTAATTATTCTTACCAGCTTCTGAATTTTCAACAAGTTTGATAGAGGGGAAGAAGACAAAGGTCAGAACTCAAAGTGCTCAGTGCTCATCAAATTATGTTTGAGTTAGCTCCACTTAAGACACTAAAAAAAGGGTGGGAAAAACCAGCTTAATAAAGCCCCCAATTTCAGGTTGTGTGAATTCCTGTCATTTTTCAGGAATCTCTGTCCGCCTGAAATATGGATATAACATGGATTGTAAAATATTCTTCCTGCAAATAAATTTAGGAGGGGATCTTGACTCCAAATTAGGCAAAGTATTTCAGTGTTGAAACATAAAATCCACTGGCATTACTACCTAAGATCTAATTAATTGTCCCTCATGATCTTCAGAAGTTTGCCAATAAATTCAGCAAAGGCATGACCCAAGTAAGAATGTCAGTATTAGTTATGTGAGACTTGAACATCCTAAGTAGGTTTCCCATCTATTACTAGTAATACCTCAGCAAGTTACAAACCTCTCACCATTTACAACTTAGGTTTGGCACACAAGTGGAAACCAGTCTGAGGAAATCTGTTTGCCTAAAAAATGGCCTTTAAAAATTAAGGCTGTATTTACTTCTTTGAGTTTTTGTATTCCTTGAGAGCAGGACGCTGTGAGAAAAGTGGGTTATTACAGGTATCTATGTAGGAATGGAAAGATATTTTCCTCGTTACAATATGATAACATGATGTATGTTAATTTGTGTGGCCTGGTCTCATTTCAGATGAAGAGGTTATCTGTCCTGCCCCAGCAGTGTCTTTTGCTGATGACATGTCTCCTAATGGCCTTGGAAGCTGTACCCATAGACATAGATAAGACAAAAGTCAAAGCAGAAGGCCAAGTAGAAGGAGAGAAGGTAGAAAATCCAGTAAGTATAAAGAAACTGATCTGATTGTTTATCCTAATTCTTAGTAATCTGGATATAGCAAACTGCTTTAGAAGGAAACTAACATTCCCCAGTGTTGTCAGTGTGTGTGCCATCTACTGTGGGGAGGTTCTCTTTAAATTTGCTCTTTATTTTCTTTCAATGAGCTGCTAAAGGTGAGGTGGCACATGGAAAGAATTCCCAGCTTACAACAGGAGGAGCATACTGTTCTGCAGAGACTTACTTCAGGTGATTGGGTGGTGCCTTAGGAAATTCCACTCACTGATTCCAGTTCAGTGTTTCAAACAGAACAGTAACAAATGAATTGCAGTGTTTTAAAAATGCCACACACTTTGTGTATTACAAGGATTCCTAATCACTTTTCTCCTCTTCCTTGTCAGTTGCTGAAACAAATGGATCATAAATTGCTGTAGGGCGATGATGCAAATCTGAAAACACGAAGATATGTAAGACAGCATAGTGCCCATGTTGCTAATATTAGAATGTCAGTTTAGTAACTGTATTTAAAAAAAACTAAATAACTGTTTGTCAGTATAGTCTTTCCTCAATTTTCCTTTTTTTTTTTTTTTTTTTTTTAAGGATACAGGACTTTATTATGATGAATATCTCAGGCAAGTAATAGATGTCTTGGAAACTGATAAGCATTTCAGGGAGAAACTCCAGACTGCTGACATAGAAGAAATAAAGGTAGGTTTAAAAAAAGAAAAAAAAAGTTAAATTGAGATTAATTAAATGCATACTCATGAGCCATGTATGTTGTATTCTTTCTTCCTTTAGTTCCTGGCCCTAGGTGGTGGCTGTTGTGCATTGCCCCTTCAGGAGCTAGAAATTTAGGAAGGGACGAGTAGGAAACAATCTAAAGTGACTGTCTTAAGGAGGAGATCCTGCCTTTTGTGTTTCCTTTAATCCCTCATGTTGCTGTTGGCAGCTTGTGCATCTTTTCCTTCTGTGCTGTATCTAAGGTCACTCTTGGAGATTCCTCTCCATTTCCAGGTTCTGGCAGTACTCATCAGTGGCTGCTGCTGCCTTGTACCTTCCCTCAAGCCTAACAGCCCTCCTTGAGTGAATGAGGCATTTTGTGTGCTTCTCACAGTTCTTTTGAGCTCAGCTGAGAATATTGGATCAAGAAATTTGTCACAAATGTTATTAGGCATTACTCCTTCAAGGTTATGGTCTTGCTCTTTGGAGGAGCCAGATACTTAGAGATTGTCTTTTCTGAAAGCTTTTAGGATTCCTCTCTTCTTCCATAACCATAAAAATTTTGAATCTGCTCTTCAGAAAAATGTTGAGATTCTTGCAGTGTGGGCTACAGTATTGCCAGAGACTGCCATTATTCTGCTTATGTCTAGTGGGAATCCTAAAGGCTTCTTTCTTCCAGTGTTTATGCATGACTTCTTTGTTTTTTTACAGAGTGGAAAGCTGAGCAGAGAGCTTGATTTAGTAAGCCACCATGTGAGAACACGGCTGGATGAACTAAAAAGACAAGAGGTAGCAAGATTAAGAATGTTAATTAAAGCTAAAATGGATTCTGTTCAAGGTAAGAATACAGAATTTATCTAGGTGAGTTAACAGATGGAATTGTGTTAGAGAAATGTCAAAGTCCGGCAGCTGTGCTTTGTTTGTTGTCAGCAATAATGTCTAAACTGAGAGTGAGTGTCCTTTCTGAGCTGGCCTGGAGCCATTAAAGACCTGTCTTTATAGGGAACTGGGGAGAAGAGAAAAGCCATCTCTGTTTTATAAATAACTGGACTTGTTTCTGTCAGTGGATTTTTCAGATACTTCTACCTCTTATTTTCAACCTCTTACTTTCGTAATGCAGCAATTCATAGATTACTCACAAAGAACCAGTAAAATAGTAGGACTGAATTTAAGAAAAAAAAAAGGTCACAGTGTTTAATAACCTTAGAGGGTAGAAAATGATTTTTTTTTTTGGTCAGTATTTTACTATTACAAAGGTGTTTGCAAGTTTTCAAGGGGAATCCCAAGGAATTGAATACGTAATGCATCAAATAAAGTACTCCTAGAATAAGGATCTGTCTTGCAGGTTAAGCTAATTTAAATGTGGCAAATAGACTGAAGAAGTGTGCACATGCAAATAAAAGTTCATGGGGATGTTGTTCCTGTTGCAGACAAGCAGTCCAGTGACATCATGGTGACATTCACAGCTAGGTGACAGCAGCTAATGATACCTGGGTGTGTACACAGTTGTTTTAGATATTTTGAAGTTTAATGGACTGATTACTTCTACACCTTTCTGCTTTCATGAATCAATAGTAGCAAACAGAGTGTGCTTTAGAAAAATAATTCCCCCCAACACCTCAGATCTTACCTTGTAAATGTGAGATCTAACATTTGGGAACAGATTAGTGCAGTTCAGAATGTTCAGATGAGTACTAAGGTGTAAAAACGTATTGCAAAGTTTATAGTCAGCTTTGCCCACAAGTGCTTCACATCATATATAAGTATGGCTAGATTACCTATAAAATACAGCTGCACCTACACAGCTGGATAACATCTTGGAATATGCACAGGGGGAATTCTATAGCTGCAGCAGACAGGGTGGTTTGACTTCCTTTTATTTGCTCTTGTCATCTTTTTCCTATAACACCATTTAGTATCTTAGTCTCCTGTCTGATCTACAAAAAGAAAAAAAGACACACAAACCCCTCCTCTTTTCTTTCCTCTCAGCTGGATCAGGTTTAAAAAACCCCAGACAATTAGATCTGAGATTATATTCAGCATGTATTCAGTCCTCACCCAGATGTATTTTTAAACATTTTCACCAAGATCCTACTTGACTGATCAGTACAGGCTAGAAGAATGTTAGGAGCTGGGTCTCAGACCATACAGTAATGTGGCAAATAAATAGTATCAAATAGAATTAATCTTTTTTCCCTAAATGTAAGAGATGGAGAAAAATGGGTTTGGGGGTTGGATTTTTTATTACTGATTGTTGGCTTTTCTTAAGTCTATTATTACTCTTCTAAAAATGTTTCACAGACAAAGACACATATATTTAAACAGAAATTATGATCTCACCAGGGAGGAATGATGGCTGAAATATGCCCTAGCCAGTGTTGCTGTTTTGTGTTAATACAAACACAGCATTGATTGTAAAGCAGATAGTTTGTGAAAGAACAGTACGTTCAAAGATGTGTTTTCCAATTTTTTTTTAAACAAATAAAATATTCTTTGCTAAGCCGTCTTGTAAAAGCTTGTCACAACTGTTGTACTTGAAATATCAAAGCATACACTTCTTAAGAGAATGTTATTATGTAGCATCAGTGTTCAGAGACCATGGTAACAGCTAGAAAAGCTGTGGTAGAATTGTGTTGAGTTGTTAGTGCATTGTGTGTTGATACTGGTGAGTATCACTCCTATCACAAGGAAGAGAAAATGTTTCCAGCTTTTAGACACAAGACCTGTCTCTCCACTCTCTTACACTTTTCTTTTTTCCACAAATAAAGTTTGAATAGCTGTTTATTTGATTTGATACAGTTTTACACCAGACTGTACATAAATCTTTGGCCAGATGTGTGTCATTTGCAAAATGTCCAGGGCAATAGAAGGGTTGGACTTCTCCCCATGCAGGAAAAATATGCAAATTGTTAGATTTGGTAGAGCTTTCAACTATCTAATTTATATAAAAGATAATAGTTTTTTTTAGTTTGTAAAGCTCAAATTGATCATACTTTCCCTTGCTGAAACAGAAGCTGTAATTTGTGCATGTAAAATGATTGTGTGCAATGCAGCACTGACCCATCAGAAGGAATGTAGTGCAAATTGCCATCAAGTTTCCCAACCTGCTTCAGGAAGAGCAACTTTAGAAATGTTACTGTAGTTTCCTTCAACAATAAAAAAATTATTCAGTCCTCAGGGAACCTCAGGTACTTAAAAGGCATAAGCTCCAAAATGAAAGACTTCCTGATCTTTCCTAATTTCAAATTTATTTTGATGTTTTACATGTATACCTTGTTCTTCCAGACACTGGAATAGACCATCAGGCTCTCCTTAAGCAGTTTGAGCACCTGAACCATCAGAATCCTGACACCTTCGAACCTAAAGACTTGGATATGCTGATCAAAGCAGTGAGTGCAGATACGAACTACTGTGGGGATTGGGGTTTTAATTATTATACTTTTTAACTCTGGTAAAGGGAAGTCCTTTCCTATATATCACATTTTATAAATTACATGCGGTTTTCATTTTCTGAGAAAAGTCAGTTGTCTCCATGCACACTTGAAAACTGTTTTCAGTGTGCATGATGCAAAAGAGTCCATAAATTTTGGGCTGTCACCTTAACAGGATTTAATATTCTTATGCCAGTATGAGCAACTTTGGGAATAAAACACGCCTTTCTGAGAGCCTTTAAATTAAATACAGGTGAGATAGGGGTACATTTTTCCCAAGTGTTTTTTAATTATTTGTTTCTAAATTATATAGGAGTCTCATAGAATGATGTAAATAATCATCTCTAGTCATATGAATTTTAGGATCTATTATATATACATCAAGCTGCAAAACCACAGCAGAGCAGAATTTGGATAGCAATATTAGAAATTGTTTATACTGGACATGGCATTCAGTGTCTGTTCAGCAGATTCAGTACCAGTCACAGGTGTGTGGGGTTTATTCAAGGGATGAAGTTAATCTGAAAAGTAAAATGTAAATAATGGAGGGACAGTATCAGGTGTAAACATGTTACTTTGGAAAGCACTTCAAAAATATCCTTCAGTATTTCAGCCTGTATGAAAATGACACAACTTTAAACTCTATACAAGAACTTGTCAGAAATTCTCCTCTCATACCCTTTCTCTCCATTTAATTGTATGGGTTTTTAAATTTAATCTGTATTAAGATGCTGCAAACTAAATTCCATTATTAATGAAGGCACTTTTGTCATTAAACTGTCAGATAAACCACAAATGTTCTTGTTCTGAAATGATCGAGGAGTTAATGGTACTGTTAGTGTAGGACTTGATTAACTTGAGTTCATTTATTACTCACTGATGAGAAAGGACACCTTGAAGCCTTCTTACAGCACCATGTAATTGCAAAAATTGTCCAACAGATGAACCATTACAAATTAACTTCTGTGAAAATGACCGAGGGAGGAGAGATGTTTCTGCATCACTGTCCTGTGAAAGGAACCCCCAGCCAGTCTGCCTTGAATGGCAAAATGGCCAGCTTTGCCCACTGAGCTGAACAATACAGTGTTTTAATGTCAGATTATGTTACATAATCATCTGTCTGCATATATCTGTATTTTTAGGCTACAAGTGACCTGGAAAACTATGATAAGACTCGCCATGAGGAGTTTAAGAAATACGAGATGATGAAAGAACACGAGAGGAGAGAGTATTTAAAAACACTGGATGAAGAAAAGAGGAAGAGAGAAGAATCCAAATTTGAGGAGATGAAGAAAAAACATGGAGATCACCCTAAAGTTCATCATCCTGTAAGTCCACAGTCTGTTCTTACGTGTTTGAGTATGAGCTTTCCTTTCCAGAGAGAAAAACCTGATACACAGAGGAGTATATTTTGTTTGTTCTCATCATTTGCCTCCTCTTACTGCCATGGGAGCAGAGAGTGAGCACACTTCTGAGAGCATTACAAACCCCACTGTATTAACTCCCATTCTTTCTATACAGATATGTTATTTGCTGCCAGAATCCTTACAAAGACACTGAAATTCATAAGGAAGAAGCCAGAACAGTATTCAAAACTGTAGGAATGCCTGCATGGAACTGCATCACAGTACCATTTGCTCTAGGAAAGGCAAAATAATCCAGCTCCCTTCAGCCATTGTTTCTGGATGGGGCTGTGTGGCCATGACTGAATATTACAGGTGCTTCTTTCCACAGAACATGCATTTCCTTTACACTCCCTCTTTCCCTGGGCCTTTCTGTCTAATGAAAGTATAACCAAAAGGTACTGAAAGAAAATGCCACTGATTCTATTTGCCATATGACTAATCAGGAAATAAAGCAAGCCTTTCTGAGAAACCATAATGCAAAGGTAGTGCAGGGAAATTACACTAAATTGTCTTTTGAATAGTTTTTCTTTGTAACCAATCTATAGGGAAGCAAAGATCAACTGAAAGAGGTGTGGGAAGAAGCAGATGGACTAGATCCTAATGAATTTGACCCCAAAACATTTTTCAAATTGCACGGTAAGAGGTTTGGTTTTAATCTAATGAACTAGTGAAGTGACTTTGCTACATTCTGCTGGGGACAAGTTTGTCATATGTTAGGATGTTACATCTCAAGTAACTTGATGAATCTGAATAGTAGAGGAGAAAGAACAGGGTTGGGTTTTTTTTGTTTCTGTTTGTAAATTTCATGCAATGTTTTAAATTGAGTTTAAAATTTGAAAACATTCAGGGTTTTGTTTAACTACTCCTGAAATCATACAGGCAAAACCCAGCAGTGATTCCTTAGGGAAGTATGGGGACTTAAAGGGCTGTCCATATCTATAACTTTGCTTGCACAGTATGTGCTGGGAATAAATCCTCAAGAGATTTGTGTAGGGGCAAAACCTGCTTTCTCATCATCTCTGCAGATAAGTACCAGATGCCCCTAATCTTTGGAGTGGTCATAGAAGGGCCAAGCCTCTTCAGAAGTTGCAGTATTCTCTTGATAAAACAAAAACCCTCTGATCCTGCCTCTGGATTTCTGAGGGATGGGCAACTAGAAACAATAAGGAGTAGCAGAGATGAGGATGCTTTACATGTGGTGATGTCACCATGTAACCTTATATTCTGGTATTGTGAAATGCTTCATCAAGAAGTGCTCCTAAGTAAATCCTGCCTGGCACTAGGCTGCAAAGGGTTAAACAGTACACAGAATTTGACTAAGTTCAAAGATGATGATTTAGATAAAGAAAAATGTTCTAGTTTGAGTCTAAACTTTTATCTCGGTTTATAACATATATAATAAGCATGTATTACAGAATCATAGAATGGTTTGGGTCCAAAGGGACCTGAATGATCATCTAGTTATAGTAAGTAAATTTTATCTCTTCTTTCTAGAAAAAGATTTTGAAAGATAGCTTTCTGAAATTTTTTGGTAGCTTTTTTGTGCAAAACCGACCAAAACAGAAATAGCCGAAGTCATCTGTTGCCTTAGAGCTTAGTATATAGAAAACTTTGAAGCAATTACACAAAAATACTGGGTAATAATTTGGGGTGGATATTATCTTTCCATTTAAGAGGTAGTGTAGCAGTATTCAGAGCACAGTGTAGGGTAAAAGATGGATCATTAATTATCAAGTATTTTCCTCTGCATTTGTCATGAAAAGTCACCTTACATTTATCTCAAGTGCTGCATGTTTATATAGATTTTCATGTAATTCTTTAATTTTTGGGTGGGGTCATATTGTCAGTTTAAAGTTTTTCTGCAGAATCTTGTTGCGCCTGAGTCTTAATTACAAATTTAGTGGTTAAATGGGGACAACTTGTTCTCAGCAATATTTTTTGGCAGTTGCAGTCTGCGCAATCCTGTGGTGACCTATTTCAGTTTGTTAATCTAAGAAATGGAGAGATTGCTCCAGACTTGTCCAACCAACCAGAAGTGACAATAAACTCCAGCCAATGCCTGATAAAAACCTAAACAGAAGAAACAACCTATGTAACCAGCTTCTTGTTAAATGTGTACACTGATCTCTTGGAGAGCTATTACACATATTTATTTCTATATATACTCAACTTGTATTTTTAAAACTTTTTTGTAGATGTCAATAATGATGGTTTCCTGGATGAGCAAGAATTAGAAGCTCTATTTACTAAAGAGGTAAAAAAAAATATTCAGAAGCTGAATTTCTTTCAGTAAAGGGTTACAGGGATGTCTGTTTTTCCCAAGTATATTTGGGGGGTTTTGGACTACAAAATAGAGTATTCATGCCAAGTTTTATGCATCCTTAATATTTCTACAGCTGTGTAAAACCTATCAGCAGGCAAAATAAAGTAGTTGAAGCATAGGAGTCAGACATTAGCAATCTAGTGCTCATGTGTTTCTCTGCCCCAGGCTTGCTGGAGGTTCTGTAACTAATCTGCAAGACAGGTATTACCTGTGTAAATTGCAGTGTAGAGAGCTGCTCTCCCTCCATGCAGCCTGGTGAAGGTTCTGAAGCTGGGCACCTGTGCTCATTCAGTGTTCATCAACAAGAATGATGAGAAAAAGGGTCACGCTTGTGTGACTTGGCTCAGGGACAGCACTGTGGAAGTGGCTACAGAAATTTCATGTATTTTATGTCTAGTTTGAAGCACATGTATATCTGATAAAGTAGCCAGGCTCTTAGTTTCTTTAAGCCTTGGTTTGTTGTCTGAAAATTTAACTCTGGTACAATAATTTGCCATAATCCCTTTCACTACAAAGAAGATACAGTGCAGTTTTTTTTGACAGATGTCTCACTGTTTTATAGTGTAAAAACTAATAGCCTGGAGCTGTAAAATTACCTGTGGCTGGGCAAGTCAAACTCAGTGCCTCAGAAAGCCAAGTTAGAAGCACATAAGCATGAACTCTCCAGAAAGACATTGTGCAAGAAGAGAAACGAACCATTAAATTTGGCACAGAATTTGTCTTGTGATACCCTGAATGCTTACGGGGTCAGCTGCATGCCCTGGTGAAAAAGCCACTCTCTCCCATTCCAGAAACCACGTGGAACCTCTGCCTGCTTTGAATCAAATGCAGGATCAGACTGTGCACACTGAGGTCAACTTGACTGTGACATCCACAGCACTGAATTGTAGCAGACCACATGAATTAACTGAAAACTTCATTCTTTTGAAAGAAAGGCTCACTTGTTGCTTAAGTACTGTGCTGAAAGAGGAAAATTGCACACACAGAGAACATCTCACACCACTTTTCCAGACATGCTCTACCATTTGAATGAGCAGCCTTTTCTTCAAACTAACATGTACTAATTTTAAATTTCAGTTAGAAAAAGTTTATGATCCCAAGAATGAAGAGGATGACATGGTTGAGATGGAAGAAGAAAGGCTGAGAATGAGAGAACATGTAATGAATGAGGTGGGGGCTGAATCCCTTCTGTGTTCAAAAAATACAGTTCTCCTACCATGAAGTGTTGTTCAAGTGCCTCAGAAAGGGATGACCTGTCACACTGCATGCTGCTTGTGCTGGGATTCGTGCCAAGTTAAATTCTCAAGCCCTGTCCCTGTATTCTGATGTAATGACTGCTGACTAGTTTTTATTTAAGGAGTTCCAGAGGTGGAATTGTTTTATAGCCTCAGTTGTGTGCAGATACCGAGATTCAACAGAAATCCCTTGTGAGTTGTGTGTCAAACAAGGAAGACTCTAAATGTGCTTTGGACTTGGCAAATGTGTATGATTTAGGTGTGAAAAGAGAGAGAAGAGCAATGTCTTCTTTCATATAGCTCAGCTATGTCCCTTTAAAAGGGGGCTCAGAGCTCAAGCTATCACCTGTGTAGTGAAAACCTTCACTGGGTCTGATGGGTTTTCAGCTCAGGAGATACAGGAATGGAAAGATGGAAAGGGGATGTTCTGAACCACTGTGTTTTCCACCCATAATATTTTTGTATTCAACTGTATTCCTTAAATTTGAGGAACAGAGCAAGGCTGGTCCTCTATTAGTCATAAAGGGAAGCATTTCCTCCCTTCCCCTTAAAGGATTCCAACACAATTCAGTTGGGTGGGATTTTTTGTTTTTCGAAACCTCCCCCTCCAACAGTGGAGATAATTTTGTAACTGTGAGTCAGAGTAGTTACCAGAAAGCTACAAAACTTTTTCTCAAAAAAACCCCCTAAAACATACATTCCACTATTAGTGTTTGGACTGTGAGCACAAGTGTTTCCAATAAAGCCAGTGAATTTTGAAGTAAAATGTCCGGATTTACTTTGTAGTTCTATTTTTGTTAAGCTACATCAGCTTGCGAGAAAAGTTTTCAGAAAATGTTTTGGCTACTTCCTTGAAAATGAGACATTTAAAAAATTGAAAATAGTTATATTTGATTGATTAAATTAAAACATTAACTCCTCCTAAACCTGTCTTTTAGATTGAGCTTAATTTTTTGCTTTAATTAGGTTGACATCAACAAGGACCGGCTAGTGACTTTGGAAGAGTTCCTGCGAGCTACAGAGAAAAAGGAATTTTTGGAGCCAGATAGCTGGGAGGTAATGAAAACGTGTTCCAAGTACAACATACAGCACCATTACCAGCACTTGGAGCAGGAAACCAAACGGCATGTCTGTGACCTTTGGGTTTTTTTTCAGCTCTGCTCTGGTATGTGTGTCGTTAAGCCCCTCAGCTGAATGTAGCATTCAGCTGCAGCAGCCTAAATGTAATGCAGATGTGAACTCCACAAAAGGAAAAGGTCTGGCGCCACCCCGGGGATTCGGGAAGAGCTTTTCACACGTGCTTTTCAAATGGAAATGGACATTTTGTTTATGAATCACTTCAAAGGGAAGATAAGAGCTCAGCTGGAAGAAAGAGGATATTTTCATCCTACATCTAAATCAGTAGTAGAGCTTTGTTGAGAAAATAGCTGAGAAATTACTGTTTTGCAGTTTTCATTGAGTGTACACAGTGTCACGTCTCTGTTTTGTTCTGAGGGTTTTTTAGTGAACTGTGCAAGAATTTCAGTGAGAAAGTAATAAAAAAATACCCGTGCTTTCCTGGCTAATATTCATACTTGTATGTATTTTCTTTTAGACACTAGATCAGCAGCAGCTCTTCACTGAGGACGAACTGAAGGAATTTGAAAATCACATTTCCCAGCAGGAAGATGAGCTTAGAAAGAAGGCAGAAGAACTTCAGAAACAGAAGGAAGAGCTACAGAGGCAGCACGATCAGCTTCAGGCTCAGAAACAGGAGCTTCAACAGGTAAATGTGAGGACAACATGTATTTGTTCTAATCTTTTCTCTGTCCTTGTACGTGTAATGGCTCTTCACAATTCCCAGCTCTGGAGATTTCTCTCTGTTTCTTATATGAGTCTCAGCTGAGTTCTAAACTAATGCTACCACAGCAAAACATCGTCTGGTGTTCTGAATTAGAGCAACTCAGCACTGTACCCACTAAGAAAGGCCTCACATAACTGCAAAATTTGGTTTAGGTCTATTCATTTATGTCATGTCAGAGAAAGCTGACAAATTCAGCTGTTTCAAGTTTTTCAACTGTTGTATTTTATTTTTCACCAGGTTGTAAAACAGATGGAACAAAAGAAACTACAGCAAGGAAATCCTCCTGCAGGACCAGGTGGAGAACTGAAAATCCAACCCCGTAGGTGTCTTTCTGTGTAGATACACAAACTTTAAAATAAGATCTGCAATGTAAAAGTCATTACCTCCATATTTTTTCTGTTAAAGCTATTAACTTAATGCAGCTTTAATGACCTCTGGAGAGAGGTTCACTAAGCTGTCTTTCAGAGGGAAGTATGTAACTTTTCTAAGTACTCTTGAAATCTCACTGCTGTTAAGTCCATAGTAAGAAGCCAGTCCTAACACAAGGCATCCAATGGGCAGAGAAGGAGGATTGTGTTGTATTAGTCTAAAATACTGAAATCTAGAGCATCTAGGGAAGAACAGGGACATAAAAAAGACAAGGTCCCATGATCTATGGCTGCATTGCAGTCTCAGGCTGCAGAACAAATCAAAGCATTTAAAATCCTCAGTGGCCAATTTACCAGCAACTGGATGCAGCATGACACAAGAAGTTAGCCTTGGGCAGTGTGAATGACCAATTGCTTCAACACCCTCAGGAAAAGACAGTGGCATAATAAATCACTCTATTTCATCACTGGTGGCAGCAAAACAGTCAGGTATATATTAGTACTTCTTATCCAGAGCAGATTGCCCAGGTTTCCTTTGTGCTTTAAAGGGGCTCTGCTGTCCCATCCATCCTAAATTAGCCTTTTCTTGCTCTCTAGAAAGGTTGAAACTGTGCTGGCTTTATTGACTTCCATGTTTGTGTGCTGACATGATCAGTGAAGCTTCAAGAACTTCTTGACATTGACCTCAAATATAACCCTCAGATCTATCCAGGCAGCCTTTTGAGTACTAGGAGCTCTTAACTGCTCCTGCAGAGACAACAGTGGGATTTCAAACCTCAGGAGCTGTGTTCAGTGATTACAGCTTACCTCGTTGGGTACCTGAAATTCTGCCCACTCAGTTCTGTGAAGGGAAGAGATGAGATTTCAGGACCAATTTAATTCTGCCTTTTATTTGCTTTGAAACTGCCTGTGGGTAACTTCATTTTATGATCCTTCATTCCAAGAGCCTGAATTCCCCTCACCTTCAGTAAAACCACTGTGTGTCATAGCAGATGATAGATCTTTTGATACTGGCAATATTGTAGCAGATTGCATGTGTTATTTTATGTCAAATCATTCTGTTAAGTCATTTAATTAGGTGTCATGAGAATTCATTATATTAGCCATAACTGGTCACTACTCATTCACCGAATCAAAGATGTCCAAGTAGACACTACTTTAAATCTGTAGGCCACTGGAGCTACTAACAGTAATTTATTTAAGGAAAAAAAAAAAAAAAAAAAAAAAAAAAAACAAACCCAGAAATAGAGCTGCATGTTCTGAAATCTTCATCAAACTATGAAAATTAGTATTACTCAAACGTAGGCAAAGGGAGAACATTGTAAGTACTGATGCACTGAGAAGCAACATACAGGAGCAAGTTGTTAATTACTTCTTTTTCAAGCTTCCCATACTGGGATTAAAGGTCTCACAAAAACATGATTTATTTCAGAAAGAACAGTGTGTTATGTGAGATATTTCACAGAAAGCAGAAACAACTTGTAATCTAAGAGGTAACACTGACTAATAGTGCAGTCTGTTGGGTGTCAATCCAATTTCATTGTTAGGCACACAGAAAACTCTTGATTCCACTTATAAACCAGAAAATAGAAGGTTTTGTTTGAATGTCCCTAGGCTAGAAATGTTCATTTAGAGAATTTTCACATTTGGGGGCAGTTTAGTGAGAAGTTCCAAATGGTCTGTTCTTGTGTTACAGCTGGTGAGCACAAAGCCGGAGACGCACCACAACACCCAGCGGGAGGTGATCAGCCTTTACCACCAGGACATGCCCAAGAACCAGCTGTCAGAAATGATCAACTGACCAACCCTTAACCACTTGTGCCTCAACTTTATAGCATCTTTATTATTTGGGGTGGGGAAGGGGTGGGAGGGGTGGTGGGGGGGACACAGGAAATCAGAGTGAAACATGAACTTTCTCCCTCAGACTGTAAAATCATTGGGAATGTTACAGATGAAATACTGGTCAGATCTGATTTATAAGTTAAATTTATTTTCTCTCCAGTGCATCAGCGAGGAACACAAGGGGATCATGTAGAGGCTATAATAGAGGAAGAAATTAAAGAAATCATGGCCAGGGGACTGAGCTGTTGAACTCTCCTCTGACAAAGAGGGAAGAGATGTCTGCCATTCTGTGTTTAGGCATGAATCAGAATCTTCTCAGAGAGGAAACAGGGAACAGGCCTGGATGTTAAGTGAGGTCTAGTTTGATGTAGAAACTCTTTCCAGAAATGTTGAAAAGCAAAGGATGGGGAAAGAAAGACCATAGATACAGGCCTATTTCCAGCACTACCAAATCCTTTCTTCTTTGAGACCAAATAAAAATGAAACTTCTTAATCACAGAAAATTTGCACTTTCTAAGATTTAAACACAGCAAAGAACTATGTGGAACAGTGAATATTTTTCATGTTTACAGAAACCTAAGAATTTCACTGAAAGCCTTCAAAAGGAATACTGTACTTGTTGTGTATTGATCTGAACCGTCCTCGTTGAGATTAATTGTGTGTAGCAGTTGAAAACTCAACTGGCCCTGGGGACAGTACTTTTGTCCCCATTTCTTTCATCAGATGCCAGCTGATCTCAAAATTTTGCATGTTATTAAGTAAGCTTTTTATGTTGATAGAAATATTGTGCAAAACAGAACAAGACTCACTGTCTTTTTCTGTGCAGATGATCCTACCTCCTACAATAAAACCAGATTTTTCAAAGTGCACCATGTGCTTCAGAGACCTCTTCTCAGACATGAATCTGGGATTTGTTAAAGGTCTCACTTTGACTCTTATGAGTCTTTCAGCAGTTGGTCTAAGGTTATGAAGTGTCCTAAGCCAGGGGTGCTATTTGATTGTATTATTTTGGTATTGAACTAGGAGAGATCCCTAATAGTGCAAGCCAAGATTTTACAAGAGCAAATTGATTTTCCATGTCAGTTTTATTACAATGCTGAAAAGTTGTGCCAGTGCTCCTGCTTCTCATTCATTTCAAATTGAAACTACCCTAAAGTGTAAACCCTGTGTGAATTTCTTAGTTTGCTTGGGTTTTTGTGGTTGTTTTGTTTGTTTGTTTTGGTTTTTAAACAGGGATTGATTGTATAATGCTGACTTTGAAGGGATACACACACCTCTGCTAGCATCCTTTCCATTTCCTTCCTGTTCTGTGGCCAACTGCTGACAGTGGCATTAAGAGATATTTTGGGGCTCCAGCAAAGAAACAGAAGCATGCCTCTGTTAGAGGGAGATGTTCCTTTCAGAATAAGACTTTAGGCAAACTCAAACCCACAAAAAACAGAAGCAATTGCTAACATTTTGTATTGACATTTGGGAAATTTCTCACTCTGAAGAACTTTGATTGATGGAAGCCAGGCACATTCCTTCCATGCTTAAGGCTTCTTTTGGTCAGACCTGGCCATATTAATGTTCTCCACAAAATGCAGCAGAGCTCAGTGCCAGAAGAGATTAGGTTTCCTTATCTGTTTTGTCCCATTAGTTGTCATGTTGCATTTCCTTAATTTATACCACTCAATTTGACTTTTCTTTTTCTTCTTTATGCAAGTAGATGACATTTTTAGTTTGCAAAACCAATGTCTCCACTGTTTGTCATTTCTGTGCAAGTCTAACAACAGTTTGATTTTGTCTTTGTCTGGAGACTAAAATATCTTTCAACAGCCTCATCTGTTTGCAAAGAGCCCCAGACATAGTTACAGCTACATGAACTTTCTCTGGGCACAGCCCTGGCTTTGGGGTTGTAGCCTGATAATGGGTAACAGGGTGAGGAGGGAGACAAAGAGGGAATTATTCAAATGTCATGGTAAAGGTGAGGGGAAATCTCTGTGTGTTTTCCTCATCCCACATGAAAGTTTACAGAGGACAAGTGATAAAGCCGTGGATGTTTGTAGATATTCAACGACTGAAACCTTGGGTGTGAAGGCATTTCTACCATACAAATCGTTCCTTCAGGCTACTTCTGCCTCCTGACAAATGCCATTAAATGTCATGATGGCTTTGTAATGCAAAGTTCAAGTTTCAGTTTCAGTGCAACCTCTCAATTTGATTGTAAGGTCCTGACTCTCCTGTTGGCAATTGTCCCCCTTATCCCATTTCCTTGGAAACACCCAGAGTTTTGTAAAGAATTGCTGTAACTTGGGAAGTAGAAAGCTATAACCACAGAGAAATAAGGGACTGGAACATCATGGACACAAGTGCTTATGTCTGTATTCTACTTTTCATTTAGGAGGTGATTACAACAAGAATGTGTCTCACTTTCTACAGACACCAGTTCCACCACAAAGATGCAGAGATTCAGTTTCGTACTTGGTTGGGATTTTGTTAGGAGGATGAAGGGGTAAAATTTGGTTAATGTTGTACAAATTCATATCTCTGGTGCAATATATGTAAAAAAAAAAAAAAAAAAAAAAAGCCCCGCTCTGTACTTTGTATAGATTAGTTTTTAACTGGATTAAACTGAAACTCAGCACAGTGACAGAGGTTTAGTGTTTTATTTTTAGTGAGTGGGCAGGAAGTGGGTTTGTACTCACAGAATCACAGAGTGGCCTGGGTTGGAGGGGACGTTAAAGATCACCTCATTCCAAGGCCCTGCTGTGGACAGGGACACCTTTCCCAAGGTTGCTCAGAGCCCCATCCAACCTGGCCTTGAACACTTCCAGGGATGGGGCATCCACAGCTTCTCTGGGCAACCCGTGCCAGTGCCTGACCACCCTCACAGTAAATCATTTCTTCCTAATACCTAATCTAATCCTGCCCTCTTCAGTTTGAAGCCATTCCCCCGTGTCCTGTCACTGCATGTTCTTGTAAAAGTCTCTGTTCATCTTTCTCATAGGCTCCCTTCAGGTAGTGATAGGCCAGTTAGGTCACCCTGCAGCCTCCTCCTGTTTGCCCTCCACTGCTTGCTTTCTGGAAAGATGTGAATTTAAAATAAGATGTAAGAGATCTTGTGTTCTTCCCTGGCACCAGCTGCCTCCCTGCAGTAGCTGTTCACTAATTAGCTACTCAAATGCTCAATTTTCTATATTCATAAAACTACAAACCAGACTAATTAAACTCCTACTGTGCCACAGCATTGCAAACTCATAACACCACCCCACACTTCCCTGACTTTTTCACATTCAAAACAGAAATCCCAAGAAAGGTGAAGCACGTATCAGCTCAGTAAAACATTTCTTATAGGTTGCATTCTGTGCCAAGATTTTGCATTTGTAGTCAGGTGTTTGCCACTTCAGGATGTGAGAATGGCTAGGGAAAGGTGTCTCTTGACATCCACAGGATGTGCTGCCATATCCAGCCATATCAGAGTTCTCCATCTCAAGAATTTATCTGCATTAGGAAAAATACAATGTGTACGGTAGGGTTTTGTGAAGAAATGAAGCTTTGAACTAGGGCTTGTCTTTTGGTGATTTATGCAAAAATAGGTAACAGATGCCAGCAGAGCTGTCCCTGAGGTTGATCCCAGTTGTACCAAGGCTGTGAAATAAGAGTTCTCTCTGAAAACAGCAATGCTGACTATAGTTTAGTTACATTTCTAAAAATGAATTATTTTTACATAATGAGAAAGGGGGGAATGAGTTTGGATCCTATTATTTATGCATCTACAGACAGCAAATATCAAAACCATCTACAGTTACCCTAATGTTACCTAATGCCTTAAAAGCTACACTTGCCAGAATCAGGTTATATCCAATAGTAACAGTTTTTATAATTATGCTATCAAGAAGCTGTGCTAAATGACACCCTGCCTACCTGCTTGTAAAGAACAATATCAGTGAGGAAAAATGATTTTTCAGAGATCACTTAGTTTCTAGACCTGGTGTATTTTTCAGTGACAAAGGCAGGGATAGAGCAGCACACCAGAACTGACCTCTCCATTCTTTGCCCCTTTATTCCATCAATTCAAGCAGCTGTTAGCCTGAGTGACTGCACAGCAGTTGCTGCTCAGTCCCCGTGCAAACAATTTGTATTTACTCAAACCTGTATTTCCTTAAACACATAATAGCTCCCAGCTGGCATCTCAGGAGAAACTGCCCACGGAGCCATTTCTGTGTTAAACAAGGTTATCCAGTGCACAGTTTCCCCTCCAGTATCTCACTTCACACCCTCTCTCGCTATCTTATCATTGCTGTTAATAATACACTGAGAAGAAGGCTTCCATTTTTGTGCTCCCTGTCACCAGGGGCATGGCAGAAAGTGGGATGGAGGCACAGGCAGCCCTCCCAACTCCACCGTGCTCGTTTCAGGCTATCCCAACAAACGCAGGGCCACCTAGGAGGAGAGGATGAGCTGCTCAGCCCTGGAGGGGAGCCCTCAGCCAAGTCCTGTGCAGGGAATTTGCACTGACAGGAGGGCACAGCACCCTGCAGCAGCCCTGACCTTGCCAGGGCTCTCAGCACACCGGGGTTTCCCTCCTGACAGGGCACAGAGCTGCCCCATTCCCTCACTAGAGGGAGTCTCAAGACAAGGATTGCTGAGCCCTCTCCGGAGCTAATTAAGAAGCGGAGCAGTGGCATAATAAAATAGGATGTTGAAAAGGGAATGATCCCTCAAAAGCCAAACAACAGCAGCTGCCATGTCTTTTGTTTCTTCCTTCTACAGAACGCATTTCTTACATTGTGCTGTTTGCTTTTGAAAGAGACCCTGAAAGTGCAAATGAGCACTGAGCTAATGATGTTCTTTCTGAGCAGACACTTCTGTACCAAGCTTCATCCCCAGGTACAGTACACCACAACTGAGGATTAGCTGGTATTTAAAACCCCAAGATACTGACCATTAAAAGCTGCTGTTTACATTTACAGCTTGAAAACACAGTCCTAGAGTAGGATCTCACATATTAGTGAAACAAAAAAGGCAACACCTGTACTTTCTCTGGAGGAAACAAGATTATACAGGCACCAGCTCATCGTCTCTCCTGAGGCTGCTCAAGAAACAGCTTCTTTGGAGGCAGGTGCAAGTTGTCATTTTTTCCCTCAGGAGCTGTAAAGGTAAAAATTGCATTTATTAAAGCCAGCTTAGAGATACTGCTTCACTTGGTCTCTGAAGCTCCCAGGGAAGCATGATCACCAACAAACAGCCATGAAAGCTCATAAAAATAATCTTGTTAAATATCTGAACTCAGATCAAAGAATAAAGAGTTGCCATCCAGGTACACCTTAAGTTTATGAGCAGTTTCCCTTTATCCCTAGTTTAATTGTCTGTGTTCAGTGTCATGTTGCTCACTGCATATAAAGCCATGACTAAATTTCAACTACAATAGCTTTATAATTCATGGCCTAAAACTCCTCTTTCTACACATTTTACTTTTTAACCACAGGAAAGTGCTGTAAATACTCATTTATTTGTGTTCACTGAGTATTATAAAATATGAAGGAACTCAAGAAATCACATACACTATTCATAGTTTTAACTATCTGTATTTTAACTTTCTACTTTGTTTTCAGATGAGAAAAATAACCAGCCAGTTATCCATCTTGATGATTAGGTTTAGTTTAATCTACAGGTAATGACAGTATCACTACAATAGTTTTTATTAATTTATCTATTGATTAAGTTGGCTCAGTCTTTGGATTAACAGCTGCTTGTCATCCTCTTGGGCTGAGCTCTCCTGCACATTAAGCACTATCAACCCCACCAGTGGCTTCCAGTGTCTAAATTTCAGTTCTGACTCTATTACAATTTCTACACTGAAAACTATTTCTACAGAGGATTTTATTCTGAGGCTAACAGGAAGGATGCACGACTGCAGCCAGCACTGGAATACTCCTTTCCATTACTGTGATTTTACCCCAGCTCCCAAAAGCAACACTCGCACACCTTTGCTCCCGTTTGCTTAAAAGCAAAAAGTTTTCCTTTGGTTCCTTGGCAGCTGCAGTTGGGCTGGAGATTGCTAAGCCATCTGTGCCTGACGTGGCACTGCAGACCTGGGCCCTGCCAGCTCATGCATGTTTCATCACGGCTCAGCTTTCAGTCTAGACGTGTCCTAAATGTTTCAGATGTCTCTTGGGCTCCTCAGGACAAAGACAGGGTGGCACCAAGTGTGCACAGAGCATTTTTTTTAAAAATTAAAAACAAAACCCCAAATAAATAAAAGCCCCTCAAAAACATATTGCAACATAGTAGTTGTGAAACATGGGAAAAATAGAGCTGGGACTTGAGGCAGTGTGTTCACATCCTGCCATCAATGACTGGCTGAATAGATGCAGTTTGACCCAAAAAAGAGCTGATGTGCATCCTCCTGCTCATGCCTGATGCACAGGTGTCATCAGTAGAACTTCAAAGTAATAACTCCCAACTGCTTGATGACATGGTTTATTATTAAGCTGTGACAAACTTAGGCATCTAAATAACCCTTTCACAAACAAATTCACAGAGAACAAACTTTGGAGGCTGCCTGGCTGTAGCAGACTCTCAGTCATGTATCTGGCAACACAGATATGTGCTGGACTAAATGCTATTTAAATAATTGCATCTTTTCAACTAAGAGATTGTAATTGCACATTTTAAAGCAATAAGGCAATAAAACACTTTAATGTACTATCACAGTCCAGTATCTAAACCTTTGTAAAGTGAAGAACCGACTTGCATTTATAGAAAAAAAACAAGAAAAGCAAACTCCAGCTTATTGTAGGCAGGCGCTTGCACTGTGTAAATGCAGCTCACTTCCCACATAGCTGCTCAAGGCTGCCCAGAAGCTGAGCAGGCTGTCCCACCCTTGGGGTAAGTGTGTATCCACAGACAAGGGTATCCTTTTTCCCTTACAGCTCCTCAAAAAGCAGCATTCTTCAAAGCAAGGACAGAAAAGAAGCATTTGGAAGGAGCTGTTCTGAATCACAAACTTGTGGGCTTTCATCCCAAACCATTACTACTACAACTTTTTATCTGGAGTATCCACAAGAGGAGAAGGTACACATTTTCCTCTGGCACACAAAGCAGTGTTGTGGGAGAAGACAAAGCAATTCTGCTGAAGAACTAGAGGCATCTGAAAGCTTTTCAGTTTCAGGCATGCATAGAGGACAACAAGACTTCTGTGCACTGTTGGTCACAGCCACTGGATCTCCCTGCCCAGGAAAAGCAAACACATCTTGGGTATTTCTCCAGAGGAATTTAATACCTGCATAGGGTGCAATCATGAAGCCCATCCTTCCCCAATCCTCTTCTTTTTGCCTGAGCTCTGGGCTTCCAGCATGGGTTCCTCTGGGGGTCACAGTGCTCAGTGTCTGGGAGAGGGAACACCCTCAATCAGCACCTTGCTGTGCTCTCTCCTCTTGATAAAGCTTTCTATAAATCTGGTGATTTGCTTTTTTAGCCCCACCAGAGCTGGATGTAGTGCAATGTTTAATGGACATGCAGCTGCTCTGAAGGCTCTTTAACTTGCACAGCCCATTCCTTCTTTCCTGAAAGAATTGAATTTGCTCTTTAGGCGAAAAGATTATGAGTAGCTCTCACAAGGATCCTCTGCAGATCCTGAAGTTAAAGACAAGGACCTTTGACTTGCTGCTGGAGACAAAACTGCATTGCAAAGACAATCTAATTCCATTTTCACAACCCCACAGACAGCTCCCTGCTGATGCTGCACATTCAAAGGGTACTGCAAGGAAATCCTCTCAGTTTGCAAGGTGATTCTCTTACCCCTTGTCCTTTGGGCAGTGTGTTTATTTATGCTTTTCTCTTTGGTCCACTTGAAAACATCTGGAGAGGACACACTGCCTTTAAACTCGTGCCAGCTCTGCCATGAGTCAAATTGGCTCCAGGTCTGCCCTGAAGGGAGGTCAGTGCAGCTCTGTCCTGCATGTCCAGCTTCATAAGCACTGACAGGCCAGAAATAGAGAGTTTTGAGAGGGCTGGACCTAAGGAGCAACACAAGTACTGCTCCTGACAAGATTTCACAGGATTTGTCACAAACCATCTTATTAAAGTATTTAGAAAAAACCCAGATGGAATCCCACACAGACCTGATTGTCCCACTATGAGACATCTACAGAGCACTCCACTTGCAAACCAACACATAAAAACAGAAGAAAAATGTAGATGTAAACCTAGACTGAAGATTAGATTATGCTTAAAAAACAGAAATAACCTGAGAATTTCAAAGTGTCCATGGTAGGTATTCCTGCCTACCCTACTGAAAATCAGAGAGCCTTATCCCCTGAGCAATGGTCTACTTACCTTTGAAGGTTTTAAGAAACTCTTACAAGGGAAGAGAAAAAAAAAAAAGAAAAAAAAAAAAAAAATAGCTCTTGGAGTTAGTGAAGTGTTTTCCTGAGGAAGCATATTTTAATAAGATGACACTGACCCTTTATGGGAAAATAAATAGATTATTCCTCCTGCATCAGGCGAGCCACTAGTACTTTGTAATTCCTAACTTTTTAAATTGTGCTGGCATGGCTGTTTCAGGGACACAAGAAGGACTCACAAGGAGAAGCTGAGAACTTCATAAGGTGGGGAAAATAAAATATGTAATTACATGGTACATTTGTTACACAAGCCTTGTAGCTGGATGAGTACTACTAAATCAACATAAATAAAAACATTTTCATAGCCAGAGGACTAGAGGTTAGTTGTGTTTAAGCTGTCAAAGAACATTATTTTTCATATTTCTTACTGAGACTGAATTCCTCTTGCTTCCTTTATAAATAACCAAATACACAGATACCAAGAGATAAATAATCAAGTTTCTTTGACCTTCTTTTCATATCTTTATCTCCTTATCTAGCAGTGGGAAATACTCTATAGTTTCTCTGTGTGTAGAGACTAAGTGGTTTCTGACCTAAAGAGATTAAAATTCAGTGGTTATTGGAGGAGGATATAATCAATGTCAGACAAGAGCTACTGGGCCACTCAGGCAACTGCTTCTACCTTTATCCTGTGCCTCAGATGACACGACAGCTTTCATATTTGTCAAAAAAGGAGGTTGTTTTCAAAGTAAAATACAAAGCCTGGAGAGACCTGTTTTTAAAAAGAGACATTTCTAAGGTTCTCAGGCACGTAAAATAAATCTGTTGTGCTCCCACTGGAAGGGCAGTGCAGAGCACTGTTTGATGCAATTTGTAGGGGACAATAATTTTGTTTCAGTTGTACAGAGTCATTTGGGCCAGGAAGGTGTAACTCATGAGCCACTGTGCAAGCACAGCTCAGCCCAGGAGACCCTGGCTGCAGCTTTCTATCAAATTAACTCAGGCAGTGCTCCATAAGATGTATTCACTTGCCATGTTTTTGCTATTGAGAGTCTCTACAAAAGCTCCAACAAACAAGTATAAGCAAAGACTGAATTTTTACTTGGGTTTTTTTTTTCTTTGTTTGAATTGTTTTATTTCAAGTGAGTGAAGACTTTTATATTACCCACTATGAAATGCTGAAAGTAAAGTGGTTGGGGGAAAAAAAATAAAAGCCACAAATTGAGGTTCTGTTATCTTTAATCCAGCCATTCCACCACCAATTTGCTTTCCATGAGATCACATCTGACAAGAACAATTTCTCTTTCCTTCTCCCCTCTCAACCACAAGATGTAATTTCATATTTGCCCTGCTGTAAAATCCTAGAGGCTAGAAAGCAGTAGAGACTTTGCATTTCATACTTGAGGACTGTTAGCATCAAACCTTTGCCTGGGGTTGACTTCTTAACTGGTTTGTCCTCAAACTATAAATCTTCTCCTTTTTCTGTAGCAAAGTGACAAAGTTTTAGCTGGTGGATGATGGTAACTGGGCTGAAAACAGATTGCTGGAGTCAAGAGCTTAATTGCTATTATGTTCATAGGAGTTATACTTTGGCCTTATTCCTGCTGCCAGGAAAAAAAACTTGAAAAACACCCTTTTAAGAAGGAGCAACATTTCTCCCTTTTAATAGATCAGTGTGACACATTTTGTATGTACATGTGTAAGTGCAGTGTCTCACTGAGCCCAGGTACAGAGCACCCAAACCCCAGCACACACATTCTTTTGCTCTCTTTCCTCTGCAATAAATCACTCTTGGCTCAGTGTCCCAGGAATATTTTACTGCAGCAGTTTTTTAAAGGAAGACTTTCTCTCTTGCTCTAGCAAAGTCTTCTGTTGTCTCTGTGAGATGAGAAAATTCCACACAAACCACAGTCAACAGGACCGTGTGTCATGGACTTTCCATATCAAATTTTGTACCTGATAACATCAAACATGTTTAGGACAAGTCTATCAACTCACTCTTGCAGGCAAATTATTATTTTATAATTTTGTTACCTCTTAGAAGCTAGTTTAAATTTGAGTACAGTTTTGCAAGGACTCAAGCTTCGTTTAGTGTGGCTGGATAAAGGAATAAGAGACCCTATCAAGTTATTGAAGGTATTGGAGTCTTACCTAAAGAAAACCAAGTCTTTAAACAAATATTTCTGTATGTCAGAAAATTGTGGAAATTTTCCAAATTTTCCACCCCACTGTGGCAATGAATGAGCTGTAGCTACAAAATAAACCTCAAAAACAAACTAACAAAACTTTCCTCCTCTAACTTGCTAAGGATCAAGTGAAACCTCTCAACAATTGCTGCTCAGTATTTTTTCATTTATTTGAACTGCTTCAGGAAAATGAATGAAATGTGAGTGCCAGCACACCATTTCAGCCAGGCATTCTCTGAACTGCATCCAGACTTTTTGAAGCCAGTAAGATGACATCTGTTGAATTTAGCACACTTTGGAGCAGTTTCCTGAGAGTCAATGTGAAAAGCAGTGATCAGTGGAGACTAACTAATGAGAATAACATTACTAAAAGTTTTTGTGAAATGGTGTAAATTGGGGAATACTTTTAAAAGTGAGATTGTGGATTTTTCTATGGATATACTAGCTCCCTTTATGACAGGTCACTACAAGAACATTACTATTGCAATTAACTTAATTCCTGTCTGCTTTGTAGAAGCCAACAGGGCTGCTAATAAACTGCATCTACTAAACAGCAAATCAAAGGCACATAAGGTCTTTAAGTTTTAGAACAGAACAAAACTGTAAAGGCCATTCTGATAATATCACCCCTGAGCCGGCAAACATCACTGGAACATACAATAAGTGAGAGGATGCAGCAGCTGCTTGGCCCTATATTGGCTACAGAACTCCATGTTTGGGATCAACAACATGCATATGTAAATGGGAAGAAAGAGGCAGAATCTATATTATCCATCACCACCACGAGTTATCTCCAGGTTAATATTAGTAGTTTTTAAACAAAACTGGTTTTTTTTTCATATGAAAGTCAGCTGAAGGTAAGGGATCTCTGGCAGTCCAGAGATGAAGAGAAGGGTTTTGAACACACAGGTTTCACACTGGGCCTGCTCAAGGCCAAGTCCAAACAATGGGAATGAGGTAGAAGAGTCTTATATTTATAGCTGTCTCTTCAGGTACTTATTTAACATTACAGAACATCAGTGAAATGTAGAAATTACAGTTTTAATAGTAAAACACAAATAACTCAGCCATAATGTGACACGTTTATGGAGTGGCTTTGCTGCCAAAACATTTATTCACCTCCCTCTGATAAAAGAAAATAAACAATCCTGGTACATCCAGCCAAGAAAGCAGTTCCCACTTTGGAGATAAAGTGCATTGCTGCATATTCAAAGGCTACTGTGATGTGACACTTCAGTTCTGGGTGTGTTGAAGGAACAGAAAATGGGTGAGTTATCTGGTTTAAGGGACTAATCCCATTTGAGGAAAAAAAGTAGAAAATAAGGACTGGATGAGGATAGGTCTGGTTTAATCTCCTATATAACTTGCAAAAAAGAAAACAGAGTGAAGAATGTAGGTTCAGATGTGAGTTTCTACTGAATACAAGACTTTTGAGGAAATTTTAAAATTTGACTTAGCTCCACTTAGAAAAAAAATGGATGCTTCAGTGAACACAGAGCTACACACAAGAGTAGAAACACTTGTGACACCATTGAAATACCTTGAGTGGTAGTATTATAATTCAAGGTTCTGACCATGGGTCATAGGGCTGTGGTCTGCTGGGGAACTTTTAATTCTATTTTTCTATTTAATTATTTTCTAATTTTTAAAAATTATTTTCTGTTTTTCTATTTAATTACTATTTTTCGCCTTAAAAGCACAATAGAAGTGACATGCTTTTCAGGCTACATACAATAATGAGAAAAGAAAACAGGAAAAAGAGTCAATTACATTAATAACAACTTTGGTGTAATTTAAAAAAGGAAACATGAAAGAACAACCTTTCAAACCAAATAATCGAATTTCACTGTCAAAAGCATCCATTTAGTAAAGCAGGTGGCTTCTAAATGTAGAATACCCAGGCAACACTTGATAAGAGAAAATCTGTGAGAAAGTAACAGTTACTTCCTACAAAGCCACTTCTAAAGACAGATACTGACTTTGGAAAAATATTTGTTTACTGCTTATACTTTAGATAAGAATTTGCCATGATTTTACACAAAGAAACTGCTCCCTGGGCACTCTGCTCCACCAAAATCCATACAATTTGTAAGAACATCACTCTGATGCTCCTGCTCATCTCACTGCTTCTTTTCTCTACCTATCCCATGAAAGAAACATCACCTTGCTAATTTTTATTCCTGTAATATGTAAAGTTTTTATTCCTGTATGCTGTAAAGCTAAAGCAGAAGTAACAGCTTTATTGTCCCCATTACTATAAGCATACACTCACCAGGAAACAGTGAGAACTTATGATCAAAGGAAAGACTGGAAAAGAACCTCAAGATGAGGAAGTCCAGCTGTAAGTCCAGCTGTTAGCCCAGCACTGCCAACTCCAGCACTAAACCAGGTCAGGCAGCAACACATCCACACAGCTTTTAAATATTCCCCTGGGCAGTCTGTTCAAATGCCTGAGCACCCTTTCAGTGAAGAGATTTCCCCTAATAGCCAACATAAACCAAACATAAACTGGCACAACTTGAGCCCGTTTGCTCTTGTCCTTCCCTTGCTACTTGGGAAAAAGACCAGCCCTCATCTCACTACAACCACCTTTCATGCACATGGCAAAAGCATGACATGAACACTCAACAAAGTCAAATGCTTTGGCAAAAAGGATTACACAATATGCATGAGGGCCACATCCTCTCGAGCTTGAGAAAAGGAAATAAAGCAAGATTTTTACTCACAAGGCAGAGGAACAGGTTCCCAGGAGATGCTGAAGCTGGAAAACAATATCACTGCAGCAAAGGCCCCATCAGAGGCTATTTGAGTCAGCTGCCCACCCCATTATCCTGATAGTGCCCAGCCCTAAGAGGGAAATCCTGGTGCTAATGAACTCCCTGGAATTCTTTCTTGGATTTGAAGGCCCAGGATTGAAGTTCAGTGAAGTTAAGGGTTCCTGTTGCTGGCACTGATGTTCACTGTCAATTTCAGTGCTTCGACTCCACTCAGGGATAATATTGTTGTGAATATAATAATAATAATGGTATTTATATCCTGTGCCTCCCCTGTCTTGGGCAGAGAACAAAGGCAAAACTCATAAGCAAGTGTTGGCCACTTGAAACAGTGAATGAACAAAGAACAGTCAGAGGAGGAAAAGGGTGGCAGCCCCCCTCCCAGTGAGGGAAGGGAAGAGGGACAAATTTCTCTGTGGGGCAATGTCATGAGGAGCCTCTAGGTAGAACTGGAGGATAGTTCTGATGGGATTGCCATTTAATGCTGCTCAGCTCTGCAGTGAGGGAGCTGCTTAGGAAACCTCACAGGGTGGTGTCATCTGCATTTAAGCTCCTGAGTAAGGCAGGCACAGAAGTCAACAGAGGCAAGTGGCAAAGAGGGGCTGCAGGTTCTGATTTCTGAAAGTTCTGTTTAAATTGAGTCATTGCCCTGTGGTAACTCATTAAATTAAAACAGGAGCATAAGCCAGAAGAACATGCAGCATGTTCTGCAGGCACCCCGCAGTGCTCAGAGCAGGACAGAGCAGTATCTGCAGCCTCTCAAGAATGTCTTCTGCTCTTTTAATAGTTCTCCTTAGTGGGGTGTGGAGGTTTGTATCACGTATCGTTCTCCCCTTGCCGAATCAAAAATAGTGCACTGAGTCACTGGTTACAGGCAGTCAGGCAGTCCCCAGCCACACTGAGCACGTGTCCCTGCCCCTGTGGGCTCCAGCTCCCCCAGGATCCTCCTCACCAGGCTCTGCTCACCTCCAGCAGCACCTCTGCCCCACTAAGGGCTGCAGGGAGGAGGAAATCCCTCTCTCTGCTGCTTCTAGCAGGTTGGCAGATGATGTCTGTGGATCCAAAGATACACTGAAATGGGTGGGAGTTTTTCTGCTGCCTTCTGAGATGCTTGGAACAGGGCTGGAGAGGTCCACCTTGGAATGGGGTAGCTGGCTTTGGATGGATGGAGTTCCCCGTGGGAGCATGTCCTGCAAAGAGCACTTATCCTGCCCCTTTTTAGTGGGAATGCCAGTATGACATCAAGCACAGGGAACGGGAAAAGGTGTAACCAGGGAGCCTTAAATGCAGTGATTCTGAACCTTAACCTCTTCTCCTTATCCCTATTTTGAAGAGCTAAAACACTTCCCTTTCCACTCAGACCTGCAAAATGAACAACAGGGAGCACAAATCCATGGTGGTTTATCAATATCCAGTTCCTAAGAATAGGTATTTCCGTGCTTTGCATAAGTAATCCCTTGAAAGGTGCAAGCTTGGTAATTTCACAGAAGTTTTTGTGTTTCTAGTATCTATTTTAATTTTGTATTTTACTCCCCAAAACATGCTTGTGCTTTGCCCCAAATCAAAACAATCTGTGCTAGCATACCTATGGTAATTACCTTCAGATGGGACTGAGGTACAAAGAGTGGAAAAGGAAGGAAGACACGAAGAAACAAATTCAGTTTTCAAAGAACCGTTAATTACTTGTTAGTTTGATATTATTAACTATTAACACATAACTGACCACAAGGGTCAGACCCCAACAAATCCTCCTAGCACTGGCTCCAACAGGGCTTTGTTGTGACTCATACCTTGCTCAACAAGCAGCAATATTTACCCACTGGATTGAGCAATGCTGATCATGCCCAGCCTGCTGTCTCCCTTTACAGGGCGGCCTGAATTTTGACACTGACCCTGTTGCTAATCTGTGCTAGCATGTAGACCTTGGCCTTGTTAAAGACTCTCATTCTAGCCTCACAAATCTGCTTTTCAGGGCTCTGATCTCTCAGCATCATCACACCTTTGCTGGTGCTTCAAAATAAAGTAGTCTTTTACTGCTTGACATTGTCTTCACACTGTGTAACTTTTGGATTTTAAATGTATTTCTTTTGTATCCTTGACTCTCTTTTCCCTTAAAATGCCATCTCTTAAGTTCACTTCTGGCTTGTATCTATTTTATAAGGACACGTCCTGCTGAACTACACTGCTACAACACTGTACTTAGTGCCTTAAAAAGATAAAGAGAGGAAGTTGGACCTTGTTATAATGTAATTTTGTATACATATGGTTTGATTTCAATAGGAAATGCAACATGAACTGAGATGCCCAGTGGCTCAGCAGCAGTCACTAAAGGTATTTTAAAACCAAGGCATGTAAGTGTTCTGCAGTCTCCCTTTCTGATTAACCAGCTCTGTGATCTTTCTCTCCACTCAAGCAGCTCCACAAACTCCAGCTGGAAAGCACTGAACGGTGTGAACCTGTGAGTACAAACTGGCAATGGCCTCCTGGAGCACACAAAAGGCAATTCCATGGACTGGGTTCTGCCATAGCCAAAATTCATCACTGGCCTTCCTACTTGTATCCATGTGCACACCTCAGCCAGGGCAAGCCCAGGTGATGCAGCCTCCAGTTTCCCCCACACCACACTCTGTGGGAGCCACAGCTCTCCTCGGCTGCTCAGCAGCATCCAAACTGTGATCCCACCTACCAAAAAGCAGGTGTAGGCTGAGAAAGAAAGTTCAAAAGCCCACTCACTTCTGAGCTCAACTATAGAAAACACAGCGTTTGCTCACTGCTAAGAATGAGGATTCTTCTGGCCTCCTTCAGAGCCTTCCCACGGAGAATGGGCGTGGTCAGCACAAGGACAACTTTAGGGACAATTTCAGACACCTGTGCTCCCAAATACTTCATAAATGACAAAATTAAAGGATTCCCAAAACGAAGTAATATCCTCAGTGTAAATAATAAATATGCTCATCCTTCCTCGCTCTGCCCCCAAAATGCTTCTGAATATTTTAAATGGTGAAAGAACAGAAACGTTTTATAAGCCTGAGATTCAAAATCACCAGCACTTTGATTCAAATAATTCACTATGGTGATTTTAACAGCACAAATCCTGCCTTACTCACAATATTATGATCCCTCTTTTTTGCAAGACTTCAGAAAAATCAGGCAGATTTTTGAAAAAGGAGAGACATAAAAGATGGTCCTGACAGCAGCCCAGTGAACAGAAGCTGTTTCTTCCCATCTTTCCCCTCCCATCTCACAAGGAACAAAGGGAATTTTCCACCTCTCAGCTTCACAGATTTCCCCGAGGCAAAAAGAAGCTTGCATCAGTTCCTGAAAATAGTTGCATGGTATTGCTGCTTCACATTTAGGTCAAATCTTGAGAAGAGCTTTAAAGCACAACCTGAGCTGGAGCAGTTTGATGGGAGAACCTTCAGGTGCATCTCACACATTGAAACAAGGCACTAAGGAGAACTATGGAGAGGCCAAAGATTTCAAGCCACTGGAAAGCCAGCTAATATTTTGTGTATGACTCTCGTGAGAACAGAGCAGTGATTTTGTGGCAAGTGATAAAGAATAAGGAACTTTCAAAGGTTCAGAGGTGCCTGGGAAATGCAGGGAGCTCGACTGTAAGTGCCCTCTGACAGGCAAGGGGAGAGGGAACAGGGGGCAGCAAAAAAGGGAAAGCCAGAAAGTAATGTGACAAATCAACTCAGTCTTACAGAAGAAATTTAATCATGTAAGGCATTTAGTCATGCCCTATTTTAAAAACCAGTGTGGGGGGGTTATGATTACAAATATAAAATATGCCTTTCCAAATTCTCTTTGCTGACTACTTGCTGATGCTGGTTTTACTGTCATTTTGTTGTGAAACTCATTTCACATTTTCAGAGCTGTTCACAGAATATCATAGGTGTATTGGGGATTTGGAAACTGAGCAGTTACTTATTCCTGTAACTGGCAGTCTGATAATGCTTCATAAAACTGAAATACATAAACAGCAAAAACATAACAAATATTTCCTCATTTTAACCCAATACTTGATTTCACCCAAATACTGATTGTTTTATTACAGGTGCCTGAAAATATTTCATAGTCACTATGGAAGTTTTCTTACCCTTTTGAATAAATTTTTCATATACTTATACTGACAAGGCATTAGAAATTTGCCATATTATTGCCAATACAAACAATTTGAGGAGTCTTGTGAACTACAGAACACACAAGACCTGATACTAGATCCTCCTTAAATAATTATGTTTCAAGTAAGTTGGTGCCTCTCTGTACACCCTGTGCAACCAGGTGGGGGGTAATTTCTGTGATGCTTCTTTAGGTTTTATATGGACATTATATTTTTTTTTTACCTGGGTGGCTAATACTGGTGCCATTTCCTAATAACCCTGTGTAGAATAAACCTGCTGTTGTTACCAGGAGCTCTGGAGAGTGGATTTGCAGGAGTGGGCAAAGGGGAATTGTTCCTGTTGCCACTGTGGGGCCAAGAGAGTGAACATGGCTCCTTTGTGTTTGCTGGCAAATGACAGATCTCAGATTCAGCTAAAAACCAAGGCAGGCACCAGCTGCTTAGGGAAGTCAGCACGAGATTGGAACGGGAATTGTTTCCTCAGCAGCAGAAATGTTTTTGACACAGCATCCCCAAAGTGACCACGCTGTCTTATACACACCCCCCTTCCCCATGGCACAAAAAATCTCGTGGTTTCTTTTACAAAAGGGAAAGAAGTAAAAGGTTTTCCCTTCTGCATGCAGATATATTTTCAGCGTTCAGCACTGTCCTTTCATTCAAAATATGTAATTCTATTTTTATTCCCTGATTATCTAGCAGAATTCACTGTGACCCAAGGGAGAGGTTAATTTTTATACGGAATATCCTATTGCCATGTGGCTTGCAGAGAGGGAATGTTGCTTCTCTTCATTTCAGAATTAAAATGCAGATTTTTTCCTATTTATAATTAATTTCAATTGTATATTATCTATTTACTCCTTTTACAGGCAAAGCATTGCTTACTCTCAGAAATGTACAGTACAAAAAAGTCTTCCTGAATGTTTTATTTTGGAAGTGTAAAGGCTTTTAAAATAAACAAAAGTAAATATTCAAATACATTTCATACTGCATGTGGTAGGAGTGGCTCCATACAACACAATATGGATGATGCAAATCCAGCAGTTAATTTCTTTGAGACATACAGTATAATATAGAGACACTTCCAGATCTGGTCTTGTGTCATTGCCTGACCCTTTTTTTTTATCATTTAAATCCAGCCTACTTCATTAATTATTAATATTTTATTTTGCTATATTGATTGTTCAAGTTAGGAAAAAAAAACAAAACCACCAGTTAAAAACTACGGACTTGCAAACACTGCAAGACCCTAAAAATTGCAATCTCTGAGGATAAATATACACTTAATTTTTGAGAAAATGTGTCATTACCTGCAGTTGAATCAACGCAGAATGATCGTGCAATTAAATAGTCTGAACTGAAATTTAAAGCTGCAGACCATGATTTTCCCTAGTCCCAGTTCTGCTTGAAATCTCTCACACCTTTAAAAAAATATAATTAGCTTTAGATTTCCCCACAATAAATAACACCAGAACATACCTTGTGCTACCAACCTGAATTTTTAAAAAAACAGTAAGAGGCCACCTCAGTGTTTTGAGTTCATGAGATCTTTCAGACACAAAGCCCTAAAACAGAGTTTCCCAGTGAGAAGGCATCAGGAAGGCTCTTCGCTTATGGTAAACTTGGGCTTTAGCTTGACAGACCTCTTCCTAATTGTGCCTTTAGGGGACAGCGGCATGGTGTCCATGATGCTCTTGTCCTCCTCCAGCTGCCGGGCGGTGCACGAGGGCGTGGGCACTTTCACCGTGTTGCCGAACTTGGAGTAGTCCACCGAGTACCGCCCGTCCTCCTCGGCCACGATGGGCACGAACCTCTGGCCCCAGAGGATCTCATCCGCCAGGTAGGAGGTCCTGGCCTGGGTGGTGATGCCGGTGGTCTCCACCACCCCTTCCAAGATGACGATGATCTCCAGGTCCTCGTGGTGGTGCAGGTTCGTGGGGGAGATGTCGTAGAGGGGGCTGTTCTTGTCGATGACGTGGTAGATGATGAGCGGGGACACGAGGAAGATGCTGTTGCCCCCCACGGGGTTCTCCATCTGGATGTCGATCTGGTTGAGGGGCACCACCTCCCCCTCCAGGCTGGCGGTCTTCTTCACCACCTGCATGCGGATGGTGGCACTGATGATCATGCTCTTGCGGAGGTCGCCCACGCGCAGCATGAAGCAGAGCCGGCCCTCACGCAGGGCGATCACCGCGTGCTTGCTGAAGATGAGGGTCTCGGCCCGCCGGTGCGCCTGCGACGTCTTCATGAAGATGCAGCCCAGCATGATGGCGTTGATGACCAGCCCCACGATGTTCTGCACGATCAGCACCAGGATGGCGGCCGGGCACTCCTCCGTCACCATGCGGCCCCCGAAGCCGATGGTCACCTGCACCTCGATGGAGAAGAGGAAGGCGGAGGTGAAGGAATGGATGCTGGTCACGCAGGGCACGAAGCCGCCCGCCGCCCCCTGGGCCGGGTCCCGCTGCAGGCGGGTGCTGTGGTCCAGGTCCCCGTGGGCGAAGGCGATGAGCCACCACACCATGCCGAAGAGCAGCCAGCTGCACAGGAACGACATGGTGAAGATGAGCAGCGTGTGCGGCCACTTGAGGTCCACCAGGGTGGTGAAGACGTCCTGCAGGAAGCGCCCCTGCTCGCGGATGTTCTTGTGGGCCACGTTGCAGGCGCCGTTCTTGCCCACGAAGCGCGCCCGCCTCTCCCGCGCGCGGTACCGGGCGTGATCCGGCACATCCTCGGCCAGCCGGGTCAGCACGTACTCCTCGGGGATGATCCCCTTCCTGGAGAGCATGGCTCCGCCGCCGCGCACCGCCCCGGGCAGCGGGGGGCGGGCGGAGGGGCCGGGAGCGCGGTGCGCTGTGCGCGGTGCCCGCGGCCGGGCTGCGCTGCGGGATAACGGGGGCGCGGCCGCGCCGAGCGGGGAACGGCCGCAGCGCAGCCCCGGGAGCGCTCCCGCCGCGCTGCTGGGGGCGTTTCTTTACCTTTTCACCCTCCTGGGTTTTTTTTTTTTTTTTTCTTTCTTCCCCCCCCCTCCGGAGGAAGGGTTTCGGGCCGCGGTTTGTATGTAAACATTTGGTCCAGGACGGATTTGCCGCCTCCCATTTACAGGGGCTCCTTTGTGGGATGCCGTGCCTTCATGGCGGGTGATTATTCCGGGAAATGGGGCGGGGGAGAGGGAGGGAAAGGTTTTAAAAAAGGAATTTGTAATAAAAATAATTATGATTACATTATTTGTAATAAAAATAATGATGATGACGTTGGTAATAATAACAACGACAAAACAACAACAATAATAGTAAAATAACAGCAATAATAATATATTATAATAATAATAGTAATAATGATAATAGCATTATTATATATATATACTGAAATTCACCCGCATGTCTTTCGGTAAGTAGGAGGAAAGTATTCGTCTGATAAATTGGGCAGGCAGTGGTAGGAAATTTGCTTGAAGAAGCTGAATTTTTGCTTAAAGAAGCTGAATGCAAGGATGTAATGGCTAAACAGAGACCTGGAACTAAACAGGCTCAATCCCACCTAAAATTTTGCCAGAGTTATTTAGAATAAACAAGGGGGGGGGAGGGGTGTTTGTTTTGTGTTTTGTTTTTGGAGTTTTTTGGGGGGTTTGGTTTGGTTTGGGTTTTTTTGTTTGGTTGGTTGGTTTTTTGTGGGGTTTTTGTTTTTGGTTTTTTTTTTTTTTTTTTCTGCAGAGAGGAGACCATGGAATGATGTGAGCTGGGGCTGCTCCTGAAAATGTCTACAGTTCAAACAGCAGCAAAAGTTGAAAAAAAAAATTCTTTAAAATTCTTAAAAAAAAAAAAAAAATCTGGCTGCAAGGGGTTAACCCCCAGTGACATGAACTTCCAGACAGGCATCAAAATCCTTGGAAAAGGCAACAAAGGGCGGCAGGAAGCTAGAACTTGTTTGGGATACTGGGATGTCTCTGTGGGTATAAATACATACATGGGCATGCCTATGAGGATGGAACCTCCTGACAAGATGCATTATTTAAAAATATTCTGATGTGGCTTTGCTGCTGTGTAAACAGCAGTATTCTCATTGATGTGTTTACTTCTTCTGGTTTCAGTGTTTTGTTTCTATTTCAGCTTAGGCACTAACATTGTGGATTTGCTGCAGCATCCCAGGCTATTCTGGATAAAAGCTTTTTCTTTAGTAGCAATGGATTTGTGATTATTTATTTTCTAATTGCATGGCTTGTCCATGGACTTTCCCTTTAGTTTTGGCACAAAGTGCTTTGGTGCACACTGTAAACAGCTCTTGGCACCGATTCCTTGGGCAAGGCAATTGTCCAGTTGGTGTCTGGGAATCAGCCAGTTGGGGTTGAAATTAACTTTCACCACCTATAGCTACTTAAAGCAGCCCACCTAGGGATTTGGGAATAGTAGTTTGAAGTAATCTGAGCTCTCCAAGTGGTCTTTATAGATCTTGTAATTAAATGTTTACTATTACTTTAGACTATTTCTTTTTATGTATGAATAGTGGCATGTCCTTGCACACATCAATTCCTTTTGGAGGGGTCAGTTTCCCAGTCTGGCTCATCTTTCCTGCTGCTTTGATAAATAAAGCTAGAATAGCAATAAGGTGCCCTGGCACATGGCTGCCAGGCCACTGGGCTTAGCCAAAGGTGTTCCCCCTTTCTCTACACCTGTTTCCTAGACTTTTTTTGTGTCCTTGGTGTGAATGTCACCATTAAAATTTTGGGTTGGGTTTTTTTGTTTGTTTGTTTGTTTGTTTTTTTTTTTGTAAATTTCTTTTTAAACTTTAAAAAGAAAACTCACGACCTAAAAGGATGAAGTAAATTGAAGTTTTACTTGTCAGATGTGTAGTTCTGCAGCTGATGGCAGGTCCTACTTCCAGCATTTTGCAGTGAGCATAAAGAGGCTGTACAACACTAGGCAACGCATGGACAGCATTTTACACCCTTGCAGATATTGACAAAGGGATTCAAGAGGCAGTCCTGACTTTTGTGCCATTTTTCCTCTTTTCTAACCCTGGTCTTTATTCTGTACCTTTTCCTCCAGAGGGCAGTACCTCCATAAACGTGGAATGGATAAAAACCTGTGTCGGGGGAGAGGGTTTTAGAGGAAGAGTGAATTTCTGCATCTCCTGGTGGTAGGAACGACCCAGTGAGGGGTGCTTTATGAACACACTCGCCACGCTGCCTTTAGGAATCCTGGGCTCTCTAGAACAGTGTTTCCTTGTTCCCACTTCTGTAATGGGACTGTCATTTGCTACTTCTTTTTCTTCATCTCTGAGCACTTAGGGGCTGAGATGGGATAGCAAAGAAAGTGGCTCCTGCTGAAGAATTTCTAGAGCTGTCTTTATGGATCAAGTGAGAGATACTTAAAGAAAAAAGTGACAGATCTTCTGAGTGAGCCAACGTATTTGTATTAAGAGCTGCTGAAAAGAATTGGGCTCACAGGAATGAACAACTCCACTCTGTAGTATTGAATCACAAGGGTAAGTTCTTCCACCCACAAAATAAGTTTTACGCTTCAAAACTTCCCCCCCCACCAATTTACTCTAATTTTAATGGCTATCAAACAAGATCTTATGATAACTGTCAGATTAAAATTTAGTTGTTGCCATGTTACTACTCTGCTTTGAGAAGCTGAGTAAAGCTTCAGAGGCTACACAGTGTTAGTGTGACAGAAATTAAGCCTCCTAAAGCACCTTGCAGTACAGGTAGGTAGGCAGAAGAAAAGAGATCAGAGTTGGTTATGCAAAGCCACAAAGGGAGCCATGAGCAGAGCTGGGAGGAGGGCTGATGAAGCAGCCATGCTGTGCTCCCTGGCCACGCTAAGACCAGGGAGCAAACCCTATAAACTTTTTTGTATAGTGGAAGCATTTAGACAAAGGAACAAAAACCCATTGGTTGCATCTCCATGGGCAGCCTATCCCCTAACACCTTTGGGAATGAGACAAGTCCTATCCCTCAGAAAACTGAGTCTGGCCTTGGCTTGGACTGTCTTGCAGCAATTGCAGTCCTTTGCTTAGTGATGCCTCACTGCCATACAAACACATCTGTGAGCCTGGTTTAGCAGTGACTCCTGGGCTGCCTATCCCATGGCAACAAGGTTTATTGACTTGGATAATGTCAGTGAGCCTCACACCACAGAATGATGTTCTTGGGTACAGCTTCTGTCACTGGTGAGACTCTTAATCCTCTGGAGTTAGGGGCAGAACTCCCTGGTCCCAAATAAACAAGACCAGATGAAATGTCCTGTCCAAGTGGCAGCTGAGAGCCTTCCTGTTCAGAGATATTGATTCAGCAGTGTGGTACCATTGAAAAGATGAGTAATTGTTGGATATGAATGAACTCACTCTACTCTCCTGCAATGCTACTTTGGGAAATACAAGTCCCATTTAAAATGGAAATGTACAACACTTGCACTTTTGAGTTTTAGTTCCTTAATACTGCAAGATAAAGTACAGCCTTCTCAGCAATGTGCTGCATCCTTTCGTTCCCTGCACTCCCTTCTGGGCGAGGTTGTGGTCAGAAGCTTGTGGAATAGGAGTGAGTCCAAATTGCAGTGTCAAATCCCAGGCACTTAATTAAAAGCGCAGGAAATCTCACTTCTCTGCATCTCTTTCCTTGACATTAGTATCTCTAAGAGCTCCACAGAAGGCTGCAGAGTCTCTGCAGTGTGAGTTTGAGGTGTGCTGCAGAGTGGTTTTCCTAAGCCTTTACAGGATGAGATTCTGCCTTAGAGTAGTAATGGGAAGCCAGGAGACAGCATGCCCAGTAGCTGTAGCAGAAACCTGCTCTGTGCCCTTTTGCTCCCATTTCTCCTCTCTCAGCCCCAACGGAAGCCTGGTATTCCAGAGTGAAAACACACCAATAGTTCTGCAGACATTCTTTCTTGGACACTGCCCAGCAAACAATTCCCCGGAGGAGGAGAAAGCTCGCGAGTGCCCTTTTTCTCTCTCGAAGGGTAGCAGGCAATGACAGCTCATGCCTTTCATCTGCATCACCTTACCCTACCTCCTGACTTTTACCACTGTTCATTCAACACTCTCCTCTGGTGCCACTTACCTGCCCTTCATTATTGCCCAAATAACAGCAGGGACTCTGCTCTGGAACTGGTAACACAAGCAGCAACAACAGTTCTTCATTTTCCCTGTCTCTCTGCTGGCAGTGCTAGAAGTAATGCCTTAAAATATCACACATCCCCTGAGAACACTGAGGTGTCTTTTTCTAGAAAATAAAGCTTCAAAGAACAGGTTCCAAACTAATTAAGCAGGCTAAAGAGAGAGAGAGAAAGAAAACCCCAAAAGATAAAGAGCTCTCCTAAGCACTAGAAATCCTTCAAATAAGGGATCTAAGAAAACAAAAAATGGACGTAAAGGCAAACTTGCTGTAAAAAGAATAAGTGAAAAACTTATTGGAGCCTTCCATTGGGTTATTGACATTCTAACCCTCTATTAATGAAAAAATCCCAGAATGATTGTCACAGGGCAGAGATAAGTAGCTGTCTAGGTAAATTAAGATAATTTCAGTGGTTAAAAGTTATCTTAAGCATACAGAATTTATTGGTAAGGGTCACAGTAAATCTAGAACACAGTAAATCTAGAATCTACAGAATTTATTGGTAAGGGTCACAGTAAATCTAGAAACAGCACGACAGTGGGTGAAATATGTGAAACTAGGAGATGATGAGTCAAGCTCTTGTGGCCCTGAGCTGCACTAAAAGGTTTAATGCTGTTTATTTTTCAGTCTTGGAGGGATAATTTCCAGATGAATTGGTACATCTGCACTGGTCTGGAAACAGTGTACATTGAACACTGATACTTTTATCACAGCCTGCCTCCTCTCAGCTTCTTCACAGTTTGGGAGGGAGTCTGCCTCCATCCTGCTTGGAATCAGTGTAATAGTATTCAGTGGGCAGAAAGATGGAATCAGATTGTGATTAATTTCTAGACAGTATTGAAAGAGAGTCTAAGGCACAGCTCAGGCACTATCAATAAACCACAGTATAAAAAATGTTTTATAGATTTTATATTTAGATATTAAAGCTTTACAGAGTCATTTGATTGAAAGAGATACAAGCTTTTGAGAGATACCTTTGGTATATAATTTTTCCTTCTGCATTTAGTCAGTCATGAACATTATCTACAGTAGGGCCATGACACATAAAAAATAAGGTTAATAAATGATGGGAGAAGTTGAGAGGTACATAAAAACTCCATGCTGGTTAAGTTTGTTTAATGTGTACCCTGTTGTAGTTCACCCATGTAGTTTTTTTAACTATATTTCATAATTCTTTGGCAGCAAAGAAAAGTAGTAGTATACAAAAAAGGTAAAGTACACAGATAATTCATTAATGCTTCAGATGGAAAAAATGGCTCATTTTATTAAAAAAGGAAAAGCTCAATTTATTATGAAATAATATTTATTTACAGGTATTTTACATTTTTAGAAAATAATAAATTTGTATTCTAAAATGCTTTATTTATTTTTATTACTTATCTGCTTGTACAAAAGAAGCAAAGACACTGTCTTCTTGTTCTAGCAGAACCTCAGGCTTGTCATATTCCAAAATAACCCCTCTCTTCATTACAATAACCAAATCTGAATTGAGGATCGTGTGCACACGGTGCTGAAAAACAAATAAACAAAATGTCAGGTCAGCATATCTCTCTATTCAATATATTCCAGGATAAGAGAGACTTCCACAAATTAATTTTCTTATGCAGTTCAAGTTTGATTAAGGCTATTTATCCTACTTTTCCTCCTAATTTCTGTGTAAATACTGCAGATAAATATACAGACCAAGAGCCAGGTGGATACTCAAGTACCTAAAAAACACACAGGTACTTGTGTGAATATGAAGAGCCCTTTAGAATGTCCCCAGCCCAGAGTCCTGCTACCAAGTACAGCCAAAAGAAGGCAGCCAGGCAGAGCAGGAACTGGGCAACTGAGTGTGGAACTGCCTATGGGAAGTTGGGAATTCTCCCAGTCCTGGGTTACATGTGGGTCTGGGGTGGTTCCTGAGCTTGCTGTGGTTTGTCTATTTAAAAAGCTGATCTAGTCAGTTTTACAAGACTTGGGCTATGTCTTCTCTTGAGCTTTCACAATCATTTTGCATCCATCTCTGGAAAAGACTTTTCCATATTTCCTTCCCACTACATGAACAAATACCCCCCCTCTTCTTGTATTCTCTGGGCCATGTTGCTCAGTTTTATCTGATGCCCCTTGTAGCCTTGCAGACCTCTCACATGTCCTTACATTGTCCTTCTCCCAGACAGAAGAGCCCCAGCCTGCTCCACTCCAGGAGCAAATCCAACACCTCCAAAATCATCCTGTACTTCTCAACATTTTTCAGTTGTAGTATGTTGTTCTGGGCATAAAGACACTGGAACTACACACAATATTCAAGGTATGTGTGAACTATGTTTTTTGAGTTCAGCCTTGTTTCTAATAATATTTTTTATTTCTTTATCCATACCACATTTTTCTATCCTAACTCAAGCATTACCTAAATAAATAGTATGCATTGTTTCCATCTTCTTTTTAAATAAAAGGCTTCAGTAATTTCCATAATCCCTGTCAGATTCAATCTCCTTTGCTGCTTCTTTTAGGTTATTTCCCCTCACCATTTATTTTTGGGTTAGGTTTGTGCAAGCCTCTTCATATTGACAGAATTCCACTTTTTAATGTTAACTGTAACCAGCTGGGATTTTTTGGATCTGCATTTCCCCTGCAGGGATATTTAATCTCAGAATATTATTGGTTGCTGTTACACCCTTGCTCTTCACCCATAAGGTTCCTAATCAAGTCTTGGGCATCCTCAGTATCAAAACAGCTCTTGTATTTCCTTCTCTGGCTTTCCTATTTATATTTTCCATAAAATAATCACTGATGGCATCTACAAATCTCCTGTCTTCTGCAGTTTCTATGACATTTATCCAGTCCACAGGCAGGGGACTGAAATATCACATTCCACCTGAATTTGCTGCCCTTGTCTGATCTGTCTCAGTGTAACACAATCAGTGCTGCCACCCTGGAAACTGTGAGTAACATAGAAGATAACAGAGAGCCAGTACTATAACTCCAACTATTACTATTCTTCCTAAACAGAAATTAGAAAGGTATAGCTTTTTCTGGGAAAAAAACCCCACCAAAACCAACACAAAACAAAACCACATTTCAAACCAACAACACAAAAAAAACCCCCAAAAAACCAAAACCCCTACCCATGCCCAAACCCCTTATGTTTTGTTTCTACTACGGAATGTTTTGAATTTTGAAACAAACCCACCTGCTGTAAACCACATTTACAATTGGAAGTAAACAAAAACATTCAAATTGAGTTTATTCCAAGATGCTGCTTGTTTGAACGGTGCAGTTTAAAACTCACTAAGGGAGTAAAAGAATAATAAAGCTTTTTCAGCCTGTCCCCAAACAAACTGAAAAAGATACATAAATGCTGAATACAAGCTGTATTCAGCAAATTTGAATTTTTATGAAGAGAAATCAGGAAATGTCATTGTTATAATTCCTTTGGTTTTTTATAATGACACACTGGATGAACACAGTAAGATACATCAGGTCTTCTATTACACATTTGCTAGGTGAAAACAAATGATGCTCAGAGATTCCTGAGCATAGACTTCTTGTGCTGGATTTTTAAACGTAAGGAAGCACACTGACTTCATTTCACCTGCCTGAAATACGTGTATTTATTTGTTCTTAGTTAAATGGTTATTTTAGTTTGATGAAACTTATTCTTATATTTCACAGCAAAGTATATGGCATTTTAAATTAGCTTAAAACAGGAAACAGAAGATAGAGAGCAGACTTAGATTATGTAATTTTAGAGGTAATTTGACTTAGCATCATGCAACACATTTAAGAAGCTACTCTTATGAAATTAAGTAAGAAATTTCAAAATGGAAAAGAAAGCTTAGATTTAAACACCACTTAAAGAAAGAGATTAATGAAATGAGCACGTTTATTAACACTGAGAAGAAGTGACTGATGGGGCATTTCTGATCCTTGTTTGCATTAGAACAGCAGCAGGGACTGTACTCACCGCTATTGTAACCACAGTACGGTCAGCAAACGCAGTCATCACCACCTTCTGGAGGATGTTCTCCTAGGGAAGGAAACACATTTGGGGCTTTTCAAACAACACAAGTTGCATGATAGACACAGACACTAAGAAGGCTTAAGTAACCACTGACTATCCCATGTTGTTATTTATTGTCCATTGCAGAAGTGAAAAATTAGCTACATGTCTGAACTAAGCCAGAGCCTGGTATCTCCTGCCATTCCCACTGCCTAAGGGGTTCATCAGACACCAGAGCTGTGCTCTAGCCCCAAACTTCTGCTATCCTGGCCTCAGTTTTACAGTGAGGAAATCCAAGGTGAATTCTGGGTGCTGCCAGGCTGCCTATGCCGGCGCCTCTGTGGCGTGTCCTTCACCCCACTGCAAGGCCAGGAATGTTCCAGCACAATGGGGACATCTAACACCAAGGGGTGGCAGGGACAAGCAAGGGACTGTGCAGTACCTGGCATATTTAACAGTGGAGATGATATTTAAGATGGCCTTTACATACATAGCTCTCACTCAACAAGTACTCATCCCTTGCTATTTAGGAGAGGCGTTGCTGCATTCCAAACTGCCTGGAAGTGTCACGAGCACAGATACCTTCATTTGCTGTTAGCTGCTCTTTGCAGAAGTATTTCAAAGGAGAGACTCTATCCTCAATGCATCAAAATTCAAAATGTGTTTTAAGTGGGCTGTGTGCACTATAGTTCCCTTACTGAAGCTCAAACACTAATATTTTACTAAACTAAAAATTGTAACTGTTCTAACAAACCCCTCCAATTCTGTTCTTTACTTACAGTGGAAAGAAAACTGAAATATTTCCTGTAACAACATAACAGATGAAAAAATGTACTATTCTATTTGGCTAAAACCCAGTCACTGCACTGTTACTGAGTGCTTAAACATCTGCCTAGAAATTCCAGGCAATTAATGCAATAATCCAATATGTCTTTTCTGTCTGTGTTTATTTCCTTGACTCTACTTTCTAGCCTTCTAACTTCCTGACTTGTCCTGCCAGCCATGCTGGGAAAATTTGTCACTTACCAATTCACCTGTCATTGACCATCCCAGCTGACCTTCCCAAGCTTTGTTTACTCTAGAAATACCCACTGCCAATTAAAATGACACTTCATTTTCATAATGCAATCAGTTCTGGAATAACTATTCCATCCCTAGTAAAATGGTTTAAAAATAAAACGGTTTAGATTTGTTAGCAGTGACTCACAACTACCTGGGCTTGTAAATATGTCTGCACTAAATATGGTGTAAGCATACTACAGCATGGACAGAATTGCTTTCCACCTTTTTCTTCACATACCAGTTGTCTCCTGCTTAAGGAAAAGAAATCAGAAGCACTTCAAACTCACTGTTGCCATGTCAATAGACGCTGTGGCTTCATCCATGATGAAGATGCTCGTTTTCCTCACAAAAGCCCTTGCTAGGCAGAAGAGTTGTCTTTGGCCCTGGCTGAAGTTTTCACCCCCTTCTGTGACTATTGCATCTGGAAGTGATACAGCAAAATCAGTACGGTCAGATCAGAATAGAGCATATACTTGGAAAATAATGTCTCACTTTCAGCATGAAGTAGTATTTCCTGGGCCTACAGCTGCTCTTGACACAGTTTTGTCTGCTTATTTCCAGTGTTCAAAACAACCAGTACTTTTGTCTCACTATATTCTCTGTATCTGCTAGACTGAGCTGAGGATGTCCAAGAGTGAGTTTCTCTGAAACATGTGCAGTCTAGGACACTGCAGCCCCAGTCAAACCAGCATCCCTCATTTCTTCACCCTAGGGCTGTATAACTTACCATCTTAAGGGGGTTTAGTGGCGTCTTTGTTTTTTTTAGGTGTTTGGTAGTGATTTTTTTGTCCTGCATGGCCAAAGCTTTAGAAATCTGCCTCCATTTGGAAAAACCAAAACAATGTGCTCTAGCTAACACCTGACTTGTTGACTGCTTATTTGAATTCACAAGACCAATAAACCTCAGTGCTTCAAAACAAAGACATACTGAAATAAAGTAATTTTACCATTGATTTGAAAAGAAAGAAGATTCTGGCCCTCAGGCACAGTTGGTAAAGGATTTATACAGATATACAACATTTGCCTGCAGGCACTTTTTGTCACCTTCCACAAACTTTAAAAGCTCATTGTTCTACCCTTCCAACAAGTAAGAGTGAAGCAGGAATATTGTGAATGCTGGAAACAATATTCTCAAAAAGAAGTCTCATTACCTAGGCCCCCAGGTAGTGCCTTCACCACATGCTTGAGCTGTGCTATTTCCAGTGCTTCCCAGAGCATGCTGTCAGTGCACTTCTTCTCTGGGTCCAAGTTAAACCTGCAGCGTGGGCAATTCAAAAACATCAGTCAAGAGAAACTACAATGGATTTCTTCTTTTACTGTGCTTAGAAACAAACCTGCAGATAATCAGAATCACTGAAGATCTGGGCCTGATTCTGATCTATCATTGCTATAAATTCATTGAATTTCCTAGACTTAATCAATGTTTATGATAATGTGATTAAGATGAAAATTTGACTCTCCATTGAGCAGAAAGGGAAAAGCTTCCTATTTTGTGGACATCTTTATGGATTCGGAATTTATTTTGTTCTCTATAAACTAAAGAAATCTCACGCTTTACTAGAAAAAGCTGTGACTATACTCAGTTTAAATTAACATTCAATTTTAACAAAGGCCAAAATTCTACCCTCCCTCCTTTTAAATACATCTCTTTGTTCTTCATTTCTATAGAAATGTTAACAGAATAATCAAGCTTTATACTGCATTATGAAATTCAAGAATTCAAAAAAACTCGGATTTATGAACAGATTAACATTATTTTAGCTTGCTGTGGCCCAGAAGTGACAGAAACAAATGTGAATCTCACATCATATTACATTAGCATATAGAATGACAATAAAAGATTCAATGGTGCATAACACTATCTTTACATTTTACTCCTGCTGTGTGAGTTGTGAAAATTCGATGCTGGCCTAAATGCATTTGTAAATAGATAAATTCATAAAACAAAGGGATACAATCACATCATCTTCTGATGTGAATGAATCATGGTCTATTCTGGCATGTCCTGAAGCCTGTATCCGTTTCAGTGAATTTTAATCACTTGTAGAAACTAAAACTGCAGGTGATGTAACTGTGAACTGAGGATTGTACTGTTTCTTCCTAAGGTAAATGGCACAGACACAGGGAAGGACATTTGTTGGAAACTGCAACTTTTGGCCATTGTTTCTACTGCATCATCTTCTCAGAGAAGTAGGAAGAGAACACAAAAAAACCCCAACCCAACAAAAAGAGCTAAGGCATTTGGTGCTGCAGATGAAATGGCTCAGAAGAAACACAGATAGAGACTCCAGGATAAAATGGCCCAGTGTCTCAGTACTTCTCATGTTGTTCTTTTGCTTTATTTCTGTCTGCAGTAATTTTTTAGTCTACATTTTTTACATCTCATATTTTAAGGCAGAAAGATGAAAACAGATGTAGGAGAAAGAAGGTTTCAAGAAATGCTGGGTGGTCATGGGTATTTGATCAGTGAACTAAACCAATTAGTAAATCCTGGAGGAATAAATATTGGCTTTCTCTGCTTGCCAGGCATGGAGTGTCTTCTGCCAACAGTGTCCTGTTCGGGCTCAGGCACACGGAAAGGTTAATCTGGCAGGGGTGAATTAAAAGTACAGACAGAAGGCAGTGATCCTTCCTATTCCAGCTGAGGAGACTGGAATTGAACAGCTTGGTATGAAAATCATTATATAGTACAATTATAATATATAATTCATGTTGTATAACATATAAGCAACGACATGGATTTTATTTATTGCTGGTGCTTAATACTTGCCTGATTGTCCCACTGAATAAAATGGGATCTTGGAGGATGATGGACAGCCTGGATCTCAACGTCTGTAAGGGCAGCTTTGCAATATCTATACCATCAATGATAATCCTCCCTATTCAAAAGAAAGAGGACAGTGTGTTTATTGTGCCACACAGCTGCTGACACAGACATGGCTCACTTCCAGGCTGAAAGGCAGTACAGCAGGAACAGGCCTTGTACCACATACCCCTTTCTTCACTAAAGAAACATGCTTTGATTAAAAAGCAAGCACAGCCTCCTCGAGACTAAACTAAACTGGAAAGCATACAGAGTGTAACCTGAAGTATCTTAGGAATGGTTAGATACACTACTTAACTGTTTGACCAGTATACTTCTATCAAACAAAGCTCAGACATTACTTCAATCAGGGATTAATTACCAGGGGCAACAATCCTTTCAGAAAGTCAAATTACTGTTGAGCACTATGAAATCTTATCTCTGAGTACAACTGTCTGTCTCTGCATAGGGGCTCTGTGGGTGATGTGGCTGGGAAACAGGCTGACATCTTTTTGAGATGCACCCTGTGAGGCATATGGACACGGCACACAGAGCAGGAAATATGGCAGGAAATTCCAGGGCAGCAGGCCAAGCTGCAACTCCCAGTTGCTGAGTTTTCTGGGCCTAGTGGATCCTATCTGTCCCTTGTGCACAAATCCTTCATTACATTTGAACACCTTGCCCTTTTATGCTTTGCTGCTGCTGTTGTGTTTTAACAGCACAAAAGGCTGTCGTCTGTCACTCTTGGATTTTTGCTTCTATCAAGCAGAATTTTTATTGATCTGCCTTACAAATAGCACAGCTGTTAGGTGACAGATGATATCAGCTTTAAACAGGGCCAGAGAGCGTGTCCTGCAGATTTCAAAATCACACTTCAGAGCTGCTGCTGTTAAGGGAAAGACTACCAAATAACCTTCAGGAGCTAAGCTTGAGTGACACATAAAAGTGTTACCTTACCCTCAAAGGTGTCAACCATTCTGAAAAATGCAAGAGAGAAAGAGGATTTTCCACTGCCTGTTCGGCCGCAGATCCCAATCTGTGACACAGAAAGCAGATGAACATCAGGCAGTGAAAATACAGGAAATGGGTAACATCTGTACTTGACACTTCAGATGAGAGGGTGGTGGAGCTGTTCTGATTCACATGATCCTCTTCGCACCCTGACAGATCAGTCAAACTGAACTAGCCACTACAGAAATGCTGGGTTCACTTTTTGTCTTGTAGGGGTCTGAGCATTTAAGGATAAATCTAGGCCAGTTCTGTAACAGGAACAACAGGAGAGTGGTAATGAGGGGAATAAAGACAAGAGAGTCATGTGAGAAGGATGAAAAGTAGGTCTAGCACTCTAAGGGCTCACTGTCACTTTTTTTGGCACTGTGTGCTGACAGGAGGGCAAATGGGAAACTGAGAGGTGGGTGTTTGCCTCAATACACAAGCAAAGAATCTCCCAGACTCCTTTCCAGTGCACTACATTCTTTGAGAGGAAAAAAAAATCATCTGTAATTCAGTCATCAAAACGTCCTGTGGTATGTTTTAACTCTGATTTATGTGATGTGCTAGTCTAAAGAGCTTCTGAGAACCACTGCAGTCCTTTACCTTTTGTCCTGGTGAGATGTGGGCATTGACATGTTTTAGCACTGGCTTTAAGTTGCTGTCGTATCGGACACTGAGGTTCTGGATTTGGATCTCTCCTCGGTCTGGCCAGTTCTGGGGAATCTGTGAGGAAGCTGTACCAACAAGCACAGGGGGAAAAAAACCCCAACATCAACCCTCTTATAATAAATTAGTTGGTTCATTAGATGATTTACTAAATTTTTCATAGCAACACACTGCAAAGTCATTAAAATTTCAGCAAGCTCTTTCCGCATGCTGCACAAAACTGCACTTACAAAGGAGCCCTTCGTAATTTTCAGCTTCTGTTTTGAGAAGGCCATTGATTCTTTTCACTGCCCCCAGCTGGATCTCCATGTCAGCCAGGTTACGAACCATCCAATTCAGATAGTTAGACACCTGATGTAAAGCAAATACAAGACTGAATCCCAGATTTTTAGTGGTTTCCATCATTTGACCAGCATGCAGTTATATTCCTACACAGGAATGCCTCAGTAAGTGGAAGTTGTGAATGCACTGGATGGTACAACACCAACAGGGAGGCAACAATGACTAAAGGTTAAATTTCCTAACTGCAGTGCACATGTACTTTGGTACTATGGAGTACTGATCTACACCAACAGAAAAGAGGGTGGGGAGACAAAAGAGACAAGTGAAAAGACAATTTTGGTAACTTAAGTTTGGACAATCTAGAATGACATACTAGGGCATAATTACAACTGATGCACTGAAAATGTATTCTTCACAATGCAAGACAATATAAAAATTATGATGCAACTTGTCCATGTTTCGTTGACATATCTGAACTAACACCTCGATGAGATTCGATCTCAAAGCTGAAGAAGGCATACACTCAAATATGTCAACCATCACATGTGAACTGAAGTAAACACATGGTTTCAGTGATGTTACAGTACCCACTATAGATGTACAGACACCTTCAATCTTCCTGTTCATCTTTGTGCCCTGAGGAATTACAAAAAAATGTTTGGGAGAGACAGAAAGGATCCTGAGATTCTTACCATAAGAGCATAGGTTAGTCCCAAGCCTACAAGTCCTGAAGTGATTTTACTATACAGGCAACTGGTAATAGAAGTGACAGCTGCTATGAGTACCACACATGCTCCAATGTACTCCTGAAGGAATATGAATAAGCTCCATCATTATAAGTCTACAAAGGGTTAAAACGTTCTCATAACTTTGCATACCAAATAACAAACCCATTGCACAGTTTTGAAACACAGGCAGAAAACCCCATGGAACTCCATACAGACTACCTAGGAACCCATTCTTACTGCTTTTAGCAGGGCTGTGCTGGGGAAGTCAACCCAGATACCTTAAGCATGTAATGGAGGTGGCTGAAATCATGCAGCTGATGTTACCTGGGATGGTGGGGGAATGCTCATGTATCCCATCTCTGTGGCTGATGATGAACTGCTGGGAGGCTCTGCTGTTGCTGCTGAGTTCCTGCCATCCATAACTGCTCAAACAAGCCTTTCTTGCACAGCACACACCTATTACCTTAAGGGCCTTTTTCTGCTTTAATTTAAATCACTGGTGATTTGACTTCCCACAGACAATTCTTTGAGTAAAACTGTGTAACAGACTAGAAAACAAACTCTGTAGGAGGGAAATTGTCATTTGTCTGTGTTTGAACTGTTTAGTGATATAGGCATTGATCAGAATTAGGGACTTCAGGTGGTCTACGTCTGAATATATAATAGGGTAGTAATATTTTATTCAAGTCATACCCAATACCTGAACTAAATTAGCAAAAGGTACCAGTTAAGGAGGAGCCCAATATGGGGCTATAAAGTGCGACATGAAAAATGAATTAATGTACATTTAGCACATCTAAAAGAAGCCCATGTTACCAGAACAGCATTACTACACATGCATTTCCAATTGTGGTATAACATTCCACAACATAAAACTCCTTGACTTTCTTCTTAGAGAATTATTTTTAATAAAGCATTTCTCATGCCAGACCACTTCATTGAGCAGAAAACAGGCCACTGAATAGCTTTGGTGTTCTTCAGATGACCCCAAAACAGACTCAAACTTATCTACATCCTTCTGCTCATTAGGAAAGCTTCCGAGACACTGAAATGTTCCTAGGGACCCACAAGGCAGAGGCTGCTGACACTGACTGACATGGTCCCACAATGACACGCTGGCTGGCGGCACAGCTCAGCTAGCTCTGATCACTTCTCACACACAGAGGAACCAATGCAACTCGTGAAAACTATTCCTGTCTTGGAAAAACAGCTGCAGGCCACCAGGAAAATTCATACCACATTCAGTGTCCAGGATGGCTTGGGCACGTGCTCATCACAAGCAGAGAGAATAGAGAGCAAAGGTATAGCTTTGAGAGGAGGCTGGAAAACTGTTGGATGCCTCATCAAATTACTTGGAACAAAGTCAAAAATGCCTTGTGTACACCCAACAAAAATGATGTACTTGCCATGCGAACTTCCAGCCAGCGATTGGCTGCTGTGAGGAAAAGGGAGGCAATGTTGTTGGAATCTGTGTATTCAAGAAGCTTTTGTCGGAATTTGGCTTCATACCTAAAAAAAGGAAACAAAAAAAAGAAAGGAAGAAAGGAGGAAAGCAAGAGGAAAGGAGAATAAAAGGAGTCAGGCCTTGGGTTCTCAGAAAAATACAAAGTAAAATTTAATTTCTGGGATATGTGCTTATGGACAGGTTGGCATAGGGTGTAAATCAGCTTATCAATAATTCAGAGTGACATCATTTGTAGCCATGTATTAGACACAGGCAAAGTGTATTTGTGCAGTATCTTGAGAAGTAATTTACGGATATTATTGCATTGATTATTGTATTGAAATTCTGTGGGACTTCCAGATCCCACTGGGCATTTTATAAATGTATTTTATGACATGGTAATTGAGAAAGAGAGAGAAATATAAACCTAAAATATTTAAAATATGTATGAGAAAAATAATACATGTGTGTACTTGTGAAAAGAAGCGTTAATGCTGCAGAATTCAGTTTTTCTCAATCATATAAGCTCAGGTTTTAAAATTTATAGTAGTGTAGTGCCTAGAAATCGTAACAATTTAAAAAGTATTAACTCAAAGAACTCCCCATTATAGTAGCACCTACATTAAGCAAATGTATTGGTCCTTATCATTAAACAAATGGAGCACTTTGGAAAACAGAAGTCCAAGTACACGGCACAACAAAGAACATTAGATTGGAAAGAACTATTTCCCTTTCCCCAAGGAATTAGCCACAGTACACAAAACAGGATGAGTCACAAATAAGCCTGCTTACAGTTTGTTATAGTGAATTTGCACCCATTCACCCGAATAGCTGCACCAATGAAATATGCCATGAATTCAGCAGGTATGGGAGATGATTCACTGCTGGGGTCTTGGCAAGTGTGCAAGTCAGCCAGTCACCCCTTTTAGCTGGGCATATATAATTGCATAGTTGTAAATTAAAGTGATGTCAATAACCAAGTGTATCAACAATTACAGCTAATAACGCACAAGCCTGGCACAAAAGTATTTTCCAGGGCAGTGATATAAGCTCAAAGGCCTGAAGATTTAGTTTAAGCACCCAAATCTTGTCTTTCCCCCCCTTTTATTACATAATCAAGTTTAATACACTTGATCTCCTCCTATGAAACTTTACCTTATCCTTTATTATTAATAATCAGCGACAAGCACTGATCATTTATAAACTCAGCTCTCCCAATACTGATATGGAAGAATGCCTATGTATGAAATACATGGCTTATAGAAGCTTACAAATTTGTGCACTGCAGAGTACCTTAATCCTTCTGCTGAGCACAGTGAAATAATGACTTTACATAAAAAGTTCGTGATTTTGGCAAAAAGAAATAATTCAGCTATCCACAACTTAGCCATGTGCCAAGATATGAGACATGTCTACTGTGTGCAGTGGGGAATTGTGGAATGGCTTGGATCAGAAGGGACCTTTAAGATCATCTCATTCCAACTCCTGCCATGGGCAGAAACATCAGTCACCAGACCAGGCTGCTCAGAGCCCCATCCAGCCTGGCCTTGCACACTGCTAGGGATGAGACATCCACAGCTTCTCTGGGCAACCTGTGCCATGGCCTCACCACCCTCACAGAAAAGAATTTCCTCCTAACATCTAATCTGAACCTACTCTCTTTTCAGTCTGAAGCCATTCTCCTTGTCCTGTCATTACACACCTTTGTAAATAGTCTCTCTCATCCTTCTCACAGGTTCTCTTTGGGTACTGGAAGGCCACAATCAGGTCACCCCAAAACCTTCTTTTCTCCAGGCTGAACAAACCCAACTCCCAGCCTTTACTCACAGGTGCTTCATCTCTAATCAACTCGGTGGCCTCCTCTGGACTCACCCAAACAGCTCCATGTCCTTCCTGTGCTGTGACCCCAGAGCTGGAGGCAGCAGGTGAGGTCTCACCAGAGCAGCGCAGAGGGGCAGAATCCCCTCCCTGCCTTGCTGCCCATGATCTGGGCTGGCTGGGAGCTCGTTGGTGTGTTTGCACAACAGGGTGGTTGTTTCTGAAAACAGGCATTAGTGTCACCATGTCAGAGCTGGGGAGCCCTTCCTTTCCTCAGGGCTCACAGCCCTCAGTGCCTCACCATACACAGACGTGGCCATGCTGCTTCTGGAACCAATACAGTCACATTTAACTCTCCTATCTCTATACCATGAGGAATTGTGTGACAGATATGCCTCAGAGAATGTGAGCTATGCATCATGAGTCAGTCATGCATATGCACGTGGAACAGGGATGCAAAGTTACCACAGCTGCTGGATTGACGCAAAAATATCAGAATTTCTCTTCAGGAGGTGTTCCCAGATTACCAGGTCTTTAAGAACACAGACAAGTCTTTGCAGAATCTTTCACAATTTTTTTTGACGGTTTAACACAAATGCTATATGAAGTATCAAAATAAACTATAAATCAGGCCAGGGCTTCTGCTCGAGGTGTTTTTGTAGCTGCAGCAGTAGCTGTCTTTCTGAGCTGCACAGATTTTTTTGTACATTTCTTTCCATATGCATTCTGAATAAATCCAGGACGGAGAGTAACCAGGGGTAAGGACACTTCAGGAACAACTGGCACCTCCTAACAGAATGAATTCCTGAATTAGTGTTATTTTTAGGGATGCTCACGCTAGCAAGTCTGAACTCCACTCCTGCTAATATGTTAGGCAGCTGAAAAGCTCCACAGTCCTAAAAATAACTGGGTTAGCAGCTGAGGCAGGAGGCTGGCAGACAGATGGAACACAGAACTCACTGAACACACATGGCTGGCTGGGTCAGAGACACATCACTTACTGCAGCATTTAAGAAAAAGGAGGCATCAAACACAATTCTTTGACAGAGGAATTAATTCCAAAGAGAAGAGAAGAATCAAGAGGGAATGTTCTGACAGACAAAGTATTAGCTAGATGGCATTGAATGATGCTTTCTGTATCAACACCAGAAGATATAAAGCCGAAATGCTTCAAAGATCCTCTGGCTCAAGTAAAAGAATATAGGAAGGAGAAAAGCAGAAATTAAACAAAAAATTGATTTTTCTGCAAATTGAACATGGGCATAACTACAAACTAGAGAACACTGTTAGCACTTAATGAATTAAATAGTCAATAACAGTAATTAATGGAAAACAATAAGCTGCTCTACCACTCTTGGGTAAGCTGCCTTCAGGCAAAAAGAAACAAACTCTTAAATTGGTTGCTCTTTCTTTAATCTATTTATAACCTATTTAAAATAATTTAAGTTACTTTTGTGCATTACTTCTATTATTAAATTACAATTTTGGGTTAGAAGGAATAAATAAACACTACTGTTTCAAGGATAGAAGGGTAACAGAATAATTAAGTGACAAAATACGTAGACATCATCTAGATAAGATTCTAGTGGAAAAGTTGACCGTGTTAGAGTCAACTGGGAAAAGACAAGAATAGCCCTAGTGCAGGGCAAGCAGCTGGTAAGCTCAGCAGTGGTTTTATTGGTACCTCTGAGGTATCAGCATGACTGCCAGTTTTCTAACACACACACAGAGCCCAGGCACGTTATCAGGTATTCCTGGGCTGCTCTCCTGGGAGCTTATGTGGATGGAAAAACAAACCAAAACAGACAAGGAAACACTTTGTCTCCAGCTTGTGCATTTCCAAAATCAGTGTAAACACCTACACTTTCAGCTAGCAACCCGAAAAGCAATGTAGGGTGCTGCTGCAGCCTCTGAAGTCACCAGCACACACAGCTTATCTGACCAGGCCATAAACACAGATTATTCTGTACCAAGTTGGTGCGTATTAGTTCTGTCATGGAAACTGTCCAAGCCCATTGTCTGCCACACCACACGCTGTGGTAATTGTGGGCTAATTTACCTTCTTAAATCACATTTGCCCTCAAGTTCATTTTTCAGGCTGCATGAAAGTGTCTGCACAGCAACCACAGGGCAGATGACCCACACGAGCTTGTTCTTTTTACAGACACTCCTCTACATACAAAATGCTTAAACTTCTTCAATGTTTGACATCTCCCCTTGCCCATATTGTAAGAACTCTGGATTTTCCAGGCAGAATAGTTCAAGACATAACATTACCTCACTTTTGAATATCTAGGTTTCTTAAAAAAACCTGTACCTGAAGGCTCGGATGGTGGTAAGACCTTCAACAGTCTCTGAAAAATGGGAGAGTAATGGTAGCTGAGTGCTGTCATCCAGCTGCTGCAGGTCCCTGGAGAGGGTTATGAAAAGAATTTTGTAAAAACAGTTTTGTTTGTAGTTATTCTCTTGAATCTGGCCCAGGGAGTGCAAAGAAATAGCATCGCAATAGTCATATACATAAGGTCCACGCAGATTGCAAAGCAGTGCTGCAGGGGAATGAATTCCCCAGGAGGATTTTTCTTTTAACATTTAACTAGCTGGAGTTCTGAATGGGTCTTTTCCCTTCACTGCCTTCCCTCCTTTCTCTGATATTCCTTTTTCTTGCACTCAATTTTTAAATTGATTTAAACACCATTCTGTCTCTGTATTGAATATCAATTTAATGGAATGCTGCAAATAGGAGCTCAAGTTGAGCAAAGTGCACCCCCAGATAACAGCACAACTTCTCACTGAGCCAACAGTATCTCATGCACTCAGTAAATGAGAATCTGCACTCATTATTAGGTTGCATTTCTCAATGTCATATTTAGTCTTCATATCAGTAAAAGCACATGTAGGGTGAAATCTATTTAGTCTCAATTTCTCCCAGCAGGAAGTAAATTGGTCACAGACTCTCTCTCAATCTGTGCATATATGAGGGGATGTGTATATTTTTGCATTGCTACAAACATTTCACGAGAGGGAAACTATCATCTTAGGAGGAGTAAGGTCTCAGATACAATTAAATTTTAATATTTTTAAAAACTAGAAGGCACCTAGAAAGGAGAGGAGGCTTGTGCATACTGAATCCTTAATGGCTAGCAGTACCACAATGGTTATACTGCAGTCTGCATCCTCTCCTTGACTTAATGTATTTCCAGTTTCACCCGGGCAGGCAGACTTCAGTTTCCCTGTCCTGTCACCACATTTTCTCGGACATACCCAGCACACAGCCCTCAGGGGAAGACAGAAACCAGTTGGGTTTTTTGTGTCCTGTGAACCCCAAAACTTTTGCTCATGCACAAACACCCTGCTCATGCCTCCCAGAAGTCCTGCTTGAAGAGCTGTCGACAAAGGCACTTGTAAAATGACACGTTTCCACTGTAGTGGATTTGTCCCACTTGCAGACAGTGCCACAGCCTTGACAGGACCAAATTTAAACACAAAGCTTCCCTGCAGTGCAAAATTCTGCAGTGCAGAAATATCACTCCTGCACTGCAGGATGTATTTCCACGGCCAGAATGGTGATGCTGTGTGCCCTTACCGGGATGCCACTCGGAAGTACTTCTGGATGAAGTAGCACATGATTGCCAGGGGAACCAGGGCAATGAGGAACATGGGTGTGACGTACGAGATCACGGCAAGGGCAGACACACACAGCAAGGTGGAACGGCTCAAGCACTCCAGGGTAGCTGGAATGTGCTGCACAGAGGAGAAAAAAGGACACAGAATCTTCCATAACATGCCAAGTTGAAAAACTTAAACACTTAAAACACAACTTCATTTTCCTTTTTCCGCTTCCTCAAACATTTTATTTCTCGTGTACTTTAAGCATTTTAAGCACACAGGTCTGCTACTGAATTTACCACTGGGTTTTGGGGACATCTGAAGGGATTTCTGTGGGGCTGCTTCACATCTGCATTGTGGAACACAATCTTCATGTCAGAGGATTACAGATGGGATGTGATAGATGATTTTAGCATCTGCATAAATCCTATGAACTGGCAGGGCAGTCTGGGGTAAGTAATGGTACTTTGAATTTCAGTCATTTCTATTCCGAAAAATAGCATTTGCTTTTTTCTCATTTCATTTCCTCAAATGAATGTGTTTACCCACTTACAAAAAAAGTAGATACTCTTTAATTTGGGGATATCACTACCGATCTTATTTTGCTTCCTTTTTCTGTACAGGACATCTTAGCAAAATAAATGCTTTTTCAATGTGCATGTAAGATGAGGAACTTGTTCAGAATCGAGAAAATCATGATACAAACTGATACAGTCAAAATTACAGTTCATCTGTAAGCTTCATCCAGATAAGTCTGTAATAAATTAAACCCCACTTTTTCAGGTTAAGATAGGATAACTTGAGAGCTCAAAAACATTTAATCAGTACCTGGTCGATGGTATTGCAGTCAGCTGAAAATCTGTTCAATATACTTCCCAGAGGTGTTGTTTCAAAAAACCTAAAATGGTACAAGGAATGCCAAAGTTTACAATACTGATGTTAGAACTGATTCATGTACTTAAGCTAGGTACTACATCACAGAAACAAGCAAATAAATTGAGAGCCATAGTAAAAAATCTCATTTTCCCCAGTACCTGTGGCTTTCCAATTAAATGGAAATGTCTTGAATTTACAACCATAAGCATGAACCCACAATCACTTAGAACCCTACAGCTGCACGCATCTCCTCAGCTCCCTCTACTGCCTAAGCCATGGACATCACATGGTTACACTTGAAAAAAATCCTTTCAGATTTTAATTTGAGGCGACTTCAATTCATGAAAAATTCAAAAGAAGTTAAATTAAAAAGTCTTGCATCTTTCTGGGAACAGAAAATTGTAACAAGAACAACTACTATTGGAATAATATATTAAAAGATATTTGGATATGCAAAATGCACACTACATTATTCTTCTGGTACTATTAGCTGGTCCGTAACTCATGTGGAACCTGAAGTCTAATTTCATCCTGGAAAAAAAAATAATCTAAAAATGTCTCAGGTTTTTCATATGTGTGTTTTTCCACGATTTCTGGATCAAATATAGTTAGCTTAAAATTAAGAAGTTTTTTTTCCTAGAGCTGCAAGTTTGAATCAAGCTACACCTTTCCTTTCACACATAGGAAAAACTTATGGAGGAGAACCAAGGCTTTTGCTGGAACAACGAACATCCCAGTGTACTCTAATGATGCCTATAATGACACTTGTCTAAGCTCATTACCTCTCCTAGACTTGCACAATCACTGCCTGACAGTAAATATTTCCAGTGATTAACATAATGAAGCCTGCTATGAATTATCCGTAACACATATTGATCAATAATTGTGTTTTCTCCCTAATTAAAAACTGCAAAGAGAAATCAAACATGCAAGGAAGTAAATCTCTGAAGTCACAGTTGGGCAGGAGAGTAATTTGACTTGTGCCTAGGAACTCAAGCAGCCTGGTTACCATTTTCAAAAAGTACTCAGTAACTTGACACCTGTGATTTTTCATTGATATCTTAAAAAAAATTATGCAATGCACAATAATTTCTTAGTAAAAACTGTACTTAGGAGACTGTCTGGAAGTAAAGAAGCCAAAATAACTATAATAAATTTTCTATTACAATCAAAGAAATACCTCATTGGAGCCAAAATAATTTTATTTAGTAAAGAAGAGTGTAGCTTTTTGGTGACTTTCAAGCCAGTCCACTCCACTGCTATTGATGTGACAAGACATAATACGATGCCAAGGCAGCAAAGAACGCTGAAAACTTTTGAATATGGAGAATGGTCAAATTCCTAAGAAACAAAGAGCAACACAATTATTCACTTTAAATTATGTTTAAAAATTCTTATAAACAGGCAAGCACAAGAGTGAAAAAAATGTCAGAGTATATCCTTTTTGCTCCCTAAATTAAACTGTCCATGATTTTCACCCAACTTAAATCATAATTTATTATCCTTTGGAGAGGGAAAGGTTTGCATGAAAATAAACAATAAATCAGAAATTTAAAATCACAGAATACCATAAAAAGCCTAGGCTGCTGTGAGAATGCAAAACTGCAGGGAAAACAAAAGAGAACTCTGATATCAAAATTGCTTTAGAAACCCAGCTTTGCATATATCAGTTTGGTGACTAAAATACAATAAATCTAGCAAAAGGAGAACAACACACCAAACTTAACTTCATTTTACTGCACTGTGTATGCAAAAATGCCTTGAGCTTCAAAACACTCTTTTATAGAAAAATAACACACTGCATACAAATCTTGGAGCAGAGGTTGGCAGTGGGAGAACAGCCCCAGTTAAATCACAGGAGGAAGGTGAAGAAGGCAGTGCCTACCGTGCACTGGGAGCAGTTTTTTGCCTCGGGCTCTATCTTGATGGAGATGGCATCCTCAGTCCAGAGGGCCAGGCAGAAGTCGATGGCCACCATCACCGTGTGCTTCAGCAGCTGGGACAGGAGCAGCAGGGGCAGCAGGAGGATCCCTGCTGCACTCAGGTATTTGCCACAGGCTCTCCAGGGCATCTTGGCTCTCTGGTGCAGCACTGAAGACAGGTTGTCTTCGTCATCACTCTCTGTTACTTCTTCTGCAAGGTGAAAGAGAAACATATATCAAAGGGACTGGTGAGTGGTGGCTACAAACAGGTCTTAACATCCAGGTTTAGGCGTGATTTTAAGGTCAAAGTACCTGCTCAGTATCAACCTGCTAAACTTAATAGTAATGCACACTAAAAAGATGCAAAAACTCTCAGCACTTGGTGATCAATATCTGAAACCATGTTTTTGCAAAGTGAAAGCACTGGCTGGGTAAAAATCAATTGTAATCTTTTTCCTATGTAAAACCTTGAGCAAATATGTTTAGCCGTTGACAGGTGAAGTTCACCCAACATACTGTTTAATATTATTCTTCATTCATTATTAAATCATATTTGCATATAACAAAAACCCTCAAAAGTCTGGAGGAAGTGATGACTTGTGAATGCTTGCAATCATTCTAGTCCAGAGGTCAAAGCGACAAAGCAACAAAGAAACAGCACTCATAAATCATGACCCACATGAAAAATGTTATGTTCTCTTGCCAGTTTGAATGATGTTAATTCATTCTAATATAATTTAACTGTGCAACAGTAATGTACTGGCAGTGGGCTCAAAGGGTGCCATTTACCTTCATCCTCTTCATCATCTTTCAGCAATGCTTCCCGGGAATACATTGTCCTCCGGAGATTCGTTCTTTCCAGAACAGGGTTTTCCTCAATAGTTGTTTCCTGAAAAAGGGACATTCATGTGTTTTCAGCCAGAGAATCAGTACAAAAGAATTGCTACTTGTGATAAAATTGTTTCCACTCAGTGAAAAATAGAAGTAAGAATCTCACAGCAGGCAGCCGTGACTGATTTGCTACCTCTGTGTGAAATCAAAAGACATAAATTAAATATCTAACATTCATTTCAGGCTGTCAATCCCAACCTTCTTGGAATCTTAACTTGGACAGTTATCCCAAAATTAATAAGAGCTAAGATCAATATCTCATTCTTCTTTTGTTATAAGTATGAAAGACAAGACATCTTTATTATTTATGGAACTCGATATAGGCATAACCTGAAAAGTTTCCACCCAAGGCAATAAGTAAATTCAGGCATATCTATAAAACCAGTTGCCACTATTAGCAAAGGTTTTCCTGAAATGGCCATATTTATATTTCTTGGGTGACAATATTTTGATAGGGTTTCCTATCAAGAATGGATTAGAACAGTATCAAGGAAATATGAGATGTCCAAATGAAGGAATTTATCTTAAGAGATAAATAATAATGGTAACACTAATACTACATTCATATTGTTAGACATCACACACAGCCTGTCAGTTCTTGTTAAACCTTTCAAACTAAGGCAGAAAAAAAAAAAAAGAAGAAAGACATTTTATTGCATATATTGATTGCCCTGCCCATCAAAAACCTTCTCCAGCTCTTGGTCTTGTCGATTCATTAATGTCTTCCAGTGTTCAAACAGCTCAGTCTCTGATTTCTGAATGTCCTTGAGTGTTCCTTCTCTCTGGATGTTACCATCTTTCATTGCAATTATCTAAAAAGTCAGAAACACATGTGGTGAGATAAATAGCTGGGTATATCTATTTATTTTAAAGCTGTGTTGCTGTGCTTTGACAGGATTTTCTCTTGTCTTAAATAAATAATAGTTTCACAAACAAATCTGACTTTTAAAAAGAAGACAGTGAGATAATCTCTTGACTCCATCCCCTTCATTCAAGATGCTGAAAACCCAGAAACTTCCTGCACTCCATGTTTTCAGAAAAGGCTGCTTTTAACAAAGAAGAATGGGATCCCTGTCGGCAGACAGGGGGGCACACTACTCTTCCTAAATACAAGTCATTAGCAAGATAAGATTTTAGAGTTCTCTTACCTCCTAAAAGGAAAAAGCTTTTAGCAAGACATTGAGTGCAGGAGGTTTTGCCCTCATTCAGGCAATCAGATATGAGCATGCTGGCTCCTTCTCTGATACCATGGACTGATAAGGAAGAGCTAGGGAATTTGAGTCTCTAAAGCTTTAAAAGCATAAATAGTGGACACAGCTTGGAAAAGAAAAATATATTTGCAAGACAAAGTCTGCAGGGAGCAGTTTCCAGTTTGTGTCAGTGTAACTATGTTATATACACAGACTAACTACTGCCACTCTGGATTGAACAGGGGCAACTGATGAGGCATGCAGATTGCAAACCTCCGTCATTACAAAAGAGTTAATGCGTTATTTATTCTTCTCTCTCCCTGGAAACTCAGAAATTTCCACAGGCAGGGAGTGGGGAAATAAACTATTTTGTTTATTGCTAAGAATTTACACAGAGAGAAGGTTAAAAAAAAAGAAAACAAGGACTTTTTGGTGATCAATTTATTCAGGAAACCTGCAACTGGGATGGACCTTGAATTCTTCTGAGGGCTTTGTTAAAAAGATTTAGGGGCACCATGACATATACTTTCAACTATATCTTTATTTAAAATTTCTTAATAAAAGAAATAGTCCCTCTTCACTCCATTGTGTAAGAATTGCTAAGGATTAATGAAACCTACATTTAGGGGAAAAAAACATGAATTGTTTTGTAATAAATATTTTTTATTATAAAGTTCATACAAATCCTTCCTATGCTACTGTTTGAAACAGTGTATTTCATAAAAATTTACACATCTAGAAGATAATAAAAATAAAGCAATTTTCATACAACATCTCCTAAAACACCAACATCTAGAAATGAGTCTTACATTCTCAAAGAAAATTAAAACAATTACACTGATGAAAGGCCATAGCTGTATATACTTTAAAAAATTGCAGATACATAACAAAAAAAAAAAAAAAAAAGGTTAAGATGGACTTCATAGGGAGGTGAAGAAGGCAGAAAATTCCTGTATCCCAAGAGACACTAATTTGAAAACCAGGACTATGTTGAGAACCGTGGTAACTCTACAGGTAAATAACTGAGAGACAAGGTCACAGCAGGGACCATAAATAACAAAAGCTGCCCACCAAAAACCCAATCAGAACAAGATGAATGTCTATCTGCAACTTTATACTAAGCCAATATGAAGCTCAGGAAGCAGCTGCAATATGATTATTTCTTGAGACCAGGAAACTGCTGCTATAGCCTGTGCAAGATGTGAAAGAGAGAAGTCCTGCTAGGAGGTATAACTGCAGTCATCCATCACCATGGGCAAGGAGACCTGGGAGGCTGGAAAACTACAGGAACAAGGGCAAGGCCAGTGGGAACCAATGAATTAAAAAAATTAAAAAAAAAAAAAAAAGAAAAAAAAAAAAGAAAAAAGAAAAGAAAAAAAAAAAAGAAACCAACCCCCCAAAAATTCCCTCTTCATCTTTGACATTTCCAATTACAAACTGGTATAGAAAGCATCCCTCCAATTTTTTTTCCTTTAGAGCAGAAGATGCAAAAAAGAAACCTAACAGAACAACCAGATACTACACATTTCTAAAAATCTTGCCCACACACAAAGGACAAAGATGTTCTTAACACATTATATACTAGTACTAACCACAAGGAAATATAAAGGGTTTTTCCTTTTATTTCCATACCTCTCTATATCCAACTTGCAGAAATGCACCTTTTCCTTTTCCTGGGATAGCACAAATTCCTAGCAACATCCCAGCAGAGGCAAAGCCATTAGTCAAACATTTCACTGTTTTGAGATTAAAAAAATAGCCAAAATTTTCCAATATAACTAATGTTTTGGGCTACTCAATATATTTTAAATGTAACCTGCCTTCATAAGAGTATTAAGTAGCAGCTCTCTGAAAATCCAACCTATTTAGGTGTTCCAACACAGGAATCTCAAAATTATGGCTCCCCTAACCGGCTGATTTTCAAAAAATCTCTATTAGATATCTTCTCTGAACTATTACTTGGTGGAGAGATGAAGTGAAAGCAGTGTTTGCAGCAAGACGTGTTCCTGCCATGTTGTTGCCTCCTCAGAAAAATAATGAGGAGGACTAATAATATTCCTCCTCATAATAATAAAATAATAATAAAAATGAGGAGGAAAAGTAATGAGAGGAGGTTCCTTACCCAGTCAGCGTGGGGCAAATACTGCAGCTTGTGAGTCACCAGCACAATGGTCCGCTTGTCCTCCCGCAGCATTTTCAGGATCCCTTCTTGCATCAGATGGTCACTCAGGTGGATATCCAGGGCAGAAAAAGGATCATCCTGCCATGATGATAACGGGTCAGCTTTTGGAGCCACAACTTATGGGATCCAAGGAAACTCACAGGTTTTAATACCAGTAAACTCAGGTAGATCAACAGAGACACAAAAAAGAAGCCATCAGATCAAAACTGTGCTGAGGAATGGTTTCCTTAATTTACAGAACACCAAAACTTGAACTGTGTTTTTGCAGAAAGCACTGAGTAACACCAGCTGTGTCAATTTTCTGTGGGGTTTTCTAGGACCTGCTGCTCTCCCCAGACGTGCTCATGGCCCACGCAGCTGGAGAACACAGCTTCTGTCAGGCTCCAGACAACGTCCCAGTAGGACAACACACATATTTCTGTTTCCCTTGAACATCACTGCCTTCAGTTGTTTTTGTTGGTTTTGGTGTGGTTTGTTTGGTTGGTTTTTTGGGGGGCGTTTTTGTTTTGTTTTTACTAAATCAATGCTCTATTAACAAAGAATCCCAAAAAAATATAATCACAAAACAAGATAATATCGATCCTTTTTCTGAATCAGCTCAGATGTTTGGTTTGAAACCTACATTATGTGATTGAATCTAACAATTATATGCAATTCATTTAGGCATAAATTAATTTGTACCATCTTTTGGGAAACTTGTTTACCTAATCCTATTTACATGGAATGACAAACCTTGTGATTTGATTTGATATTTCTGCTTGAAATAGTGATACTGGCTGTAGGATTTACTTAGTGTTACCATTTCATGCTATAATATTACACAAAACCCAAGCCTCATTAAAAATCAAAAATATCTGAAATTAGTAGTAAGATAAGTATGACCACTTTGATCCTAATAAACAAGAGCACCACAACATAAAGCACCTAGAAAGTGCTTTTGAAACACAGTAACTTCATGATCCAGAATTTTCTCTCAAAAGCATGTGTGCACTGTGCTTTCTGAGCAAGGATGTCAGCTCTGCTGCTGCATTTTTCTGACTTGGCACAGACCTAAACATCAGCCATATGACATTTATACTTTTGAGAATGAAGTTTCATAAGTATTTCCTCACAAAACCAGCCTTAAAAGAACTGAGTGCTTGCTAATACTAACATAGAGGATTCCTGATTATTTTCTAAATATTAATACTGGAAATAAAGTTTTATGTAGGTGTTTTTCCATTGTCAAACCTTAAGATAACCTACTGCTATTAGGAGGTTTTTGAGTGTAGTGTCCTTTACAGAAGGACAAAAAGGGCAGAACCAAGTTACAGACCAATAGTGGAGCTGCTGAATTGCAGCACCTGACCCAACTGCTCCCTACTCTCCAGCACTCTGATCTTTGCCTGGAAATGCCCTACACATGGAGCAAGTACAGATTGATCAGCCTAATTACAGGGAAAGGTTTAAACAGCCTCCCTTTCTTTTAGGGATCTCATGTGCACAGCTTTTCTAATCTTATGTGATTTATGTCTCACTGTCGTAACAGCTGGATTCAAACCTTCTAGAAAACTGAGGTAAAGAAGGAAGTCCTAAACTGGAATGCCAGCAAGATCACTATAAGTGAGTGTATAGGATGCATCTGTTTTCCCACCCGTGAAACTGTTAGAACCTGCTGTCACTCTTTTTCCATAGCTGAAGCTGTGACAGGATATACAACAGGCAGTTCAGGGTGCAAAAGCAGCTTAGTTTGTCGCAGAAAGGAAACACCCCAGACATGAGACAATATTAATTTTAGGCCTGAGACAGCTTAGGAATTTCATGAATATAGTTGAAACTATTACATTTCTAAGACCCAAAGATAAAAGCAGGAATCAAATTGAATATTCAACATACTGAGAGGACAAGCATCAGCTTTTCTATGTGCAATATCTGTCTGTCTGCAGCATTTACAAAATGCTTCCTACCTGCAGGCCAGCTGACAAGAGATGTAAAATACACAGTGCACATTTGGCCTGGCTCAGTGAAACACAATGTTCAGCATGTGACCCATGAAATACTCTAAATGAAGAAGCAGCTCGTGCTTCTGCGTGGAGCATAAACAGAAGGGCACCTACTCACCAGGAACACAACATTTGTCTGCTGGTACAGGGCTCGTGCCACGCTGATCCGCTGGCGCTGCCCTCCAGACAGATTAATGCCCTGGAGATAAGCAGGAGAGAAACAATCAGACAGTTAAAGGAAACATCAACTGAATATTCATATTCCTTATTCTGATTGGATTATCTGTACAAGACTTTTCTGGGCAGAGAAATGTGAGAAATTTTTCCAAAGTATGGGCCTGTATTGTATCCTTGTGGTGTTTTAGTGGTTCTTTTGTTTGTGCTAATGCCAGTATATGCTGGAGTAAATTGTTTACAAATCTATGACTTCTGTTTCCTTTCTTGTCACTCCCTAATCTTCCCATATGCAATAAAGCCATTGATTAAACACCTGCCCTTCTGTAAATGAAAGGGCTCTAAAAAAAAAAAATAAATCCATGTATTATTATTTATTTTTCAGCTACTTCTAAAGAAACCAAAAAAAATATCCTTTTAAGTCGAGATATCTTCAATAGCAGCTGCAGCATAGTCAAACATTCTGATAGCAGCACATTTAAATCATTGCACCTCGCATAAATGACAATGTTTCCATGTTCACTGAGCAATGAGCTTTCAGACTAATGACCCAAACATACACTTAACTAAAGGATTACCTTTGTTGCCAAATAACCTGTAAGATTTTAAGACCCAACAAAATAATAAACCCCCCTCTATATATTTAAACCAAAAATAGAAGCCTGTGGCTGTTTACTGACCCTCTCTCCAATCTGGGTTTGGTCTCCGTGAGGCAGAATGTCAATATCAGGCTGGAGGGAACAAGCATCAATTACTGCTTTGTACCTGTGGAAACAAAAAAGGCAACAAAATCCACACAGATACTGCTGGAGAAGCACATTTCCTACCTGCAGAGGAACAAAATTAACCAGCTGGAAAAAATCACACAGTGGAAAATGTATTTGTTAGCCACTAATTGTTCTAATGGGATCTGTTTCAATCACAGGCAAGTAAGTAATATTTTAGCTAAGAAAAAGGATCTTAGGTTAGCTTCCCAAATAAAAATGTTAAATAGTTGAACCTAGGAAAAATAAACTTAACTTCTTCCAAGGTATACTGCTATTTTTAGCAGTTGATTTTCACACCCAGGGCCTTTGTTTCTTGTTTCAATATCCAAGGATGAAAGAAAAAAAATGTAGGATGCAAATCCATAATCAACCACTTCTTTTAAGGGTGGGAGAACGGAATACCAGCAATATTTTACAATGTCTGGTGGGCATTTATACTGAATAAAAAGGCAGCCCACTAATTCTTTACAAACAATATTTCCACTTCCAAACAGGTGATGTCCTTCCAGGAGAGGCAAACGAGTGAATCAGGTGAGAGAACACTTGCATGCTAAACAAACATGGTCCTTGGAAATGGAAACATTTGTACACTTGAGTTCAAGTGAGACAAACCATGGCCCTTTCGTCACTCAGGAAAAACATGGTCAAAGGGGGAGATTGTCACATTCAGGCAGGTGCAGTAGGTTTGTTCCTACAGGGAGATGAGGACCCATGTGTGACCCACATGACCCCAATATTTATGGAAAAGGAAAAAAACACAACAGTGCTTGAATCTGTTACCTCTGTTTGTTAAAAGAGCTTTCAAATGTGATGTTCTCTTCCACTGTGGCATTGAGTAGCCAAGGCTTCTGGGATGCGTAAGCTACTGCACCTCTTTTCCTGGGGAAAAAAAAACAAACACAAGAGTTGCCAGCTTACCAGGGCAATTGCTGCTTTTGGAAACCATTTTCTTGTAAATGAAGAAACCAGTAATTAGTCTTCAAAAATGCTTTCCTTTCTTTCTTTAGGACAATCAATGGCTTTTCCATCAAGGAAATACATAAGGTGATAAATTTCCAACAGAATGCTGAAATTGTTTACCCAACTGAATTTCACTTTGTTCCCTCTTCTCCTACTGTGAAGGTGGGGTTTGGAGAGTCTAGCTCAACAAAGCTGCCCCTTGAGCAGAGTAGATGGCAGGAAGAACATTACCAAAGACTGAATCCCAGTTTGGACAGATTAATAAAAAAATTTAAATGTGTAGCAGATCACTAGTTATGCAACACATTTCAGGAGAGACATTCTAAAGTATTTGAAAAAGATCCAAATAACTCCACACATGCACAAAAGCGATTCCCTCTGCCATTTTTTCTCTCATTCTAAGAGAACAAGAGGTAGAAAGTAAATTAGTAAGCCATTTTGATGCCTATAAAGGCAAGAAAAGAACACAGACAAAAAAAAATACTTGCTAAATTTCCCCCTATGAAATGGCCCTCATAATGTATCATCGGAAAGGACAATTTAAAAGGTACAGTCAACAGGATCTTACCATACACATATTATTTCATAGAAATAATAATAATTATTATTATTACTATTTAAAAAAGAAAATATCTGCCTGTTAGAGAATTTGTGCTTTTGTTGTCTGTGGTGCATTAAGCACCCCAGTAAGGCAGAGCTGGGAGAAACGTCCTACAAAAAAAGAGAATCATAGAAAAGAAGGATCATATGCCTAAAAGTATATCTGTTTTCTTCCTAGCTCTATCAGCTAATCCAATAAAAAGATAGGACCTCTCACTCAAATGTGGCCTTTGTCTGCTAGACAGCCATTATGGCAGCCTATTTCTAGTTGGACCTGAAAGCAATTCAAACCATGACTTGACAAAGTACATTTTATTTCTTTTTATAAGTTAAGGTCACTTGCCCTGCTCATTTTTTTCAGGCTTTTACCAATCTTGTTTAGAAACCAAGATAGGATTTGATTTTTGTTGATGACCTGAAAGAACACACAATTCCACTATTCTGCTAACATGATTCCAAGTTGAAATTTATGATATTTCACTAGAATTTAATTATGCTTTATATGTTTTCTTTGCTGGAAAACGAAACAGAAATAGCTAAACAAAAGAAGTAAAAAAGAAAATATCCCCTGGGCAGCCCAGCTCATAGCCCCAAAATCTAATTCAACGAGCATTCAGATCTGCCTCGAGAGAGAAGCATTTTTTCAATTAGTATGAAATTTTCATCCCAATAATTGAGAAAAAATTGCTCTGAGCATTCCAAGATGAAGATGTATTCCCTTCCCCTCCTTTTCACTGCTTGAAACTGTGACTTCGCAGCTCTTAATTCTCAATGTGATCAAAAAGTTACTGCTAATTTAGTTTTTGAAAAATAGCAGCAAAGCTTTGAGGAAAAAGCTTTTACAGCTTTTGCAGAAAGTGTTCTTTGGTTGAGTAAAGATCTGGGCCCTACCAGAGTGATGCACTCTGTGCTGAGAACCAGCACAATATCTGGAAATACCACTCACATTTGGATTACATTCTGCTTTTAGGACATCAGTGAGAATACATTACTGCAAGGAACTTGGCAACAGGCAATGAGCTTGCCAAAACTGATTATGGTCTGAGGATTTAGTAAGTTCCTCTAAATTAATCCTAATTGCAAACTGACACTAGGATGGCATATCGGGCTGATCATATTTTGACAAACAAAAAGCCTGCAAGTGCTTACAAGCTTCTTTTTCATATATATGAAATCTATTGCATGTCCACAGTGCTGCTTACAGTAAAGAGACAATCAAATAATTGTTACTGAAACTGTGAGAAACACATAGCTGAAAATCCAGAGAAGAAAATATTCTGCAATGGAGTGTGCAAGACTTGCTCTGAAAGTCTGCCTTGAACATACATAAGGTTTCACAGTTTTAGGACTGAATGCAAACCAATGGTTTAGGAAACAAAGGCTTTCAAGGGATTATTCTGCAGATGGAAGTGATGGCTTCCTGTCCCCAGACTGCATAAATAACCATGTGTTTTCAGCAATGGAGAGTGTTTTTTTCCCCTCTGATAACACAACAGACTAACCACAGCCTCTTAATTATCACAGAGATGCAGACAGAAAAATTCAGCCTTGCAATAAACAGGGAAAACCTTGCCTGTGCTCCCTGGAGACTATGAGCTTTGTCTAATACAGAATCAAACCTGTTCACTAATTATGAATCAGATGAATTCATCAGAAACAACACTGTCAAAAGCAACAACATTCACTTCTTTACAGTGTGGGTGACTGAGCACTGGAACAGATTGCCCAGAGAGGTTGTGGAGTCTCCCTCAGTGGAGACACTCAAGAACCATCTGGACATAATCCTGCGCCACGTGCTCTGGGATGGCCTCCTTGAGCAGGGAGGTTATACCAGATGACCCCCTGTGGTTCCTTCAGTCTTACTCTTTCAGCCATTCTGTTGTGAAGATTGTTTAAAATTATTAATCTATCTCTACTTTCACATTTCATTTTAAGTCCAGGAGGCACAGTAGATCTTCAAGATCAAACACAACTAGTTAAGAGACATTCATACATGAATTTTAGTGCCTTAATAAACCTATGAAATCTGGGATATTGGCAATTTTTAAAAGAAAATAGATGCACTTAAAATGCAGTGGAGTTAAGATCATAACGATAGAGGAAATAAATATATTGCAAAGCCTTTCCTGTGTGTTTTGGGATTGCTAACTACAGTTTTATCTTGATTACTTTGCACAATTCATTAACGTCTAGTATCAGTCAATTCAAATTCAAATGTTCTCCAGATATAAGAGAAATGTGTAGTGTTCTGTATTATCACTGCTTATGCAAAAAATATGCTTCTTGTATTTTTGGCCTGATGGAAAGAATTGGAGCATTCTGGTATTGCTCCAATGCAATTCCAGTCCTGAGCATTCAGGAAGAAATCTTTCTGCCATTGTTAAACTTCAAGGGTCACCTGCTTGTTTTTATTTTAAACCTTGCAGTAGCTGCATACAGAGACATCCTGTTTGTCTTCTAAGGGGGAACATTAAACTCATTAAGTGCAGAGACTGCTGAACAATGTTCACAGAGCCACAGAATGACTGAGGTTGGAAGGGACCTCTGGAGCTTCCCATTAACTTTTAAAATGTTGTACCTGAATTCCATGTCAATAGGAGATTCTTTCTCTGGGCTGTAGAAAACAAACACAAGGATTTTAAAAAATTAAATTATTTCAAACAGTGCAAATAACACCACAAAGTAATATCACTATCCTGTAATTAAAAATAGAGCAAAATGACTACATTACAGAAATAAAGCTCTTTTTATGCTAAAGTTCTCTGCTACGTGATACTGACCTAAAAAGGGTATAGTTAAAGCTTCAGTTTGGAGAAGTGCTAAATAACCTTGTAGAAAGCCTTCAACACCTATGAGTAAATGTTCAAGACCCCAAATGACCCAAAATACCCTTCAGAGAGCACCAAAAATGTTCTACAGGATGTTAGTGCAACAAACTCACCACATGTATTCTTGCAGCACTTAACCAATTAGGATTCTCAGAACATATGATAATGTAGGTAATTGTTTCATCCAGTCTAATATTCTTTCCTAGTTTATAATACTCTTGCTATACTGTTGTGCATGTTATCTCACCCTTCACCATCCATTTCCATAGCAGTTTCAAACATGAGACTGTCTAATCCTCATCATACTCTCTTCTGTCTTAATGGGTTCATGTGGTTTCCCTTCAACTTGGCCCAGAGTTTTCAGTCTCTCTGAACACAGAAAGGACTGTAAGACTTGTAAGCATCCTTTACCATGAGGCTTAGACATGAGGTACATGAAAGTTCCTCTTATACTACACACAGATAGTAGCAGTCTTGCAGGATCAGTCTGACAACCAGGCAACAAGTCTGAGAAATAAAGTAAATGGGAGAGAAGAAGCTGGCAAAGCTAAAGAAAAGGCATGACATTAGATGGAGAATCACAGAACCAAGAATATATTCTGGTCAGTAAAAGCCACACAATTTAGCCTAAGTCAAGGAAAGGGAAGCCATATGACACTGCTGATTTCAGTAACTTCTCACTGAGTCCAGCAGGAACAGGATCATCTCTTTTACAGGATTTACTATTCTGGAGGTTAGTGGCCCAAAGTCAGAAAGCTTTGCTCTTAGTTGATTTGGTAGATATTCCCAAAATCCAAGCTGAGCTATGTTAATTGGTAAAAATAATTTCTGCGCCAACAGATGGTCTAATGTCTTACTCTCCACACTTCTCTGTGTGTGCCTGAAGAACGGCAGGTGAGAAAACAAATTTATGACAGGATGTAAAAAAATTAAGAGAAGGGTAATGGGAAAAATTTGCTTTAATAAATGAGACCTTTGAATACTTGATACCATTTTTCAAAGTGCAGAACAATCTGGTTCAGATCTTTAGAGAAAGATTTTCAAAAATATATTAAGATACAATTTTCAAAATCTCCAAATGGCAATGCTTTCATAACAGAAATCCAACTCTTTATTTTCATAACTTGCTTAAGTGGTTTTAAAAATTGTATCCTGAGATAATGCAGTTAAAATTTCACAGATTTTCAGAATTCTGACTCTATATCTAGCACAGATTTTAGAAACCTTTGGTTTTTTTTCTACTGCAATCGATTTAGCAGAAAAACCAATAACTGCATGGGATACCATACCTGAAATCTTCCCCCGTCTCACTGTCAGAAGTGCAGCTGCATCACAAATAGAAAGCAAAGACTGTTTACTTAAGTGAGCACAAGCAATCTGCCCCAGAAAGAAAAACTATTAAATTCCACTTAGTGCACAGGCTGCAAACAGTACTTATCACAGGGCTGCAGTGCAGCATCTGTTCCCTCCATGCAAACTGACTTGATTTCATCAGGCAAAAAGATTTGGTGACCCTTTTTTACCTTATAAATGTTAATTTGACTCAACAAATAAAATCACCTCCACCCTGTCCTGGAAGTGCTAGCAGAACTGAGAAGTCCTTCTGTGACAAGAATTCAGTTCCATCATAAAAAGTTCGTATTTTTTTGGGGAAAATAAAATGATAATTCATGATACTGAGATTTTTTTCCATGACAGCTACTGCACCTTTACAGCATATGATGGGTTAGTGTGAACCCCAAATCCACCTTCAGTTGCCACATACTGTGTCCTGTGTCAGTCCTATCACTGGGGTGATGTGCTTGTGTAAATGTAGGCAGGTCCGAATGACAGACAAGTTTTGGTTTTGCTGTTTTTGAACGTGCACAAAGATGTTCAGAGTTGTTTTGACAGGATGACTGGGCATACTTATACATACATACTGATGCTAAATTCAGTTCCATTCAAAAGAGTGAAAAATCTGTGTGTCAAATGATATAAACAAAATCAAGGAGGAACAAAGTCTTTTATCCTTTAAAGAGGACAGTCTCATTAACTTTGTGCCAACACAACTTCCTTATAAATATTCAGAAGAGGAAAGTATACCTGCAGATTAAAAGGCTGGTTTGAGACACTTCCATAAAGTTTATGCATAACAAGCAATGACCATCTCTAAATCAAATTTACAGTACAATTTGAGAGTACCAGCCAGCCACCAGTACCTTTACCCCAAAAGTCTGTGTACTAAACAAAGCTTTTCCACAGTAAACTCACACTCCACTGGTCTCAAGTGACCATGTGAACTCAGTGGCCCATTCTCCAAAAAACAATGTTGCATATCATCAACTAGAAACACATTCTTTACAGGAACTAGTGATAGGCTGAAACAGAAAATACCTTTTCCAGCCCCTTCCATGCACAACACAAAGACTCTGAACCAATTGTATATCAATTCCCTGATCTGTTTCTGCTTCTGTAGTAGGAAAACAATTATTCTCCATTTGGAGTTTTACCTCAAACTTCCCAACCCACTTTCCCCCACTTGTTCTATCTCTTCTTTTCCCCTTTTCCTGCATATTCTTGGCAATTAAGGATGCCTTGATCTCCTACCAGTGCTGAAATGCCGAAGTAACATATGGCTGATAATGAGGTCTAGATCTAATTTGTCAAGGTATTTTAGATGTCTAACGATGCAACAATGAGCCTACTGAGATTTTCAAGCCTTCAGATTTTGATTTCCCACTTAAATAAAATTAAGTGCTTGGATGTTTCTGAAAACTCCAGTAAACATGTATTTTTAAAAACCAAATTACTTTGTAGGCATAAAAACAACTTTAATTTTTTTAAAATTTGATGAAAACAGTCAATTCCACGTCAAGATGAAAATCTACTGCTAACAACCTTAAATCTCTATCTTGCTTCACATTATAAAGACTTAAGATTCACATGCAAAAACGTACATCCTGTTTAAAACAAATGACATAATTATGTTTGAGCAAACTATTTCCCAATTAGGTCAGTTTTCTGGTATTATTTACTCCAACAAGACTTGAATTGGGTCTATTAAAAGCGAGATACTGCCCAAAAGAAATTAGCATGGCATATACTAGATTTATTTACTCAATAACAGGTCAAATCATTACCATTTACCACCTGTGCAGAATGTAAATAATGATTCCTCTATTTTTGTTACATTCCTAACCATATTATAAAATATTTATACTGAGATGCTCTCAGGCTGCTTTGCACAAGAGGCATTAATCTGAGCTGGATCTTCTGGACACACAAAGTAACACAAACAACAAAAATATCACAAATGAGCCATGGCTCATTTCTGATTATCTCCCTCCTAGCCCAGGAATAAATTTCATTACTTTTTAAGGGTTTGAAACAAATAATTTTTATAAGAAACAAGCAAAAATGATGCACAGTTAATCCTGTTTTATTCATAAGGCATGGGGGCAAAGAGTAGGGAAATGACTTGTTATCCATTAGACTAAGGGAATAGCATCCAGATTTCCTGAGCACTGAGTGACATGCCAGCAGGATACATCCTTCATCTTCATAGCTGTGACCTTGGAGGAAGGGAAGGGGAAGGAAATTTGGATTAACTATTTCAGGTCTATTCTGTAACACGAATGACTGAAGTCAAGTATTCCCAAAGAAAGAGCTTTAACACGGAAACTTTAGTGATTTTGGTGACACTTTTCATTGCCTGAGCTGAGGCTACGTGCCCTGGTGATTACTTGATAAGACCACTCTCCTTGAACCTGGGATAAGGTTGCATGTTCCCAGTCAGGCATTAGTATTTGCTTATCAAATTAAGGGAGCTTTCATCTGATAGCTTTACAACACAGGTGGGCAGCCCACACTGGCTGCATCCATCACTCTGAATAGCCCAGTGCACATGGCAGCAGCTCTGAAAGATGAGACAACACAGTCTGTCCCAGTGCAGCCAGCACTTACAGTGCTCAGATTGTTTCAGCCACAAGTCCTGTTCTACATATCTGACAGTGCAGCAAATGTGATAACAACTGAATTTCACCTTGTGATACTTTGGCACATATAGAAGACATGAAAACCAGCCCTGACCTTTCCACTCTGGTCAAGAACATACTTCTAAACAAGTGCTATTTAAAAACACAGCACAGTTTCTGATCAGAAACATCATGTCATCTGTTTTAGTTTAGCATCAGACATTCAAATTACACTTAATCATGTTACGTCATCTGTAAAAAACTGCAGCCTTGCTGAAATGAAATTAGTTCACTTAATAAGGCTGCAGGGATTCTGTATGGTTCCTCACCACAGTCTGATTTTCTGCTTAGGGAAGTATATTCTCATGGACAGACCACCACATTCTGGAACTTTGGCTTCTGTTCTTGTTTCCCTCGCTAGCTGAAAGGGTCATCTTCTTATGTTTTATTTTCCCCACCTATAAAATAGACAAACTTCCTTTCCCATACTATTGCTATTAAAGCACGTGCAATTCTGAGTAGTGTGACTGGCTTACAAATGAAGGCTGGATATAAATCACATCTCTTGACAAACACTCAAGGAATTTAAGAGAACTGTTCCACAAAATTGCTGCAGAATCCACTGGGTAACAATGACCCTCTATCCATCAGAGTGTGTAGATTTGATTTATAGGTAGCCTGGTTTTCCTTCATTCCCAATCAGTTGGAAATAAAATTAATTGTTTCTTCTAGGTTCTTCTGCAATTTGTTGAGCTTTACCTGCAAATAATCATAGCCCAAAGGACAAAGTGCAATCTGTATGGGTAGGAAGTCTGGTACTGTGAAATAAACAGGCCAAAAATGTTCACACACATTGATCAAACTGTGTGAATAGTCGTGTATTAGAGATGGCAGGAATTTACTGGAAACCATATACAGGAGCTGCAATATATTTTACCATCTGTCACCTCACCTGAGGGTCAAGAGAACAAGTCCCAGCAGAAGCTGTTGGAGTTCAGGACTATTTTTTTTCCTCCCTTCAAGGCCAATACAAAAGTTAGACACGAGTGGAATCTCTAAGTGGCTATCAGAGTCCAGGTGCTGTGTCCCCTTGGGAAAGGAGGAAGGACATGGCTGACTCACTCCTGCCAGATCAGGCAGGATACACTGGGGATGACTCTGAGGTCACTGCCACTTGAAAGACACTCTTCAAATTCTCAGGCATTAGCCTGGTGCTGGTATGGAGATCACATCTGAGGCACTGCTCCTAGTGAGCCAGCACCTCTTTAGAGCTCCATGCAAAGACATGAGCTCAGGCCTGTAGGTGCAAACACCATTCTGTAGCTGCACAACACCTGAAGCTCATCAATTCCAATTCCAAACTAGTCACAATTTCACTCAGTTAATGTTGCTGGAGTGCAGAATGCCCAGGAATGGTTGTCTGTTTCTATGAATGGAGTAGGCAGCTTGTTTCACCCTGGCTGGGGATTCTGATCTTAGGGTAAGGTTCTTATCTTGACTGTGTATCTAGAAAATCTCCAACTCCACAAGTTCCCAGGAGAGATTTTGGGCTTTTTTAAAGGTATTACCACTCTAGTCAAGCTGAATTTTTAAATTAAAATCGAATTTTAAATCAAATGCCCCTACCTGCTCCACGATATGTTCCCAGAGATCTTGTGCATCTCCCCAAGTATGGCCAGCAAGAGAGATGACTTACCACAGCCCACCTGCCCTACAATCATTGTTAGCTGACCTGTGAGGGTAGAAGGTGTACATAAGACTATGATTTACCAAATGGAAAAATACCTTATTCTGTTTATGTGATGCAATTTTGTACCTTGAGGGATGCGGATATCAATACCGGACAATGCTGGAGGACCTTCAGGTGTCCAAGTGAAAAATCCATTTGTGATCTATACCAAGATGGAGAGAAAAGATTAAGAGAAATGCAGCTTTAGAGTTCACTTTTTTTTCCCAACAGAGACACTTCTTTTTTCACTACACTGAGCACAGGAACAGACTTAGTCTTTGTCCAATGCAGAAAATGGATCTTCAAGTGACAGACTTTGTAAAGGACTGTACTTCAATGGGCAGAAACCTCTGAACTCAAACAAGCACTATTAGACTATTAGAAAATTACTGAGAATTCATGAGGGGAAAACAAGTTGCCATTTAGAGTTTCTCTTGTTCTGTTGTTTGTAAGGTGGGTACATGTAATAAGTGAAATGATTACAACCCAATTAAATTACAGACATGCCCAGTTTGCTCTCTGCAGAGCCCCGAATGTCACTCGAGACACAGTGCAGCTTATACAGCAATTACACCCAAATTCCAAGCAGATCTGCAGAACCTTCCATGAAATTAGATGTTGCTGCCCATTACAGCATTTTCCTTTGTATTTCTGACATGATTCTTAGACAATCTAGGTTTTGCTAAATACAGAAATTGTTTCATCGAAAAAGACTAAAACCAGGCAACAAAGTGTGTTCAGACTTTAAATGAAGAGTTCCATGGATACTATGAGAAACAAGGAATGGGAGATTTTAAAAGGCTACATTTATACAAGACCCTCTTCTCTCACTTTTCTAGAGCCACTAAAGCCTTCAAAGCCTTTCAGCTATACAAGGTGCAACTATTTTTCATCTAAGAAGAGTGGAAGGGGACACTTTTATCACACCCTTGAGACAAATTGATTCTCATATCTTGAGCAAAGGCAAGCATGGTTTTCCTCACTCTGGATTACCAAAGGCATCCAGAGGATCCTCTCTCAACTAATGCCCCTTCCTGAGCAATGAGCTGCAGACACACAGAACCAATTCCCTGCACAAATTCTCTGACCCAGGGGCCAGTGGTGACAATGGTGTCAGCAGATGGAGCCAAAGATTATCCCTGGGCCTGGCTTTCTGTTCAAGCCTTACAGAGATGACTGCACTGGCCTCTCCTTTGTGACAAACTCCTCTGTTGTCACTCCAGGCAGTCTTTTGACCCAGCAGTGCCCCCAAAACCCTCTTGCAAATATTCCTCTTATTTTCCTGGAAGTCTGTTCAAGAAGGATCCTGCACCAATCCAGCATGTCTAAAAAAAACCCGAAAGCATTACCAGTTGTCCTAGTTAGTCCCATGAAATTGAATTATTCATCCTCTTTTGCTGGAAATGCAAATGTAACAGCAGACTTCCTAAATAAACAGCTTCATCACTGTAACAACCATCAGGATTTTTATTACTTCTGGCCATTTCCACAGCAAACCAAAAGTGTCACTATTCAAAGTGGCCCAGGTAATTGTAAATTTTTCTTCAGATAAGTGAGATCTTTGGGAGTTAGTTTTTAATTTCATGTCAGTTAATTTCATGTTAGTTTTTAATGGGGAAAGGCTAATAGGAATTCCAAAATAGGAAAGGAAGATCCATGATGAGATTATTTTGGGAATGTCTAGAACAAATGCTTCTAGATTTTCTTCATCCCATTATACATAAAAGGTTGGGTCTGATCATGTTTTGAGGTTCCTTCCAACCTAGGCTATTCTGAGTTAAAATTTTTGGACCCGAGAACAAGGCTAATGATTTAAACACTTGAAATAGAAAATGGCTGGGTGAAATCTAGAGGAATAATTGCAACTAATCACAACCTAGATATTAGTACATTTTTAAAAAGGAAGACAGATACAAGAAAGATGGAGGTTAATCTGATAAGTGCACAAGTGTCTGACAGTTCACACCAAACGCTTGTTCTAGAACTTGAAACTGCCATCAGAGTACAAAGGTGACTATTAGTGAGCTAATATAAGTGTTATTAGAGTGACCTTCATATCACCTTTACACAAAAATCATCTGCTTCTGTGATGTTAATGGGTCTTCTCATGTGAGAGCTGTAATTGTTCCAGTCCTCCCTGGCAGGCCTCTTGCGGTTCACAACCTTGAGTGGCTGTGCAAAATCAGAAAGACAGAAATAAGCACTAATTGGTGGCAGCATCAGCAAAATGTCCTAAACCCTAGCAACCATAAGTGTGAATGATACAGTTCAGGATATTAGAATAGAGGTTTTGCAATTGCAAGAAATAATCAGTAGGAAATGGAAAAGTGAAAAATTTATTCTGGGTACAAATGACTGCAGCCACTTCACTGGCAATGAGACAGCTTTACTCACCACTGCTTGGTACTTGCTGTGATTATCTGCACTTCTTAGCTCTGAAGATTTATCATGCTCTTCTCCAATTTCTTCACTTGACAGGAATTCACTCAATTTTTGCACACTGAAAGGGAAAAAAACCCCTGCAGTCACATCTCAACCTTAGAAGTAAAACTTTTGTTCACTGCAATGTTTATTACAGAGCATCCCTACTTCAGCTGCTGTCTGCTCCACAGTGTTTGTTCTTGTTTTGTTACAGGTGTATGAAAACGCTCAATGGTAAGTTACTGCAAGCAAACTTTCAAAACCTGTCCTGTTGCCTATTAAAAGTGATATTTTAACAGTTTGTGCAGCTGTTCCTCAAGTCTTGTCTCTTCTGACACCACCAGAGAGATCTCACATAAAGGTTTTTTCAGGCATTTGGTGGAACACAGAAGAGCTACAAGAGTGGCTTGTTTTGAAGCCACTCACCCAAGTAGAATTATGTCATTTATGCTGATCAAGGGTGGCACAGTCAGTCCTGCTGAACAGTCTTATGCAAGCTCTACACCCTGAGCCAAATTCAACCAGCTGTGGTGAAATATGATGTGCATAAAGTAACTAGATAAAGGAATATACCTTACCAGAAGAGTATTCAACGGATGAGATATAAAAGGAATCCTGACAACCAGCAACAAAGAAGAAGGCATAAAATTTTCACTAGCTGTTTCAAGATTTAATTAGCTAAGAGATAATGTGCCTTTATTAAGACATTTAACAGATCAGGGCATCAATTTTATCTCTGTACCTGACTTTATAAAATGTATGTCTAATCTACTCACAGGGACAGCAAATGAAATTTGTGGAAGAATTGGATTGAATCATGAACTCTACATCAAAGGAGCTCAATTAGCTGGAAATAAGTTAACTATCAGTCTTCAAAATGATAAAGTGCCAGAAGGCCTAAAAATAAATTTATGGACAAGAGCTGAAAAAATTGATTTCGATGTTTAGCCTTAGGCTAACTGGGGAGAAAGGAAAAACAATGCCACTGAAGCATTGTGATATGTGGTGATCTGTTAGGATGCCAATCTTGTAAAATAAGAATAAACCTGTCAAGATTTATTTTGCATTGCACTATCAGGGGTTTCTTCTTTAGGAGGAGACTTAGTTTCTTCTAAGAAGCTTGTGAGATCCCCCCCTGCTGCCAAAACCTTGCTGGATCCAGACATTACAGCAGTGCCTGAGGCAGACTCCCTGCACAGTGAACACTTGTCCTGCAAGCAGAGATCAAAGTCACCTGGGCACTCCCTAGAAGAGAATTGGTTCTAGAGTTTTTCTATCAACCTGCCTGATTGCTAATGGCAGCTGAGGACTGAGATCAGTGGACCTCTTAGTGGATTCAGTGGAGGGAATTTAGCTAGAGCAGGTACTACAATCTAAACAACAAAAAGGGGAAGAATAACTATTTGGGATGGGATAAAAGAAACAACAATTAATTTGGGATCGATTTTTGATCAGAATTTCTTAATGGGAAGGTCTTATCTTGAAGTGATTAGAAGTTCCATTGCTAGAGATATTAATATCTATTTGCACAAAGCTTTGGAAAACAGGGCTAGGAATATTATCCTTTTTGTTCAGTGAACCAAACATTTAAAAGAACATTTCAAATGTCTTTAAACCAAATGATAGTTAAGATGCTGCCCATATGGATTTGATATGCAGCTGCATCTGTATTCTCTGCGTGAAAATTACATGATATTTGAGAAATTGCTCTGAAGATAAAAGGAGCAGACAGAGAAGTCCCCCATGCATCTGCCCCAGGGTCTAGAGGGGTAGGAAGAGAAGACAGCAAATATTCTCAGACAATGCATATCCAAACAAGAGTATGTCTCTATTAAGACATCAACAATTTGATTTTGTTGTGTATCCAAGTGTCTGTACTCTCTGCAAACCCCTGCCCAACACTGCATAATTCTGGAATAACTGCTCCTGAAGCAATTACTGAAGAAACAGTAGAGCTGTTAGAAATTTTTGTGTTAGAGGCAACAGCTCTTATTTCAGGATGCCAGACTGTTCTAAACTCTTAAAGAATAGGAAAAGGACGTTCTCTGCAGAGCTCTTGCTGACAGTGCAATTCCGGTATTCCAATATCTCCACAGGGGAACTTATTTTTAAGCCACAGAAAGGACATATTGATCAAAATAGTGTTATTTGCACAGCTGACTGGAAAGATGGTTTGATATTAAACCCAGTCAGAGACGTAATGCCACTCTTACTGCTTAACCTTCACTGACTGAAAATGGTACACTGCACCCTCTGTCCCTGAAGACTTACATGGAAGAAATACATCAATTGGCTCCTCAGTTTTAATTTTCAGTGGCAGAAGCGCTCCACATTAAAACAAACCCCAAAGCACTCCCACTACACAAAGAGGTATCAGAATTTGTCACCTTCCTAAAGACTTTGACCACTTGCCATTCTCAGAAGCAAGTGGTAGACACTCAACTTGGAAAACCTTCAGGGGTCCTACATGGAACAGAAGCTTCAAATCTGTCAATCACACAGTGGTTCTGAGTGTGTCAATAACAATCCATGGGGATGCTTTGCAATTGGGCATATGTGTAAGGATTCAAGATACTGACAAGGTTATCGATTGATTTCACTGTCCTTGGCAGGATCAGGCACCAAAGACTGCAGCCAACAGAGAGGTTGAGCAGGGTTTGAGAAGTGCCTGAGGAGCAAAGCCAGTAACACTCTCTTACTATCCTTTACATGCTGGTTCCACTGCTGGATCATCTTCTGCTCCACCTAGTCCCTTTCTGTCATTCCAGGAGAAGCTGTCTTTGCACACTTGCTAAAACCAGTTAGACTATTTCAGCCTAAAAAAGCTTGTCATGTTAGGTTACCTTTACCTGACCAGCTACTTATTAGCATGAAGGTATAACAGTAGGACACAGTTGCAGCAAGCAAACAATAGCTTTAATCAATTGGTCCAAACTCAACTGTCTGCTTTTTAACATTTACTAAACTATTTAAGCAAGCACACCTTTGCATGGCTTGAAAATATCTGGCATATGATCCAAAATATTCCTCTGAAGGGTGAGGTACTTTAGAGAGCAGCATACCAGCACTGTGGAACAACACACTCTGGAACACTACCTGGGTGATACAGACAGCCAGGAAGGCAAGGATGATGTCAGCTTTGATACAGCTTGATTCCTGCCTGCACCACAAATGGCAGGGCAACAGCCTGCCAATAAGAAGATATCTCCAGAATAACTCATGAAGAGCTCCCAGCTAGCAACAATTAATACTTGGCTGATACTAATCACCCTCAAATTGTTCCTGTGGCATTAAGCAGCACAATTCATTTGCAAAGAAATCCTTAGACAAGCCAAAATAAATGCCTGTTGGTAACAGGCAGTGTCAGTGTGGGCTCCCAGGCACTTTGCTGGCTGTAATCTTTGCATGACAATTTGCCATGGCTCTAGGGACTACCAGAGTGGCTGCAAAACATTTCCCGCCAGCTGCTGATGCTCTCAGATTTCACACTCCTTAGGAGAGAGGACACAGCTGTGACTTTGCCCTGTCAGGGAATTTTCAAACACTGAAGCAATCTCAGCCTCATGCTGCAGTCTCCCTTCCATATCCAAAGCAACACAAAGGCAATTAAGCAAGGGCTGGTGTCCAGTATCTGAACCATAGTTTAAATAAGCTGGTCAGACAGCTTCATTGGAGGTCCACGTTGTCCTAACAAAGAAGGAAGCCCAAACTCTGCTCCTCCATCAGTCAGGTAGAGTCACACTGCATATAAAAAAGCAGTAGGAGGTTTTTACACTAATCTGTTGATACTCAAAACCTCCAGTTAACCAGTAATTCTACTGGTTGTTACTTGGTAAGCTTTTGAACACTCAAACTAACATGTCCATCAGAAAGTAAAAATTCATCAAGGCTGGATTAGACATCTAGTCATTAACTTACTGGGACTCTTAGAAGTTATTTTTAAGGTTTTTTGTTTGCTTGTTTCAGCCTAACTCTGCCTCAACAGGCAGCAGCTGAAAAACAAGAGATACATTCTGAAACATATGTCTTTCTGTGATTACCCTTTACCCTTCTACATGCTTGATGGAGGGGACAAAGTTGGGAAGCAGTTTACAAGAACAGATAAATAATCACCATGCTAGTTCTAAACTTGAAATTTTAAAATGAGCAATGGACACATTCTCAGAAACTGGGCAGGTGGTAGCAAAGATATTAATTTTACAGTTCTCACCTTACTAATGCTTTGACAGTGGATCTAACCACACTTGAGAGCAGGAACAACGGAGACACAAGGATATGAAACAAGGAGAGGGAGGCAAATGCCACTGATGGGGAGAAGTCAGCCTTTCTTGTCAGATGAGCATGGACAACAAATGTCTACGAAGAGACAAACACCACAGTCAGTGCTTTGCCATAAAGAAGGAAACAGACTTCATATTTCACAAGCATTTCATTTACAGAATCTTCATTCATACTCTCTTAACAGTTTGGAGGAGTGCTGCATGCTCTGGGCTGCTTCTGCTCCCAGAAGGCAAGTGAGCATTTTCCATTCTCTCCCAGAGGAACAGCAAATGTGTAGCAGGTTTGCATCCTGTTCTCCTTCTTCCCCAATTCCACACCACTTATACTCGAAAATGCAGTCGTAATTAACAGTATTTAGAAAAGTCCATACTTACTATAAGTACAGCTGCAATTGGTATTGCTGCATTCATGAAGACTGTGAAGGAAAACATGTAGGAACATTTAGAAACAATTTTCATTCGGACATGGTAAATGCTGCAATACTACTAGCACTGCTTTACAGTGGTGTTTTCTATGCTTACCCTGCATATCTGTCCCCTCTATCACAACCTGAGGATATTATTTAATCGTCACCTTTTCATTTTGACCTTCAGTGAACTTTATTTCATGTAAGTAAACTACACAAAGAATACAGACTCTGGAGCTAAAATACAGCATCAGTACAGGTGTAACAGAAAATGGCTAGACATTTATTTTGTGTTTAAACTCTGCCTGTCCTTTTCTTCCTCAGATATAGCAATGCAAACAGTAAAAGCTGTCCACAGTTACTTCATCTGAAGTGAAGTGTCATTGTTTGACTCCTCTAGTTGACTGTTTGGCCATCTCAGCATAAACCCCGGAAGGACTTTATATAGCGTCAGATATTTCTCTTGCCTACGTTTAGATGACCTTTAATGAATCCTCTAACATATTCATAAATTCTGTGCTCATATAAAACAGCTGAGTTATTGCATGTAGCTCTAATTCCTTGTCAGAGAGGAGAATTTGAAAATGTAAATATGTTACTGTGTGTAATCCCAAAATAAAAGCTCAGGCTTTGAAAGACTAACATCCATTAAAGTCTACAAATACATAGTTTATACCTCACCCCTGGAAAAAACCTCAATGTATTTTTCTGAGAAATATGTTCTTTCTGTGTTGGAACACAAAGCAGCCTCTCGTGTCTTTAATGGTTCTACTTCCTGACCAGTTTTCACACATTGTATCAACTCAAGATAGTTACAGCACAGAAACTGTAAAGGGAAGTTTGCAGCCTGCAACTCTTCTGAATGTCATTAAATCCTTCCCTTTGCAATGTGCCTTTGAGACTGCTGCAGTACACAGGTTTGCTTTTAGGGGTGAATCTGGTGAGAGAATCTAGCAAAGCTGACCCACTTGTCAGAGATGGATCCTGTTCTACTCCTGTCCACAGTACAAGATTATACCTGTCAAACAGGAGGCTGGATGGAATAAAAATCCTGCAGGGTGGACAAAGCTTGCTGCAGTTAAGACATCTAAACTACTTGGTGGCTCCCAATAAGCTTATCTGAATTTTGGTATTATGTGAGATCACCAATACATACAAGGACTTCAAACTTCTTTCAACCAAGCAAAATATGAACCATTGGAATTTGAGGGTTGCTTTCCTTTTTAAATTTTTTTTCCAATTATGCAAGTGTCCAGAAAAACTAAATGTTTTCTAAAATAACTACTTTGTAGCTAAGACTTTACATTTAATTAGTTTTAGTTAAAAGGACTTTGTTGCTGGAAAAGATGGACTAGAAACTGGGAAAAATGTTCAGTTGGTCTGGATATTTTAGTAACAGTAACCACTGCTATTTTCCTCTGAGAAAGCCTGGAGTTATTTTGCTTCTGACAGATTAGGCAAAAAATCACAGAAGTAGGAAAACCACTCCTTTCTTTCTCTTTCCTGAGTTTTAATGTACAGTAAATCCTGTAAAGATGTCACCCAACTTTGATTCTGGTGGGGGCATTTCAATAAAATACAGGAAGAGGTAATTTCTATAATAGCTCTTTTAGTACACATGAACAATTCCATATACATATAGCCTGGATCCCGGCACAGGGGTGAGGCACATGAGATCCAATTTCCATATGGTCTTGAAATGGAATTTTCTTGTAGTCTAGCCAACACTGCCCTGAAACTTGTAGGTATATTTTCTGTAATCCAATGCAAATATATTCCTTTTGAATAAAATAGCTCCAACCACATTCTTTATTTCTCTTTATAGCTATGTGCACTTAGAAAATAATTCCAGAGTCTACTTAACACTCTCTTAAAAGAACTATATATAAAAATCTCTTTTCTGCTTTGTTAGTGTTCGAGCATCTGTCTGCCTTCCTCAGGATCACAAATAAATAAGATCATGATCCTCTACAGCCTTTTAAGTTTTTTTCCCTAAAGAAATTAAATCATGTGCTCACTCCAATATTAGTCAACATGTTTGGGGTTGATTATGCCTCTCGTTCTAATTATACATAAAGTAAGCGAAAAGAGCAAAATTTCCTGTATTTATATTCCCTTTTTAGTCTGAAAAAGTGCAAGTTTTCAAAGATAAGTGTAATTTCCGCTAAAGTCTGAAGGTGTAAGGAACTCATAGGCTGAAACAATAAGAACCTTTATAAGCCAAAATTTTAAGCACCATCAACATAAAGCTGCATTGCTTTACCCCAAGCTGAGAAGTTACCTCCTGTGTCTTGCATAATACAAAATAAGAATGCAATTGCGAACTTGGAATGTTTCAAGAAGCATCAGTAAATATTTAAAGCTTTTCTAATAATATAGATTCTTGTGTCATTGATTCACAGAATAATCAGTACCCCTGGGATGAATATACCTTTTCCTAGCTGTTGCAAATAAATCTGTGAGGATTTAAAATTCAGTAAGCCTTCACAGCCCTACAGCTGAACCCTTGGCCCTGACTATAAATAGATTTTAATGCCACATGAAGCACTGCAGACAATGGGAACCCACCTCCACTGATCTGGGTGTAAGACAGAGCTTTTCGGTCTCACAGCCTGCAGCTAAATCTTGTTTTAAGTCATCTTACTTTGCACCATTCCTACTTCCTTTTCCCTTTGACAGAAACTACTCTCCAAGACCAGAATGCTTAGGATTGCCAGAGAGAAATTCTGGTCCCAGAAGACAATGAATACCTCAATTTAACCTCAGTTAAATTCAGTGGGATCATGATCTTTCCCTTTGAGTACATTACTTATGTGATCATAAGAACCAGGCTTCCTTACTATCCCAGGAGATATTTGTACAGATAGCAAGTAGTACTCAAAAACTTCTTGCTAAAAATTTCCATTTCATTAATATCTCACAGATTATACATTCTTCAGTGTGATTTTACTAATTATTTCTAAAATATTACTGTAGCAATTATATAGGTATTGCATAAAATCTGCTCAAATACAGAGTTCAATTTTCTGTAGGTCTTCTTAAAAGCACAATTAAGTCTTAAAGCCACTTGAAAAGTAACAGCAGAGGAAAGAATCTGGATATAGAATGATGAAATTGCCAGGATGCTCATATTTTCCTTTCCAGGATATAGAAATAGTTTTAAGAATCACTTGTTTTAATAAGAAATCCAAGTTTTGAGTAAGAACACGTAAGTACTGTCTGTTGGAGCTTCAATGCAAAGATAATGCCTGTCACATATTATTTGTATGCTCTGAATTATGCAAAAATGCAGAAAAAGCCCTCAACAAATAAATATCAACATCAGTTTCCTCTTGAATGCTGTGTTCTAGAAGAGACTATTGCTGGCTAAATACAGTCTGTGAAACATTTGTCCCTTAAAAGCTTTTGTCCAGAAAATGTCAATTCTTTCAAGCACTCATTTTCTCTTTTAGGCGTATTTCCCATACAAGCAAAGTTCTTCTGAATTAAATGGAGGGTCTGACTAGATGGAAAGTGAGGAGCACAGATCAGAGCCTAAAGCAACTGAAATATTCTCAACAGAGAAATGGTAAACTCATTAGTAGCTAATAATTCAGTAGCACTTAGCTGAGCAGTGGATTACGATGAAGGAACAGACTCACTGGATATGGAGGTGTAAAGGGCAAAAGACTTGAGGCTAGTCATTTCTTTTTGTCTGGTTTCCTCCACGCTGCTGTGAAATATGTGCTCCCAAGCGTAGAGTTTAAGGAGCTTGATGCCCCGAAGCATCTCATTTGTCTTCTTCAGCCTCTCGTTGGAGTACTCCTGCAACATTTACACACACATTTACCTGAAGAGTACAATAAAAAACACCAGTTCCCTAAGCATAAGGATGACACAAAAATTATAAGCAGCCCCATTGCACAGTGCAGACATTTGTCACAAACAGCACTGCTCCCATGTGCAGGAATTTCTAGGTGACACTGACTGTATGACTGGATGCTGCAAGAATGAATGCTGTCCACATTTCTGGAAGGGTGCATACTGTTGATGGGAAGGAATTCCTCTACACACAGGAAGATGCACAAATAACTCTCATTACTACCCATGATCTGTGGTGGAAGAGATTTCAGCAAGCTCTGGCTCCATTACAGGTTCCTGTGGCTTCTTTGGCAGTGCAACAGTTGCTGAAAGGGGGAATAAAGCTCAGAGCAGCTGGGCACGGGAATGCCAATGAAGCAGGGTAACTTTTTCAGCAGTGATGCAGGTGATTCAAATTATAGACAAGCCAAGTGAGGGATCAAGAAACAGCTTGTGACTTAGCAGATCTCTAAGCTCCCCAGCTGAGGCACACACTGAGGGAGTTACAACTGCATGGAGTTTGTTTAAATAAATCCGTTTGACAGATTTCCACATCTGGGGTCCAAGTTTGTACACAGCATTCCTACTTCCTTTCCCTTGGACAGCTTGTCCTGCACAACTCACTGATCTGTGCACTGCCCAAAGTTACTCCAGTCAATGACTACTGATAATCTGTATTTGTAAGTTAGAAGGTTTTTAAGTTTTTTTCGCTCTTAGGACACCATTCTTGCTGAAAAATATAAACCCCAAAAAATATGTATTTACCACTTACAATCTCACAATCTTGAGATTGGCATATTTGAACATTATGAAATGTTTGAGAAACAATTCTGGGTCAACATCCATGATTTGTAATTCCAAGCATAGACCAATGCATAATTAGCAGATATGATATTTGTATCACAAATGAGTTTGAAGACACTTACCAATGTGCTTCGTTGGGCCTGTGAGAGTTTTGTTGCTACAAAGTACTGAACAGGTGCAAGGACTATGATTACTGCTGCTCCAATTAAGGCACTGATTCCAAGAAGGTAGTAGAGCAGAACTACTCCTACAATTATCTGTTGTGATAAAAGAAGGTGAGGGAAAGATCTTGGCTTCACCTGGGGTATGCACTACAAAGACCAATTTCAGGGTAAGGGACAATGCTCAACCAACAGCAGCTGCAGTCACAACCATCCCGAATGTTACAAGTTCAGCACTGCTGGCACAGCCAATGTGATCAGTCAGGGCTTCTCTCAGAGACCCAGACACCCACCCAGTGTTCCTCCCCAGCCTGGGCATTCTCTTTATTTCTGTTCCTGTATTTCTCCCCATTATGCATAGGAAAAGGAAGCTTTACAGGCTTGTGTATCTTCTACATTTTAACTCTCTAAACTATTTAAAAGAAATTTATTTAAAACCAAATAATTTTTAGAAAAACACCTTTAAATAAAATTTAATTTAAAAATACTTCCAAATAACACATTATACCACTGAGAACACTCACCTCAAATAATCTCTGACATAAACTGGCAAGGACCTATTTTAAGGATCTACAGTGCCAGATAGACAATTACTTTTGAAAAAGGGTTAGAGAAACAGTGTTTAAAAAAAAAAAAAGTTTTATCTTTGGATAAGAATTTAGAGAGAAAGTCACAGTCTAGATGGAGAGGGTTTACTGTAAGCAGCTCAATTAAACACAAACAATATATACAAGCTACCAAAGCTAATTTGTAATAATATTATTGTAATTACTAACTTCTGAACAATCTGCAACACTGACAATTTAAGTATTTAAAAGTGTAAGCTGATAAATCAATCAGAAGACAGAGGGATAGAAAGTTAATTTCATATATAATTTCTCTTAATTAAAAAAAACCCAACTATTGGAAATTTCCTTGAAATGTTATCTACTACTCTCGCTGTTTGTACACTCTTATAACCTTCACAGAAGCAGCCTTCCATCATTTCAAAGCTCAATAGTCATATGCCTATTCTCACACATTTATACAAACAGGCTGTTTACATGAAAAAAAAAAAAAAAAGGAGTTTATAGTTTCCACATTTCCATCAATTTAAAGCACAGAGAGAAAAAAGATTTTTTTCTTCTTAGGAACCCTCTGATGCCTCTACAGCTGAGCTAAACTAGAACATGATTCTCAAAATGAACCACAGTATTGACTTAGAAAATGTGCACTGACATGAAAGTAAAATCCCATTGTATGTGCATCACAAATCTAGTAAGAGGCAAGTTTAAATTGCAAATTAAAAAAGTCTTTCAGTGATGAGTAAGTGAGCAATCTGCTTCCACCTGAAGTCAGGAAATTAATGAGTGTCTGAAGCCAAGCAAAATACACAAGGCCTCTGCCAGATACCCATGTCAGAGCTCTCCCCCATAACACAAAATGGTCTTGGTCTTTATAGATCAAGATTTTCCCTCCCAACTGCTTCATCATGGGCAGATGCTGTGGGCACTCAAAATGCAGGAAAGCAGTGTACAGCGAGAAGCCACTGCAGAACACTGACTCCCTGTTTTCCTGCTTTCCCTCACTACTGGTTGATTGTCAAGGACATTATGGGACCACCTGGCTCTAAAAAGAGAGCATCAGCTTCTCCCATAGCCAAGGAGAAAGCTATCCCAGCTGGATCCTGAGGGAGCTGCTAGCTCACAGCTGCTTTTCCAATCCTCATCCTAGCTACTGAGGGTCAGTCTTTGCAATAAAAATCCCACGTTTCCAATAGGTTAAAAATTACCCTATTTTCATCTTCTTTGTAACATGATAATATAGGCAAACTTTTGAAATATGTGCAACGTGTATGGAAAAAATAAAGAACAATTGTATCTGAAAAGAGCTGAAATCTTACTGAACATAATCCTCTATCACATCACAAAGTAAGGAGTTAAGGATAAAGAGTACACAACATCTGAGCTCTGTGGGACAGTATTTGACAGATGGGAAGGCTCTCATTAATATTCCTGAGAAGGCAAAAACCATATTTAAAAAAAAAAAAAAAGCCTGTGTAATGAAACACTGCATCTCTTTCATCAAAATCCCAAAGCTCTTCTCTGCCAGAGATATATATCAGGAGCGAAAAGCTCACCAACAGATCTGGTTATTTTGTCTTGATTATTTATTGAGGATGGTAAATACTTTCAGCCAGAAACTGCTTTGTGGGCAGTTTTGAAAGAGACAAATGTCCTTTCATTACAAGTGTAAGCTATCCCTACCAATGAGCCAGAGATATGAGAATACAGGAATTTTTAATAATCACAATGAAATCAAACAAGGGTGTTTATAAAATGGAGGCATAAGGGGAAGGCCTTTATAAGGCCTCATTTTGCTCCCAGGGTTTGAGCCAAAACTACTGAGGGCATCTTTCAACTGATTGGCATCCCTGGGCCTCTTCTCATGGATTTCAATAATGTTCAAACAGTAACTTAAGGCAATGATAAAGCTCCCATTGACTCCAGTCAGAGCAAAGATGGGGTTCAGATTACCTGGACTGTATGGAAAACCTAACTTGTCATGAACGGCTCTTACAAAAATCTACAGCAGATGCTGAAATGTTGATTGCTAGATTAAGAGCCACAAAACAATTAAAAACCTGGTTAAAATAATAATGGAGCTTGTGCAACATAGCATTAGCCATCTTTCAAGCAGCCAGTAATTGTTTTCACTGCCCCATAAAACAAGGTACTGAATGAATGCTATGGAAAAACATTTTGAAGAAGCCTTTGTGACCAATGTGACTCACTGATTTTGGCAGGGAGTGCACCACCCACAAAACAAGAGCACGGCACTGATCATCCTCATCTGGTAAGGAGCATCACAGGGGGAATTTTAATGCAAATAATTGTATCTTCTGCAGACTGTCAGGAAGTCTTTATAAATCTGTGACTTCTGGCCCATTAGAGCAAAATGTTGTTACAGAATACGCAATGGAATTGGATTAATTCTCAGTTGTGCTAAAGCGCTCTCTATGCTGAGCTGCCAGAGAGGTCTTAGAAAATAAGTGTACATGAAATTGGCAACTTGTACATAGTTTGTCTATAATAATTAAAACCCTAGACATTGTCATTAAGGGGGTGGACTCTTCTTAATGCTCCATAGCTCTTCAATATCATTTTAGCAGTTTACAGTCACTGACTTCTTACTGTGCTTTCTATAAAAGGAATGAAAATACCCTTATATCCAAATTATTACCAACAAACTGCCAATATGTAACCATATTTAATATGATATTTCCTCTTAATTATTTTTCATTATAATTATCCTCTTTTGCAATTAAACATCAATATTAGGACACATTCCTTGATAATTTCCCTCCCAGTTTAAAATAATCTGGTTCCCATTTTTCCTCCTCCACCCATAATTTCAGGGAAACCACACCAAAAAATGAGTCAAGTTGCTTTCTGAAAAATTTCAGATAATAACTGCTATATCCATCACCCTCCCTTAATTCTAGAAAGCAAAATGTTTTAAACTGCCATTTAAGTTCCTCTAGTGTAGACCAGAAAAACCAGTCCATACCTCTTGTGCAGGAGTAACTGCATTGGAAGAGAAAAATGCATTTATACTGTGAGAATGCACAGAATACACTGTGACCTAAATATGGCCACAATCACCTTAAATCTTAATATTTTGACAGGGCATGGTTTTATACTTCTCACACATGTAAAAAGCATAGTTAAAAGAAGCCATAAGTTAGTAAGCTGTTGATTGTTTACACCCTAATTTGCTCACTATCCTGATCTGAGGCTTTGCACAAGTGTCATGGAGCTAGCAAGAGTTTTATCAGAGATTCAGACACGTTTCTTCTTCCTTCACGTCCTACTGCAGCCTCACAAACAACCTACCCTCACCAACAGAGATATTAAAAAAATATGTGGTAACACAGCAGGTTTCAAACATGTGGCAAAAGTGTGAAGGTTCAGAGTATTTCAGGAGGACACTTACTGGTTTTTCAGAGAATAAACACTCCCCAAGACTGAGACTACACAAGAAGATCCAAGATGAATTCAAATACTCACTATAACTGACAATAAAAAAGGACCTGCATTGCTCCCCCATCAAGTATTTTCCTCAGTGAGGGGGGAAAAAAATTCAGGGCAAATAGCTAAATCAGGCTTTTTTTCCCTCCAGGTTAGGAAGTTAATCAGGTTTATTACATGATCCGATGATTTGAAGACCTGTTTTTGAGAGAAGTTGCTCATCTGCTCTGTAGCAGCTTGACAAAAATCTATTGTTTCAACAGGAACAATTACAAAACATTCAACAGGAACAAAACCCACTCAATTTAAGTAAATATCTTTATTGTGAAAAAATCCTGATGGTCAGCAGTCTAACACCTCACTCTTTGAAAGACATTCATACAGTTTATCCAGTTATCTGAATGGCTGGCTTTTCTTCCCCATTCCCAGCTTTTCAGTGTAATTTTTCATATGCTTAACATTTTACAGAAGAACAGCACTGGTATAAGATGCTGATGGACAAAAAGTCCTAAGCAACACCCCTAAAACCACATTATAAACTGCCTGGAAATAGAATCTGCCAGTTGCAGTCTATATACAGCCTCAAGAAAACCATTTAATTCTTGGGCAAGGGCAAGCAACCCAAAATGCAAAGCTGCTGGGTAGATTACTTGTGGGTTTCTGACTTACACACCAGCAAAATCAGCCTCTGTGCGGTGCTGGAACCAGATTGCCTTTGTGACATGAACACAATGAAGTTTTCATCATGTTTTTGAAACTAAACTATATGTCTAAAAAGTATCAAATTAACCAATAAGTGAATTTAAACTCTACTGCGTCTTCTGTTTGTATTTACTGCTAGCGCTGAAGCTCACCCAACATAAATGCACCAAGTAGCTGGAATAAAGCAGGAAAACTTGCAGGGTACTGAGTATCAGATGAAACTTCATGCTTTACTTTCAGCTTTTTCAGCTGAAATAGAAGTACAGGGTGATCCAAGTGGGAAAGGAGACTGAAGAGATCAGACTGGTATTTAGATACAGGAGGCCAAAGATACCGGAGGATAAAGCAGCAAAAACATTTTGCAAAATAAATACATTATAACAAAACAAAAAAACAAACAAACAAAAAAACCCAAACAAAAACCAAAACAACGACAAACTGTGGCATTTGTCATCCAAAAAGCCGCAGTAGTTTCAAGGGATGTCCAAAGGATCATCTCTAAGTAATCATATTTATGCTACTTCTCTTGCTTCTGCTAGGATTCAGAAAACAAATGATTGCAATATCTTCCAGTTAACTTCCCTGATGTAATAAATAAATGTACTGCAATCTGATGCACCCTATAAATTCTTGTTACAAATGCAAAGTTTTTGGCAACAGCCAAGATCCTAATACAATCATAAATACCTAAAGTCCAGTCACAGATGTGGAATCTATTACAGGCAATGCTTCCTGATGTTGAAATTTTATTGCTTGAAATTTTATATCAAGTTACTCTTTAACTTCTTTAATACCCCACTTTCATAAAAGTCACATGCAATGAACCACTGCATACTGACGTGCATTAAGAACAAAAAAGCACATTCAATCACCTTACCTGTACTGGCATAGCCCAAAGGTTAGGGCACAGGAAGAAGAACCACATCAGCTGATTTGTGTCTATGGCAACCAGGTTACAGATCTGGCCTGCTGTCATCTCCCCCATAGACATGTTAGAAGTTGAAAGCTGCATAATTTTATTGTATATTTTCGTCTGGAAGAGAGATCAAAAGGTACTAGCATACATAAATAAAATGAGGCTTCTAGCTCTGTCTAAACCCCAGGCCCAGCATGTTGAGGGAAAACAATATTTCCAGCAACTTGAATGAAGAGAATAAAGTTTGGGCTTTTACATTATTTTGTAAAATTTAAACCTACTATTCTTTGCTGACACAAAGCACAGTGCTCTTATGTGCATCATGGTTGTCCCTGTGCACCAGTAAGAGAATTAAACCTTTACTGCCCAAAAATGCCCAAGAACCACGTTAGCAACTATGATTTATACCTCCAGCATTTCCACAGAGTGCCCTTCCTGTAATTAGCACTAAGATATTATTAGATTCAATATATAATCCTCAATGTACCATAAATTTTGTTATTTTTCTCTGGCAATTGACTGAAGTCCCATCCAACCTCAGAACAATGTTCTCATGGCTGAGAACATTGATACATTTTGCTTAGAGAACTCAGTTCCATTACAAAGTTTAATTCACAGCCAGCGAATGTTGCAGGTACAACTCTGTACTGAATTAAGCAGTTGCCTCAGTTCAGAATCAGGCATCAGATTATAAAAAAAATTTATAAATATAGATATTTATAAATATAGATATTTATAATATAGATATTTATTTATAAAAATATATATTTATAAAAATACCAGTACAGAATAATGAAAGAATACTTTAACCAGCTAGTTTGGTAAAAATCAAATAGGAAACACTGAACAGTGGCAGATTTACACAGGACAGGAATGGAGAAAAAGTTGCAAGAAAAAACATAGGAAAAGAAGTATAAAAATACTGGCACAGAGACTGTCATTAACACTGATCTGCTGCTTAGAGTGCTGACTAAAAATTTCCCATTTGAATAGCCAACTGGCATTATCTGGACCTCTAATATCCAGAACAGCAAATACAAAGCTTTTCTTAAACAAAAATTATTAGTATTAAATTCCAAATATTAAGTGATTGCACTTGCTTTGGTCATTGTATTTTTCAGTCATTTGCAGCTCTTCCACTTTATACAAGTAATGATTTTTTTTCCCCATACTTTTGGGTCAAATTTGTATTCCTGTAGAATTTTTCTACTTCACTCTAGTCAGGCAAAACCAATGGATGGACTCCAGAGGCCTGTCAGCTGACAAGTGCTTCCATGTGTAAGATCAAAAGAGAATTAAACAATTAGGCTGCTATTGAAAGCATCCATCCATCATGGAGACTCCCCACAGGATCCATGCAGCTCAGAGGATAAATAGTGTAACTTATAAGTTACACTAAGCCTGGCTTTCATGCTGTCACAGGGTAGGTTTCAGTCAGAGCCTTTGGCTATCCCACACCGTAATCTTACACCAAATTCTCTCATTTCCAGGCACAGAGCTTTGTATGCTACATGAAACTTTGATCTGTAGTTGTCAGTTATACAACGATTACAGACCCCATTTTTGCAATGTGACTTATGTTTAGTGCTACAAACTCCACTGTGCCAGGCAGATTTTATGGCATGACCCATGGAATAAAATACTACTCCATGCATTGGGAATACAACCCATCTTTCTGTCCAAAACATATTTACCATACATTTCAAAGATGTTTTATCTGCGTGGGATGTGTTGTAACCAAAAAAAGTCTTTGAGATAGGAGAGGTGCAGTTCACATCTAAACTACTTCAAAAGTTACATTCAGTTTTACTGTCAGCAAATTTTGCTTGAGTGTAAGAAGAAATATAGCATAGGATATTGAAAATAAACATTTATATAAAACCATCAAAATAAGATGCCAAGGAAACAGAACTCAAGGCTAACACAATTTCAAACAGTAATGATATATTGAATACATTTCAGGAGAGAAGCATTTCAGAATGTAACAACTACATAATTTATATTTACAACTACATGTTTATGAGGGTGTGAAAAGGTTAATTAGTAATATATTGGGTACCTGTATTGCGCCTCTCAAGTTGATTCCTGTTTCAATAGCAACATAGTATGATGCTTGCAGAAATGTCCTTTGCAATAGAAGGGCAAAAAATAAGAGCACAGCCAAAACATAAGCATTGGACAGGAACTCTTGCGACGAAATAAAGAAAACACCAAGAATTTTAGTCTATAAAAAGAAAGAAACAAAGTTGGAAATCAGGTGCAATGGTAATTTAACTCCCTGCTTTACATAATTAATGAGCAGAGATAACCACAGTTCAGTACTTTGAAAGTGGTCCCAACCTTGTCTGAAACCTTGCACTTTATCACTTCAAAGAAATAGTCTCATAACATGCCAACTCAGTAAGCTTCACTTAAATGCAGAATGAAGGATTTCTGATATCCTTCCAAAACTCTAGGACACTGAGTAACTCCATATGGTCATTCATTAAAAGATTTGAACTGCCCATCATCAGAAAGGAACAGTTAACATCCTCTGAAAAAATTACTCTCACTATTTTAACACCTCAGGTTACATTAAAAATGACCTTCGGAACTTGTAAAAAACCCCAAACTCTTGGAACCATGCAAATTATTTTGGCCTGCAGCATCCTGTTCACTTTCACTTATGGTCATTACCTTCTAGCAAGCTCATGAGATCACCAAAGTGCATTTTGAAGCATTATGTGTGCAGCTTAATGGGAAAACAGTGCATTTGTTTCAGATTATATTTAACAAGCTGACACCTCTGGTGCCATTACAATTTGAGAGGCTGGCTCACCATGGGAAGCCTTCTGTAACTAAAGTGTCTCCATCCTCCTCTTGCTTCTCTTGGCTCCTTGAAAACTTTGATTGCTGGATTGTGCTTCTATTAAATGTACAATTAGCAAGAGGACTCCTATTCTCTTTCAGAGAGATTCTTGCTATTTACACTCCTGTTGTATCCCTTGCTCAGCACATTTTTTTCTTGCCTACAGTTTCTTTGCTGTTGAAGTTTTCACAACTGCTATAACACTTAATCAGCTATATTTCACAAACTCTCAGTGTCTGTACATTTTATTAGATCTGATCTGCACCTTGCAGTCAACTTCATAAAAAAACCATATGGCAAGTTCATACAGAGGCAAAACTTAGTTTTCAAAGCTGTTCTTTCGGCTGAGCCAGCTGGAAAAGGAACAAACTTCTCCCTACTCTTATTTATACCCAGGCTGCTCCAACCTGCATGCTTCTGTTGCTTACTGTGCACTAGCTGGGGAGCTAACTGGATCTCCTGAGCCAATTCAAATCACTGAGATAAGAAAATCAGCCCAGGAAAAAAAAATAATAGGCCAAACGTACTAAAAAAAGCACTCAATCAGTGCCAGAAATCTAAAGCAAAGGAGAAAAGACAACAGAGGTAACAAGAAATGTAAAAGGAGTAAGATTTTAAAATCTATATTAAGTGCAAAACTCTGAACAATTACAGTACATGTTGACAATTATAGTTCAGATAAAGAGACATTTAACTGTTATTTTACCTATTTGCACCCTAAAGGGATTTTAAAGCCCTAATACTTATCCCATAGCAATTCAAATAGGCTACAGCAGCATTTTATACTACAAATAGTCCATAGTACATTAAAAATTAGTTTCTCTTCCAGATTATGTACAGTCTTATAAGTTCAGGTTTTCAGTGCTGTCCCCCATACACATCTGGCCAGTACTGCTAATCTCTAATCTCTGCAGCTAATACCATTTTTTACTGTATGTAAAATAATACTTTTTTTCCCCACAACTATGTTTGCCAAATCATGCTTGTCTAGAAATGAGATTCTGATGCAGCACTGATTCCCATCAAAACATTATATAATAGGCAAGGAGGGAAAGTGAGATGCATAGTCTCATCCTTTCTTCTAATACTCCCTTGAGAGAAAAAGAGGACAAACTTATATACATAAACATCACATATATACACACTTGCTGATAGCACCAAGGTGTTGGCCAAGTCTCAGATGCATTATCAGGTCATTATGGTTTACTGAGCATACCTGCGTTTAAGCTACAATAAGTGTCCACACACACTTGCCAGCCTGGAGGAAACAGAAATACCTGAACACTTCCTGAACCTTGCACACATAAAGCAAATAACCTTATTCAAGAAGTTGATGAAAATAATTAGATGTTATATTTTCAGAAACAGCTTTGGGAATATTCAGTGTCCCACCTCCCTGACAACTTCAGGGTAACACCAATTCTTAAAAGTTGCTCTAACCAGTGAAAGGCTGAGCAAAAAGCTGCTAATTAAATGCATAAAGACTCCAGACTCACACAATCTTCATGTCAATACTGGGCTTTTTGCTACACTGGGCCTTACGACTTCTAGAGCTTTTTAAATAATGAGTTTGCTGCATCTCTGAATGTGTTATGTCAGCAGCTACTCCTAATACTGGAACTGCTAATCCTAATGTTGCAACGTGGAAGATGCTACCAGCAAATGATAAAGGTTATCATCCTGTCAGTCTCTTCTTCGGTGTGAAATGATTAATGCTCAGAGAAATTCGTGTCATAGGAATGTTCTGGGGTGGCCATAAATATTGATACTGGAGTTATAAATAAACATGAAGAGCATGACAGAATTTAAGACACTGTCATGCTCTGACTAACTACAGCACTAACTAGAGCAGTTAATACTGCCTGTGACACCCATGTGATCTGAGTTACAGCTCCATGGTGGGTTATATCTGTCACAAAGGACCTGAGGAACAGAACAATTATTATACCTCTTTGCCTTCAGTTTCACAAAGAGAATTTCTGTTTAAGATACATTATATCATCTCAATCTAAACTATTTAAGATGTATCTGGGTAAGAGATGGGTAAAAGACACCCTCCATTGTACTCACAGCTTACATTGCTTATCTGATTCTGTCCCACTATGTGGCAACTCTTTCCAGTGCCCTCAAACTCAGCAGCACATCAAGTACAAACACTGTTTCCCTCCACTTATCTTTACCTTCATACGACAGCATTTTAGAAAGCTTGTTTCTCACACCTTTGAGGCTCACAGGGGCAAACTGTAAAGCAAGGTTTTCTTCTTTTGACTCATTAGAAGCAGGGATATAACATTCCTAGCAGTAGAGCTGGTGTATTTCTTTCCAAAACAGACCAAGTTGGCTAGGTATATGAACACACATGGGAGCCCTCCTGGATGTCCCAGTCTGCTTCCAGATAGTTTGAACAGAAACTCTTCATTAGAAAGATATTTCATCTCACCCAGCAAAAGCGATTTTCAAACTCAAATGTAGTTCAACCCTTACCAGAAAAAAACCAATGTCAAAACATAAAGAAAAGCTTCTTTTAGCAAAGCTAAAATAAACCCATAAGTGCCACTTGTGGACTGCGACCAACAGTGAATATTGCTGTTAGGTGATACCAAATTGGTGTCAATGACAGCAGTGAGGTTACTGCTTAGCTAGTGAGTGAGGATACCAGGCTGGATGAAGCTCTACTTAGGGGCCCATCAGGACCAGACAGGAACTTTCTCTTTTTCACAGAGAAGCACTAGCTGACACTTTTATAGGAAAATTAAATAGGACAATCTGTAAATTATATCAAATCACAATTTCAGCTGAAAAAGTATTCCAAACAAATTATTGAAAAGCAGAGCTCAAGAGCTTCCACAATACTTTGCTGCAATATAATACTATAGTCTTAATTTTCTCATTTCCTGCTTTAACTGCTTTCCACTGAACCTACTTGCTATAATAAAGTTTCCAAATATTAGGATAAGGATTGCAAAATGGACAAACAGTTAATTTTAGCCTGAGGCCTTTGTTAAATTTTCTGCACTGCAGCTGATGGACTTCAATATTTACAGTGGACCTAATCCAAAGTGTACTTGAATGAATGGGTATATTTCCATTACTGTCAACAGACTTTAGAAATAGTCTTATATCAGACACTAAGTGAGCTGCAGAAATAAACAGATCTATCTCACAGAAAACCAGCCTGAGTGACCTTACCTTATAATAAAAGTTACATTTCTTCCCAAGTTACATTTTTATTTTTAGTTAATCAAGAAATAAGTCTGCTTCTTGGAGAGCATTCATTTAAATAGCATCCTTTAAAAATGTGTTTCAGTTTTTTTTCAAAACTAACCTCCCCAAAGGCATTAGAGGGAGTTCTTGGTCACAATTAAATTACTTCACATTTTTGGATGATGTCAAAACTCTCCTTTAATCCTTTCAGACATTCCTCATTTCTGGAAATGAAAAGCCAAGCCTATTAAAAACACACTTTTCCTTTCTGAAAAGCAGTCAGTCACATCCTTGATCCCATTTCTACTCAAGACTGCACCTAAATTCCTTGCATTGATGGGATTCTGGATATGCTTCACTGTTCTCTCCAATGAGGTTATTTTCCAGAATGCAAAGCTGGCTAGATGCGTGGCTCACATATTTTGCCTCCCAAAGAATCACAGAGTGGATCAGGTTGGAAGGGACCACTGGAGGTCATCTAGTCCAACCTCCCTGCCCAAGTAGGGTCATCCCAGAGCACATTGCCCAGGATTGCATCCCAACTGGTCTTGAGTATCTCCAGCGAGGGAGACTCTATAACCTCTCTGGGTAACCTCCTCCAGTGTTCAGTCACCCACACTTTAAACAAGTTTTCCCTCATATTCAGATGGAACTTCCTGTGCATCAGTTTCTGCCCATTGCCTCTTGTCCCACTGCTTGGCAGCAGCAAACAGAGCCTGGCTCCATCTTCTTGAGACCCTCCTTTTGGATATCTGTATAAATAAATCAGCCTGTCCTTGCAAGAGATGCTCCAGTCCCTTAATCACCTTTATTGCCCTGCACTGGACACACTCCATCACAGTATAGCAGAGGATATCAGGCAGTACATTCACACTGGCACTTCCAGCATTCACACACACAGTGCAGAGTCACTTTCCTCACTGAGGGCAAACAATCAGTCACAGCATCGCTTTTTCGACTCCTCTCTCTGGATGCCACGTTGACAGTACCTGTGGGCGGATGGTGTTATTTCCTTTTCCGACGTTGTGAACAATCCCGGAGATGCAGAGCGGCCCGGCGAATCCGAGCAAGTCAGCCAGAATACGGAACGTGCTGCTCAGGAGTAAGGGTCTTCCAAAAGCACAGGACAGAGCACGCCAAATGGATCTGGATCCTTGGGGAGATGATGATCTTTTGTTCTGCTCAGAATTAAATTAAAATTAGTAAGAATTATGTTATACATTAACCTCAGGTCTGATAAATCATTGGTATTTTATCACCACTTTAACTCACTGACAACCATTTGTAATCTCTCAGTTAAAAAGCAGAGGAGCTACAACTATTGTTTCTTTTATAAAGCAATAATTTGCACTTCCCTCCACAAAAAGAACCATGATTTCTTTTGTACCCTTAATAGGGATCAAGTGTGTTGTTTGTGGCCTGCTGAGGGAGAAAAAAAAAAGAGGGAGGGAAGTGACAGGTTTTTGTTCTCTGGTGAATAAAGGGACTGGAAGCATACACTTTTTAGGCAGGATGCAAACAAGTTCTCTTAAAATACTGTATAAGCTCAGCCCCCACTGAGGAGTCAAAATGAATTTCAGTTGAGGTAGTTTCAGCCCTGAACTATCCTATGGACAAACTATAACTGAAATAACATGGGAAAAAAATAGCCCTGCAAGGCCTAATTAATACTGACTGTGTAATTGAATGTTTCCAGGGTCTTATTAGGAGGAATAATGTTGTTCAGTGAACACAGTCCATGATTACTTTCCACATCAAAATAGAGGCTGTACATATTTTACACACATTTAACCAGCAATGTGTTTGACATGCACATTTGATTAGAGAAACTTCATTATTTGTAAGAGGTACAGCTGAGAATGTGGTCTCTTGGTATATGGATTGCTATGCCAATGAATACCTCATTTGCATCATATCTGTTTATATCTCTTTGTGTCATGTTTATAAGATAAAAATTAATGAAAAACACGAACTGTGAGTAAGCAGACAGACATAATTCCATGCCTTGCATACCTTCTGTGCTTCAAAGGCCTCATTAAGGAGAATGTAATTGGTCAGAGCTCTCATAGCAATGGGAAGCTTGCCTATGGTTTTCAAGTCTATTGGTTTCTTATGCGCAGTCTTGATGAATGTGTTCATCCACCAGTATGTTCCTTTGGATAACAGATTCACAAAGGGCTGCAAGAATCGGACACCAAGGTCCTGGAGATCCTCAGGAGGTTTAACTTCTTTAGGAGTTTTGAAGAAAACATACCTCTGAAATCCAGAAAAATTCCAGCAGAATCGCGGTAAATGCATAGAAAACACAAGTGCACAAAGAACAGATAAGGACATTGCAGATAATCGATGAATCAGTCTTGGTTTCTCAAAAGACATTCAAGTACAACCAATACAGCAATCCAGTTTCCTTGGGTACTGAGGCGTCCAGTCTAGAAATAAATAATTCTTACCATTCACTATGACTCTGCATATGGTGCAAAAATTTACATACTTTTAAGGAAAAAAAAAACCACCTTACAGAATCAGAATCATCACGGATGGAAGAGACCTTCAAAATCATCAAGTTCAACCACCAAACCAGAACCACCATAATCACCCCTACACTGTATCTCCAGACACCTCTGGAACACTTCCAGAAGTGGTGGCTCCACCTCTTTCCTGGGCAACTTATTCCAGTGCCTGCCCTCTGTTGCAGTGAAAAATTTTTTTCTGATAACTAATCTGAACCTCCATGGTACAATCTAAGGCCATTTCCTCATGTCCTTTCACAAGAGACTTACCCCCTCAATTATTTAAACACAGCCCCAGCACCGCTTTGAGTTCCAGGCAGCACAACATGGGACACAGAAGCTTAGGCACAGCCCTGAGGTTATCACTGGGATTCACTTCCCACACCACACTACTTTATATTTGTTAGCTCAGAACATGGAGCTACTGGTGCTACAGCAAGAAAATTTACATGGGAATATTTCTTTCCCTCCTAAATTTAATTTGCGCAGAGTTGGTGAGTGCCAGCTGAAGGGAACTTTGGCATTTATGTATCCAGCAGTCTCCAAAGTCTCAGTTTAGATTATGACTGCAGACACTGCAGAGGGAAAAAAAAATACAGCTGGGAGGAACCCCAGTAGCCTAAATAAATCACTTATTGTGATTGTCTCCTGGAAAATGAGAGATGTTATTTGTGTGTCTAAGATTCTACCAGTCCTCTCTTGCATCAGAAATACTTGGCTGTCATGACTGAAACAGAATAATTTAAAAATTTACAGCAAACTTGAACAGATGAAATTGATCTTAAACTAACAGCAACAGAATCTGGCATTTTTTTCGAATTACAGATTCATCTAGCCTAGTAAAATAGTATTAACCTTTGATTGTCAAATAGATTTCTATTTCTAACTGGGTTTTTCTTTCTCCTTTAATAATGCATTTTACCAAGTACCTAGAAAAGAGAATAATCAAACAAAAACATACCAACAACCCAAAACACAACCAGTGCAAACCACAGAAGGAGACTTCTATCATATTACTTACCCTCACCCTGATGACATTGATTTCTACAGCTAGTAGCATTCCATAAAGAACAACCAAGAGTCCTGTGAGGCAAAATCGAAGCTGAGAAAATCCAACCCCATTATCACAGAACTTCACAAACTTGATGGTTTTAGTTATGAAAGCTAAAGTCCAGTAGAACAGCAATGCTGTAGAGAAAAAACAAAACAAAACAAAACAAAAACAATCAAACAAATTAACCAGCTCCACAGCTACAAAAATATACAATGGAATTATAAAATATAATTAAGGAAGAATGCAACAAAATATATAAACCAAAGAGTGGCCTTTCTCATGTCAAACGGAAGCCTAATTTAATTCCACAAACATTAAGATAGGGTTAGTTCTAAATGCCTTTTCTATTAGATTTAGTGATACTTCAAAAGTTTCACAAAGCGAAGTCTGCTGAAAAAAATTTCATCTGCTGTAAACCTGTGTCCACATGATCAGCTCAGAGGAGGGTATTGCTCCAAAAGTGAAGGTGCCTGTGAATAATGTCCTTCAGATGTGGTTAATGCTACAAGACTGCCATGAATGTGGCTTGAAGGAAAATTCCTTGGAACTCTCTGGGATGTGTCAGGAACATATATTGAAATACTTTGTCCAAACCGCTGCTACACTATCGTTCAACACACATTCCACATATGTAATTCACAACGTAGATAAAACAGTCACATCAAGGAAGGATATTCTGGCATTCATGGAACACAACTTTCACTTTTTAGCGTTCTACAAAATCTCTTGTCTTAAGGTGGTCATGCCACCATCAGCTACAGATAAATAATTCCTGGAGTAAGCTCTGGTGACTTGGAAGCACTCTTCATACCACTCATCACACCACAAGCCAGCTCTTGTTCCCTACTCTTAAGGAAATGCCTCCCAGGGTTAGATTCTTTTAAAGAAATCTTTCATTGCTGCTGTATCTGCCATGGTGCAACAGATGGAATGAGCTCCAACTGCCAAAAAAAGCTTGGATGTGCTTTCCAAGTGTCTTGCTGGAACAGCAGAGAAAGACTTCAACCAAGGCATTAGCAACTCTAAGTCTAGCTTAAATATGGATAATCATCAGGAAGCTGCATAAATTTCAAAGAATTGGTGGTGTTCCAGCTACCCTGAGGCACAAGAAAGCTCCCTGGAGACATACTCTGGGGCTACCCTTTCCAAGCAAAGCTAAATTCAATGTGGAGAATCCATTTGAGATTTGGGACTGCCAGTCTAATTCTACAGAAATCAAGTTAAACCCTTTCCTTTAAACGAGGACAGTGAATGGAACAATACAGGAACACTGTGCATAAGGGTATTTGCCAAGGGAGTCTCTCTTCCTCTATAATTAAGAGGTCAGTTCATAAGAGGAAAACACTGAGTGATCAGGTATTTGGGCACTACACTTCAGTGGCCGATACAGTTTCAGAGAGAGTTTAAAAGATATACTTACCGAATTTCTCTCATAAACCTTTAGTTTTTTTATGTGAGGCTTCCTATCATTTTCCCAACTTAGATTGCTTCTCATCCTGTTTCAGACTGCTTCCTTCCTTTGAGGCGCTTTTCCTCCCTATTTGCAGTACTTCTGACCATAAAGTCTCATTTCATCCAAGAATTACATTCCATGCTGTTCTACTCTTAATCATCTTTATCTGTTAAACCTTGCTTTGTCTCATTCTTCCAACAACAGGCTGAGAACACATCCGTCTTGGAATAAAACAGACTTAAACATTGCAAACTGAAAATATTCACCAGTGGAGGACTTCCAAAAAAATAACCAAGCCAACAGGCACTTATGTATGTATTGGAATTATAAACAAGAACTAGCAGAGCCATTCTCCTATTTAGGGTTTAATTAAGGGTCTATATGACCTTTTATTTTTATTGTTATAACATTAATTTATCTTTTATCTAGGAAGTATTATAAAGTGCCAAACACAACAAGTAAGTGGTCACTTGCTGTCCTACCTCCTTAAAAGCCTTTGAATTTACTTAGCTTGTCACTTTTGAATACAGTTGTATCTAATCTGATCTGCAGAATGCTCACAGGCCACTTAAGCCTTCTGGGAAAATATAATTGCGGCTCTACTCTTTATAGATGTCTTAATCACCTGGCTGGTGAGTACATTTTGGCTGAGAGTTTTTAGAAATTATCTCTGAGAACTTCCATTGGTCTGAACTGCAACGTGATCCGACCACAAAGGCACACTTATATTTACTGGATTGCTTTAGACCAATTCTAGATGCCTAAATGACCTTGCTTTATCTTGAGCCATGTAAGATACCTCAACTCACAACACCAGGGTTTAGATTCTCACCTGGGCCACACCACTGAAAAATAAGGCAATGTGCAACTCTTCTACACCTTTATTGAATTAAGCCCAACCTAAAAAGCCACACATTCAACTGGATGGGATTTATAAATTAACCTGTGCCTGTTTGGAGAGAAATTTTTTGTACTAAGTGATAAGCAATATTTTTATGCAGAAGATCGATTTTAGAGAACAAACTAATTCCAAGGGAAACAACTACAATGCAAAAGGACAAATATTTTGAATCAGAAAAATAGATCCCTGTCTAGTAGTAGTAAGGCAGTCATATAATTAAGATTAGTTAAAAAAAAAAAGGACAATATTTTAAAATAAAAAATTCATGTGTTCCCACACTACCACCAATTTCAGATTAAAACCTCCAAGTCCTGTTGTTATTTCATTGTTTTCCCCTACTATTATTTTTTGAGGTTTATTTTTCTTTAAAACAAAGAAACTAACTTAAAAATAGGGGAATCAGATGCTACCATTCAGTTGTGTATTTTAAACATCAAGAAAGCAGTAGATTTTCCAATCCAGTGTGAAAATTATTCTGAGTCCTACTTAACTGTACAAATGTTACGCAGCCATGTGGTGCGAAGAGCATCAAAATTAGCATTATTATGAGAGTGCCCTGGTAAACAGCACTACATGGGAACAGCTACATTTGTTGAAATATAATTACAAACCAAAATCACACTAAGAAAAACACATTCAGATCAGATCAAGGTGTTCCAACAGCTGGGTCACTCAACTGCATCCATGAACTCAATCATTAGCTTCAGTGAATAAATATTCCAAACCTTGTCAACTTTTTTTTATAAGAAATGCAAAGAATGACTACTTCAAAATAGCCAAGTGCTTGGGCTAAAGCTGAAAGGGAGGCTCAGGATCAGTAGAGGAACTTTGAGTCCTCCTTTTGCAAAACCAATGAAACACACTAATCCTCACATCTGTCATGGTATCTGCCTCTTACTGGTTTATGAAGAGTTACAAATAGATTTGGCTTCTTTACGGTACAAACTGAAAAGGATCTTTAAAAAAGGGCACATGTCAAAATTTCATGGGATTGGAAAATTTCACCCTGTTCAGAATTAACGAACAGACCTTTAAGGGTCCACTGCACTGCATCAGTGAGAGTTCCCCTGCTGGGTTTAATAGATTTTGGGTAAGGCTCCGTTAACTTTGCTTTAAACAGCTATCAACTCTTTGCAGATGTGAGTATTCACCCTGCAGCTGAGGCAGATGATGCCCTGCAGTTTGCTGGAAATTCACTGATGCTCAGAAGCAGCAAGAGGTCACATCAGCTCTGCTACTTTGCTCTGAGTGTGTGCACCATCAGATCTCTTCTACACAAGCCCTGTTCCCCAAACAGCCAGCAAAAGCTTTATCACCAACTTCAACTTTCCCTCCTGGTTCTCATTTGCCTCATAAAATGAGGCTCTAGAGCAAAGCTGCTTCATGGCCACACTGCACTCTAGTGGGTTGACAGCTGAGTAAAGGTATAATTGAAATATCCGTACTGGGCTCATTTGCATAAAGTGCTTGTCCCAGATGTCAATACAGAGAAGTTGCAATTAAGATTGAAAGATGACAATCCTCACAGTTTGTGCAGTTAATAGCAAAGGATAGAGACTTCCAGAAATGTCTGTCTTACAGCAAATAAAAGAAAAACAAAACAAAAAATAAAATAAAAATCAAAGACCATCAGCTTGTAAAGATTTTGGACTAAAATTCAAATCAGACAAACTAAGTGGGAAAGACTGTGATGGTCTAATTTTCTTTTCTGCCTAAGAGCTATTAAGACCAGATTTTCTGAGGGAGTCTGTTCCTTGGAAATTCTTGCAAAATTCAAATTCATCCATAATAAATAAGTGTTGGTATTTGTTGATACAACTTTTTAAGATTCAAGTATTGTCTAAATTTTATCCAGCATCAGCACTCTAAACACCAAAAATTATCATAAAAAAGAGATCTCCACTGAGCACAAATTATGCAAAAATAGATAATCAACTACCAGCTGTAACTGTGCTACCCTTCTCAAAGACTTAACAGCAGGAATGTGGTAGTGACACTAAATTATTTAACACTGCATTATACATCTGAAATAACAAAGTCTAAACAACAAAACAACCAAAAAAACAAAACCACAAAAATCACTTCTTGCTTTACAGGCAGCAGGAACAGGCTAGCAGTGCTTCCTGAGGCATAATGCTTTCCTGTGAGAAGATATTAAAAAGACTGTGTCGACATACTTAAAAAGCAACTAAATGACCTCACCTGTTCATAAAGGACAAAAAAAAAATCCTACTTAAAAGAAAGGTACAAGAAGAAAAGCAGTCCCAAACAAGAAGACAAAGGTTGCTAAGCCTGGATAGAAACCTAAGTTTTTGGAGAGTAATTTTTTTTAAGGACTTACAGCCTCCTTCTGCAGAACACGATTCTCACTTACCCCAACACATAGTTCAAAATAATCTTCAATATTTAAAAGCCTCCTCAAATCTAGTTATTCCTGACTTTTCCTCACCTGATGAAAACTAGAACAAAAACTTTAATACACAGAGCTACAATGGCACAAGACAAATTTTAGCAGGATCTATTGATACAGAAATCCAGCTGAAACAAAATTTGATGAGCCAGGACCACCGAAGAAATAACAGGTAACAGGATGTGACTAAGCATGTAGACATTCCCAGCCTGCAGTCTACTTAAACAGATGAGAACACATGAACAACTTCATGACTGTCAGCAGCAATGGATTTTCTATGGCTATAGTGTATTCAGTCTCGTAAAATACAGAGTAGACTAGGTAGCTCTCATTCACAGCATTCTCCATTCTAAAGGCCTTAAAGCAGTTTTCAAAGAGAGTATTAGGGACACGAAGCAAGACAGAGTAATGACTGAAAGTCAAGGATCTCTTTCCTTAACTCCCTGCATATTTCAACTGACCACGCACATGAAAATTTCTTCTCTCTTACATCATGCTTACACACAACAGGCTGACAAAGCAGGGGGTTTGGAATTAGAGTTAACAATTTCCCATGCTACTTTTCCCACAAAAGAAGTTTTTCCTAGAGAAGTCTTTGGCTCACTGAATCGCTAAGAACACTACACAGAATATTACTAGAAGCTGAAAGCATTAAAAATAAGGAAATGTTTGAGCATCCATAGAGGGGTAGCTTTGGTCATATGAGACTGAAGTGACCTGTCACCGAGGAAGGAGACACACAGCACCACAGACACACTCCCAGGTGCAGAGCTTTTGAGACATACCTATTAACAGTTTGGGGAAATTGGAGGTTTCGATATTGTGGTAATAGACAACTGATGTGATGGCTGCCAGGAATGCCATTCCAGCGGGCATGTACAGGTGTAAGTGGCGGGATTCAGAAACCCTTTAAAACAAACAAAAAAATCTGTTAAAGTCAAACCTCTCAGCTATTTAAATGTATCCCTTTTAGTTCATGAACTGTACCCTGTACCCAGCTCTGATATAAGATTTTCTAGAATGAGTTATAGATGCAACCCCCTCCAAGTTTTAATTGAATTTTTGCTCCTAAATCACACAGTTGGATTTCAAATTCCTCCCCTGTGCCGAAAATGAAAGGTGTGTACTCCGATTTCCTACTGAAATCAATTGGAACATTGTTTAATTTAGGACAAGCAGCTCATCTCCAAAATGAGAAAAGTTAATTTAAGCTAAACTAGCTTGGGAGCTGTCCATCAAAATATGCAGATAAGACCAACTGACAGCATGGTTCAAGATTTTCTACAGAAGCATTTTGTGGAAACGTTTCATTTTTTTCAGTTTAAAAGAAGGAACAGTACCACAGCACAGGAATTACTTACAGTGAGATCTGTCTTTAGTGACTGCAAGCCAACAAAAAAAACCCTACAACAGACACATACACCCTTATGTTTTGTCTTATAAAGCAAAACTGTGCTGATGCTTTGCTTCAGGAAGCAGCAGAAGGGGTCCTTCTGAATACAGCCCTTTGGCAATATTGGAATTTTTGGGCAATGTTGTTGGTTTGTGCAGCATGCAATAGAAACATGTTTTCCCTCCTCTTTCCTCCTACTCCTTTTCTCTTTCTCTGCTTTCCTTTCTTTCATAAAAAAGTATTCAGTGCCCTGTGCAATCAGGGGCTACAGTTTCCTCTGTCTCCCAGCCAGCTTCACCAGAAGAGGCACCAAGATGACTTCAGGACACAAACATTTAGGAAAATGCACACCTTGTCCTCTGAATGGATTTCTTCTTGCTGCATCAAACACTACTTTTGTGGAGGCTGGAGAGACAAGAAAAGCTGTGCTGGGAGGGAGATGAAAGACCACCACAGGACATCAAATTTCTGAGAGCAGAACATTCCAAATGTCTAGCAGAACCATAGGAGATCAGGACAACCATTTTCTGCATCTCTCCTCTAGAAGAAGGAGAGCCTTCCCTCAAGGAAGATTGTGGTTAACTCTCTGGAGCTGCCTGAAGCCAAGCTCACAGCCTGTCACATGAACACTGAATTTCTCTTGCTGACAATAGCTGGATGTCAATACAGCAAAACCAGAAAGGATTCTCTGAAATTCCTAGTAATGCCAGGAGATTTTGTACACCAGGGCTGAATTCTCAGCAAGGACAAAAAAAAAACAAAACCAACAAGAACAGATTTCTTCAGACAGCCTGAGCTTCAGTAGGTAACACTGCAGCAGTGGGAGGCTTTTTAAAATCTGTTTATTTCACAGTTGCTGGAATTCCCCTATATAACCGTACCTCCAATAGGCTGCTTCTATTGCTGAGATGCCAAAGCCTTTAGCACTCAGCTGCTGTCAAAGGGGCTCAAACTAGCATGATCCATTTTGGTTCTTAGAAAGCTGGTGAGTCCCAAAACTCTCTTCTATTCCCTGGAGCCCTCGCCAGCCTGCTGAGTGCTTGGGAAGCACTGACTGTGGGTTGGCACTCCCCCAGCAGAGCTCCCAGCTTTGATTCTCATCAGGTGACACCTATTACTTAACAGCAGTGTTCTGAGTCAAGTTAAATAGCAAATAAACATAATGAGAAGCATTGCTAACGAGAAAAATAAAGGAGAAAACTCAAAGCAGGGGATTTTGCTCTGAGCATCCCACACCCTGATAACTCTGAATAAGCTAGAGAAAAAATCCTTTAAAAAAAAAACACTGGCACTGAGAAACATCCTATTTATATATGTTTGAGAGAAGTTAAAATAATAATGATGATATCATTTTCTACACCAGAAGTCTGCAGTGCATTTCACACTTGTTGGTGGATACTTGTTATATAGATGGCTAATTGGGGAGGTTTTGTTCTATTTAATGAGGAGCTTCCATTTCATAATCCTTGGGTTCAAATTCATAATCATTATGAAAAATCACGCTTCTCTTCATAGGAAGAAATCATATTCATTGTTAGACAATCAGCTTTTTTCCTAACAAATCACTCTCCTGTATCACTTGTTTCACTTGGAATATTTGTTTTCCACTGATTTCTGTTTAGTGACATGCTAAGCTGAATAACAGTTGATGGCTCATGCTCACATAATATGAGCTGCTCTGCCCTAGGTAACATAGGAGATACAGTGCACAATCACCAGAAGAAACTCTGTGAGGTGTGACATAAGGCCCAGCAGATTCATGCCTTTTATTTAGATGAAAAGAACTGAGTTGGGAGGGGAATGGTGTGACCTACTGTGCACATGGGAATTCCTCCTAAGCAAGGACTGTGGGACTGGGTCTTTGGACATAAAACGTATCACGAAAATGTCACCATCTGCTTGAATCATTAGGATTTATCTATGATTAAATTTTGGAAAGATAGTGTCATTAAGCTGAACTAAAAATGATTAAGGTCACTTGTTCATGTGTACATCACTTGGCAAGGTCAGTGGAATTTCTGATACAAGGTTGGTAGGTTAATCACTAAGAAAACAGATTATATGTTCATAACTACAAGGAATATGATTTAGATGAGAACTTAGACAGGGAGGAAATATTTACCCTGAAAGCTTTAAACTGCACAGTGCTACCAGGAGAAGGCAGACATATACTTACCCATCAGACACTATGCCCTCTGCAATCTCACACACTAGCACAAACAAGAGGATAAAAGTCAGTATCCAGCGTAAATTGTGGCCAGGGAAATGAAGCCATGTGCTGTGATGTATATGTACTTTGGAACTCTGACTTCCCCATCCTAAAACAGAAAAGAGAATTACAGAGAGCTTTCTTAACAAGAGTGACACACAAAGTTCCTGCTTACAAAAAAACCCAAAACCATATATGTAACAACCTTACATACCAACATTGACACAGCTGTGTTGTTAAACAAACATGTATTTTGATATTATCAGAACTGTGCTCTCATTATCTCGTTTCATCTGGAATAAAATCAATAATTCAGATAGGACATAGTCTTAAATTCCTATACTTTTTGCAACTTACTATCAAGTAATTACATGCACTAAACATTTTTCAAATCTATTCACAGCTTAAATGAACAATAAATTAATGTTTTGATAAACGCATACAAACACTATAATAAACGCACTATTTCTTTTCCCTTCGATTCTTTTAAAAAGATAAAATAAAAAAGGATGAGGTGTGAAGTTTTATCTCACTAAAAATTAGCAATATTGAGAGATTCCAGAAAAAGGCAGAGAACTGTAAGTAGCTCTTCAGCTGACCCCGTTTTCACAGTGGTGCTGGCTGATATTTCCCCACCGGACATTTTCCCTTTTCCCAGGAGTGAGTGTTTCTCCAAGCGGTGCCGTGGCTCTCCGCGGGCCGCTCCAGGCTTTGGCGGAGGGTACCCGGAGCAGTGACAGCTCCGTGTGCTGAACCACCGGGCCACCTACCGGCCCCGCCGGGCTTGTGACACCAAACCAAATCACAGCCGCCCCGGGTACCGCAGGAGCCACCGCCGCGGGGCAGGACCTGGAGTGAGGGGGGGCTACCAGGCGGCCGGGACCCCGCAGGAATTGCTGGGAGTGATGTTTCGTAACGTAACACTTACTTGTCAGGTTTCCTGGCCTTTAATAGCACACTTATTTCTGCTTCCCGCGCTGCTGGTCAAAACCGGCAGGGCAAATCCTGCGGGCTCCTCTAGCATCACCCGTTCCTGCCCTGCCTGCGCAGGGGGTTTCACCTGCGGGCTGCCCCGACAGCCGGAGATGGGCCCCGCCGCCCGGGCGGACAGCGCGGGGACAGGCGGCCGCCGGAGCATCCCGCAGCCGGCACCGCATCCCGGCCCCAGCGCAGCCTCCCCGAGCGGCACGGCACGGCACGGGGGGCAGGGCCGGGCCGGGGACACGGCAAGGGGAAGCCAGGCGGGCGGGGGGACACGGCAAGGGGAAGCCAGGCGGGCGGGGGGACACGGCAAGGGGAAGCCAGGCGGGCGGGGGGAATCGCGGCACACGCGCGGGGGAGGGAAACCCACGGCGAGACAAAGCCGGGCGGGGGGACGCGGCAAAGCAATAGCGGGGGTAGAGCGGCGGAGGGAAAAGGGGGGCGAACAGGAGAGGCGCGGGCGGGCAGGGGAAGGGAGAGCCGCAGGCACGCACCGATGAAGAGGATGGGGAAGGTGATGAAGAGCAAGAAGACGTGCGGCACCACGTTGAGCGCATCCACGAAGCAGCCGTTGTTGAGCACGCCGTGGTCCACGTTGTAGGCGGTGGAGTTGCCCTCGTCGCCGCAGAACGCCAGGGCCATGGCGGGACCCTGCGCGCAGCCGGGCGCCGCCTCCTCCTCCGCGCACATCAGGCGGGGCCGGCGCGGCCGCGGCTCTGCCCGCACCTGCGGGAGCGGCCCCGGCCCCGGCCGCGGCCCCGGCCCCGCGCTCCGCCCGCCCCGCCCCGCCCCGGTACCGGCACCGCCCCCGCCCGCCCCGCGCAGCGCCCCCGGACAGCCCCGAGCGGGGCGCTGGGGAGCGCTCGGCGGGGACGGGAACGGGGACAGGGATGGGCAGGGGGATGTCCCTTCCTGACGCGGCTGGGACCGATGCGAACGCGCCGTGACAGCCCTGGGTACCCCAGAGCAGCAGAGCCGCGTTCCAGGGCTCTCGGGGCTCGGTGTTGAGTGCTTTATGCATCGTTAATATGACAGAACATTAAATATCCAACACTAAATTAGTGATGACAGAGGAATTACAGATTACGGGAAATGTGTTTTTTCAACCTTGTCTGCTTTTGCTTTTTTCTCCACTATCATAAAGATATTACTGGATTAAGTCATGTATTAAGCCATACCCTCCTCCCAAAGCAGTCTTCAACATTATATCCTGAACAGCTGTTGTGTTTGTGCCTTACCTTTTTTTACCCCTAAAATAAGTTAAACCCTAACTGGTTTTTCCCCCTCCACCAAGACTGCCTCAGTCTTTGAGAATCAGATCATTAATTTGAGTGTGCTCCAAATCACTCCCTAACCATTTTTAGGTACACCAAAATAATCTACAAATCAAACTTTCCAAACCCTTTTTTTCTTGAGTAGACGTTAGGCTCAGTTGTGCCAAAGCCAAAGAAAAACTCTGATCAAACACCTCTCTGCTGGGGGATAGCACTGGAAAGTAAAATGTGATGTGCATCAGAAATCTGCACCTGGCACACACTTCCTAGCACAGGCTGAATCAATGTCCAAGATTCAAATATCTCTGGTGTGTAGCCATGAAATACTCAACAAAAAGATTCATAACCAAATCGCTTCCCTTGGAGCTCCTTTCATTCCTAGTCATGCTTTCTTTCCATTGCTTTGCTGAGTATCTAACGCAACTTGCTGCATCCTACAAAGAGAAATGCAAACAAATAATGCCCATGTATCCAGGCTTCACTCTTCAAAATGCAAAAGCTACAAGTTGGCTAAATGCCTTTAAGGGAAATGAACCCATAAATGAAAAATTTCCTTCTTCCTTCAACATAACAGAGTACATTCAATTTCTAGGACTGACAGCTTCACTAATAGACCTGAAAAATACTTTTGTCATGCTGCTTTTATTGATCTTGCTGTTGGACAGGAGCAAAGAAAAAGCAATTCTCTGCACAGAATGGTATTTCCTATATATGGTCTTTTGGAGCTACAGCAGTGTGGTTAAGAATAAAAATTAAAAGACAAACTCCAAGCCGAATCCTGTGTATATGTATTCTCAAATGTGAAAGTTACACCCACACTGGAAAGACTATAATTATTTTAAGTTTTGGACAGAATCCAGCATTCACTTGAGTTTCTGGTCAAGCTCAGCTCTGTTATCCTAATAGTTATTTAATAAACAGTATGAACCGTTTACATGCAGATAATTTAAAAGTCATTTATATTTTAGCATTTCCTGAGTCCCCAAGTGACCGAAGATCTCTGTATTACACATGAACAAAGAGAAACAATGAACTCTTGCCAGTTTACACTCTGGAGGCTGAAATCATTGTTAAGATTTCAGGAAGAAATAACTGTGGCCAGAGAATTTAACACAGAAATTAAAGTCTGCCAACATCTCCAAAGAAATCCAAGAACTGAGCTCACATGCCCAACCTCTGCATGTTTTCTGAACCTTTAGACCATCTTCCTTTACTACAAGGCATCGATCACAACATTTAAAAAACTGTGTATCTCAAATAACTAAACATCAGGAAACTCCATGGTTTTGAATTTGAAACTTATCTTTTCAGTGATTTTCAGAGACAGCCTGGATTACACAGTTAATGCAGTGGCTTAAAATTAATGTTCTCAGTTCAGATCTCTGTAACAGATCTGCACCTATCACAGAGCTAAAGTTGAGTCAGAAATGTGTTGGCACCCTGAACAGAAAGATGGTGGATTAAATGGGGAATTAATGACTTAATGATATACAGAAAAAAACGCAGGCTGACAGAAATCAAAACAGTTGGTAAACTGAAATTAGCAAACTGAGCATTTATAGCAATAAACAGGGACACACACACACACACACACGCACAAACTCTTTAAATAACTTACTTCCAATAACAATGTTCCAAGTTTGTCCCTCCTGTTACAATGAAATCAAGTGAGTAATCTGGACTGGTCTTGCTTACTAAAGCATCAAATAACAAATTCCTTTTCACTCACAAATGCTGAAACAGCCATTTTGTGACTGCACAAAATAATGCTAAGACATAGTTTTAGCCTTTTCTTAGGAAAGGCTTAGATGTGATTGTGGTGTCACAGGACTGAACCTCCCTACCCCCAGACTGTCTCTGCTGGTCCTGTAGGCTTTGGAGCAGGTCACAGAGGAATAGTTTCTTTCTCAAAACTGTAATTTCATGAAGCTTTGTGAAAGCAAAATTCCTTTGCAAAGTACAGAAAAGGTAAAGAGAATATGAAACCAACAGGTAGACAGACATGTTTATCTGCATGTTGCAAATTCAACCTAATTTTCCACTAAATCCCTTGACATCTTATTTCTCTGACCTGTGACTATTTCCATTTCACAAGAAGTCAGTTTCTTACTTCATTATTTCAGTGTATCTATTAGAAATGAGACATCAAGTTAGATGCTGGCAGCCACTAGCACATTCAGTATGTGACTGGAAATATTTTGAAAGCATTTTGATTATGTAAAATTGATTTCCAGAGAGACAAGGGCAATATTTCTAACTCAAGGAAAAATCACTTTTTATGCTTGCCTTGGAATCTGACTTTGCCTACAGGATGCAGACAGGTTTTGGTTCTGTAGTAAAGCACTGAATCTTCTGAATTCAGTTGTTTTAAACAGATATTCATTTATGTGGGAGCTTTCATTTTTCTTTCCTACCTTTGTCATTTGTTTCTTTCTCCTCTTATTCATCTGCTTCACACTGACCTCTCTTTTTCATCAATGAATTGCTCTCTTCCTAAAAATCCTGGTTTGCTGCTGTAGATCACTCTGCAGCTTTGTGCTTTTGTTTGAATCTGGAAAGACAGATAGAAAACCTCCCAAAGCTTTGAAAGTTTTGAACAGCCACAGCCCACATTCAAAGTTATGATAGACAGGTATATAAATTTAGGCATCATGCAGGAAAATTTCACTTTCCTGTGTATTTCAAAGTCATTAATGAGAACAATTATAAATAAGAAATCTTAGGAAAAAATGTTAACAAAGCAAATTCTCATTGTGATTTAGAATTAGCTAAATGATATGTACTAAACTATTACTCCTGCTTCCTATGAAATTCTACTCTTGGAAGAAGAGAAAAAAAGCAATATACATGTGGAGGAGGAAGCCAGCAATCCCTTTTTGAAGCATGCTGGGAAAGGTTGAGGGAAAAAATGGGAGAAAATCACCTCCAGAGAAAACTGTTATTTTATTCTTGTGGAACAAGGAACTCCATTCTATCCTTTTATAGAAGACATCATTCAACCAAAAAAAAAAAAAAAACCAAAAAAAAAAAAACCAAAAAAACCCACCAAAAAACCCAAACAAACAAAACCAACGAAAAACCTCACAAAAAAACCAAAAAAACCCAGCCAACCAACCAACCAACCAACCAACCAAAAAATAAACAAAAAAAAACTTGGAAAAATTGTCTAAGGTGCTGCTATTAAAATTCATGCAATAAGCATACTCATAGAATCCTAGGATGTTGGGGGTGGAAGGGACCTCAGAGATCATTCAGTTTCAATTCCCTTGCTATGAGCCGGGACACCTTTCACCAGACCAGGTTGTCCAAAGGTCCATCCATGGTCTGGCCTTGAACACTGCCAGGGATGGGGCATCCACAGTTTCTCTGGGCAACCTGTGCCAGTGCCTCACCATCCTCATAGTGAGGAATTTCTTCTTGATATCCAAACCAAACCTTCCCTCTTTCAGTTTAATAATAGTGCAGACATTCACAGAAATAGCTCTTTTTCTCTAAATAAACCTTATTAATTTTTAATTACTGTCCCTTATTAAAAATGAAGAAAGAACTTATGAGTAGGCAGATCTATCTTTGAGTGGAAACAAAATACACTCTTTGTTGGGCAATCATCTTCAGGCAAAAACTCAGACAAGTGTTTTAGATTGGAACAGCTTATCTTTAAGTGTGTTCAGACTTCTTGAGGCTTCAGCCACACCAGTGACCTCTATCATTAAGCCATTTTATGAAGCACATTCTCCAATATCCAATATAAAATTCAGGCAATTAATCTCGTATTGAACCAGCTCCTCAGTTTAACAGTAGCTTTCTGGTTCAATAGAGCTAGAGCAGTGCTGACTTGGCACCTGAAAACCTGGTGAAAAATCTCACTTTTCTGTTTATTTACTCTCCTTTGCAGTGTTAAACAAACATTGACACATTTGGGGCTACCTGGCACCACTCAGGGTGGATCATCTGAAGGGCTGCAGGCTACTTCCCTTACCAGCCTGACCTAAGGATATTCCTGATGCTCTCCTTCCCTCCTGAATCACCAGGAGTCCCCACAACAGCTACAACAATGCTAAACCAACTTTCTATTCGCTCCTGACTATCCTTATGCACAGATGTACTTTTACAACTTCTGCATGATCTCACTGATCACCTCACACCTTAGTGTCACCCCCAGTACCTAAATGGTTAAAGTCTTGAGTACTCCCTGTGTAGTACTTGTAGTACAAGTGTTATGTTTTCCTCAGGGGAATAAGCTGAGTGCTGTGAACTAACCCGTGCCAATAAATAACTCGCGTGCTGGCTCCAGTGTGGTATTCTTCAGCAAATATTATTTTGGTTACCGATTCAGTTCAGTGCTGTTATGATGCTTGCCTTGTATATGGGCACTTGTATATAAAAGATTATTCTGCCTGTTTATGCTAAAAAAATTACACACACTAACAAATAACTATAACAAATATCCAGCCTTAATTTCCAGAAGATAACAGGGCTAAAAGTCATTGGCCGTGCTTGGAAGCCTTTCAAAAACCAGAAATTAAACTGAAAACTAAGGCTTGAATTGTTTTTTGAAGATTATTAGAAACAAACCAAAGATACCATCTTTCCTTCTCAGAATATAAAATGTTTTTCTGCTCAGGCATACAGAGTTTTAGTTAGTTGATTTGTTTATTGACCACCAGGAATTGTTCCAGGCTACTCTCAATTTCTCCAGTGGGTAAAATTGACACAACAATTAGAGAGAAACAAAGCTATCAGTTCAGACTTGGATTTGGAATGTGTTTATCTTGTGCTGCTATTTGACAAAATTATGCAGAAAATTAACAAAAAGGGTGGTGTAGTTTAATGAAGTTTTGCACTTCAAAATTTTCTTCCATTTATTTTTAATAGGTTGCAATGTGGCATTTATTCTAGCTCCTAAAATAATGACAAAAAATCACATTGTGGATTAATAAAAAAACCTCAAACATGAGTATGCACAAAAGGTTGGTTCCTGCATAGCAAATAGTTAATTCCCTGTTGTGATTTATCATATACCTAATTAATTTTAAAAGGCCTATTTCAGGAGACATTTCCCTTGAGTTCAGCCCACATGCAGACTACATTTGGGATTTTCAGAGGCTCAAGGGAGCCTCTGAATCAATACCCATAAAAAATAGAAAGAAAATTAATTTAATAGTTTCATAACTGAACTTACAGCCAGTAGTATTTTTCTCTATCTTCTTCCTATTTTCATGATGACTTGAACCTGAAGCTCATTATCTCTTGGAGTAGTACAGTGGGTTTTTTTGTACAGCAAAGTGCTGTACCTGGATTTGTAGGTGTGAAGCTCTGCAGGAAATTAAATTGGCTATGACACTCTTACCTGGCAGCAGTAATTCCTGAATATCCTCACTTAGGGCAGATGTCCACAGCCTCAGGCCTCAAACCAGCCAGGGATCATCTGCTCTGGGTAACTATTCCTTATACTGTCAGTATTTAGGAGGACTCAAGTAGCTTTTGTAAAAAGGCAAAAAGTAAGAGATAGCTGTACAACTCCCTCCAGTATTGAAATTTGGCATTATTTTTCACTCTCTACAGAGAAGAGAAAAGCATTTTTTTAACATAGTCCATACATTTGTATAGGAATGTTTAAAATTTGTAACAACAATAAATAAGACCTTCAAAAATCCCCTTAAGCTGAGGAAATAATGCAGAGTCAATGGGGCTAAAGCTATTTGCAAGTTTGGATCACACTTAATTAGTGTTTTTAGACAAAGAAAAGAGGGAAAATTTTAAACTCCTCTAAAGGAGCAAAAGCTAATAACAGAAAATAACACCATGGCAGTCACGTTAGGACACAGGAAACAGGCTCTGCTGAGACAGGCCAGGCTTCCAGCCTCTGGACAACAAATAGGTTGTCCTTAGAATTCAGGGTCGTGGAGTGTCTCAGCTGTTCATGCAAATGCCACAGGTCCTTCACACTGAATAGTGCAGAGGAGTCACCTCACAGACTAATAGTGCCCTGGCATTTTGAACATACTCCACTCTTACAACTAGGAATTCTTTAAGTGGCTGAAGTAAGGGGGAAACGGGAGTAGTGGGTATTCAGGTTAGTTTTAATGTGTTACACAATGCATTTACAAGTTGCCTTTTTAAAGAGCAAATAGTAGAAACAAGAGCTTTGTACAGCCACAGCATCCCTCTAAATTGAGTGTAGTAGAGAATAGGTTGAAAATAATTGAGAGATTACACTCCAGCAGCATTTAAAATAAAATACTGCAGCTCTTAGCAGTCCTGGCTCAGCAGGTTGACTGGAGGTTAGCAAATGTGACACCCATGTACAAGAAGGGCAGGAAGGAGGGAGGATCTGGGGAACTGCAGACCTGTCAGCCTGGTGTCAGTGCCTGGGAAGGTCATGGAGCAGATCATCTTGAGTGCCATCATATGGCAGAGACAGGACAACCAGGGGATCAGACAAGGGTTCTGTCTGGGGTTCATGACAGGGGTTCATGAAAGGTGGGTTCTGTTTGACCAACCTGATCTCCTTTTATAACAAAATGACCTGCTTAGTAGATGAGGGAAAGGCTGGACTTCCTATCTGGACTTTAGGAAAGATTTTGACACTACTTCCTACAGCATTTTCCTGGAGAAACTGGCTTCCCATGGAGTGGGCAGGTGTACTCTTCACTCAGTAAAAACCTGTCTGTGTGGCTGAGCCCAGAGACTGGGGCTGAGTGGATTCCACTGGCACTGGTACCAGTGGTGCTCCCCAGGGCTCAGAGCTGGGCCCAGTCCTGTTTAATCCCTTTGTCAGGGATCTGGATGAGGGGATGGAGGGCACCCCCAGGCAGTCTGCAGACAGCCCAGGGTGGGGGCAGTGCTGATCTGCTGGAGGGCAGGAAGGCTCTGCAGAGGGCTCTGGACAGGCCGGATCCAGGGGCTGAGGCCGATGGGGTGAGGGTCGGCCAGACCGAGTGCCGGGGGCTGTCCCTGGGTCACAGCAGCCCCAACACGGCCACAGCCTGGGGCACAGGGGAGTGGAAAAGGACCTGGGGGTGCTCTCTGACAGCAGATGAACACTAGACAAGAGTGTGCCCAGGTGGCCAAGAGGGCCAGTGGCATCCTGGCCTGGATCAGCAATGGTGTGGCCACAGGACCAGGGCAGGGATTGTCCCCCTGTGTCCTGGGCACTGGTGAGGCCACACCTCGAGTCCTGCGTCCAGTTCTGGGCCCCTCACTGCAAGAAAGACATTGAGGGGCTGGAGTGAGTCCAGAGAAGGGAAATGGGAGCTGGTGGAGAGTCTGGGGCACAAGTCCTGTGAGGAGCAGCTGAGGGAGCTCAGGGTGTGTGGCCTGGAGAAAAGGAGGCTCAGGTGAGACCTCATCGCTCTCCACAACTGCCTGAAAGGAGCCTGTAGCCAGGTGAGGATTGATCTTATCCCAGTAACAAGCAATAGGATGACAGAAAATGGCCAAAAGTTGTGCCAGGGAAAGTTTAGATGGGATATTAGAAAACATTTCTTTACCAAAAGAGTTTTCAGGCCCTGGAACAGGCTGTCCCCTGGAACAGGGAAGTGGTTGAGTCGGCATCCCTGGGGTTATTTAGAAGGCATGTAGATGTGGTGCTTAGGGACATGGTTTAGTGGTGGACTTGGCAGTGCTGGGTTATGGGTTGGACTTGATGATCTGAGAGATATTTTCCAAACAAAATAATTCTGTGATTCTGCTTTTATTCTTACATAGAATTATTCTCTCTCTGAAGACAAGATTATTTAGAGGTGGGACAACGTTTAAGACATATCAGGAATTTGATGCTGAGTGGCACTTGCATGCACTATTACGATACAAGTGGTAACACACAATTCTAGGTAGCCACATCAGTTCAGGATGTAAAGCATATAGATCTCTCTATAAGAAATGCTTTGAACAAAGTATAAGCTATTGGTAAGAATATGACGTGCCTATTATGAAATAGCATATAATTTAAAAAAAAGATCCACACTGTTGTGGTAAAGAAAAAAAGTTGGAAAAGTTCCTAGTGTTCCTGATAAAGGAACACTATTATAAAGAGAATAATTCCTGTTTCCTTCAGAAGTAGTTTTCCCCTCAGCACACATATTATTTTTCCTGACTAGCAATACCACAAAGCTGAAAATAATTATTTATATTGTAATTCTCTTCTTAAAAGAGAAGCCATATTCTTTTGTTGCAGATTTGCTGAAAAAAAAAATTCTCAAAGCTGAATGTTTACTTTTCATAACAGCATATGTTGCACTGTCTGAGTCTGTAGCATTAGATATGAAAACAATGCTGCTGCTGCTGAGTGCAGCAGTCAATTTATAGGGTGCAAAAGCTATAAACACAATAGTGATTGATAGAGCTGAAATCCCAGCTCTATCAGGATATGAAGATATAATGATTACTGACCAGTAACATGAATGAACACTGTGTCAGGTTCTATAGTTTTTCAAATAAATAGCCTATGAGACCAGTTTGTAAAATGTAGTAGATAGAAATGCCTTTCTTTACAGGAATTAGTTTGTAGAGAGTTTGCAGAGTCTCTTTGGGTAGAGACTCATCCTAAAACAGTCTCAGGTATTTCTCAGCACAGGTCATGGCTCCCAGTAGGTACCTGGCAGCCACGTGCTGGCACAAACAGCCCTGGCTGCCCACCTGACACAACAGGGGGATGTGTCAGAACCATCTATGTAGGACATAATTCCCACACTCTGATGATCTTCCCTCCCACATGGAATTATTCCCGATGCTCTCTTTCTCTCACGGCTGTAGGTAGCCTTTCTCAGCACGCTTTCCCCAGGCTATATTTGTCTCCTGCGATAAGGCAGCAACACGAGCCAGTGGAAACGTTCTGCACGTCTGCATTTTGGCAGCCCAAACGTGAAGGGCTCAGCCATGGAGGTTTTTCACGTGCAGCTCTCAGCTGTCTGTTTTCATCTGCAGCGTAACAGCAACGCAGTGGAGACAAGAACAACCACATCCAGCTGGAGAGTACTGAAAAGGGATGATCTTCTCATGTGTGCCAGGGACACATCCTCAGGACGTGCTCGCAGTAACTGTGCAGAAAAAGTAAGATTGTTTGTTACATATTCTCAGTCCTGGAACTGTCCGTGTCTTCTTTAACAAACTGAACTTAAGTTCTGTCTGTTCTTTTCATCACATCATAAAAAAGCACTTGCCATTTCCCCATTTGCTTGTAGTTTGGGCAATGAAGGCTTGAGATATTGTAAGATAAGGAAAGGATCATGCTACAACTAGATAAAAACTCCCTTCTCTTCCACAATTAGGAACACAGCTGACTATAGTGATAATTGCCCTGTGATTAAGAGACCACAACAATATTAAAGAAGGAATAGTTGAGATTTCATACTCAGGTGTTATCTACTTCCTAGGAAAATGGTGATGACCCTTGTATAAAAGTCCTAGTGCAAAGAAGAGTAAGTATTTTGTCCCTTTGTGTCATTTATAAATCTATCCACTTTTCCCCATCTATTTACTATGGTATTTTAAACATCTGTTCATGTTCACATAGGTTTAAAGACATCATTAGAAAAGGCAATACCAGGTAATTTTACCCTTGAGAAGTTGTACTATTCCTGATGTACTTCAATAACATAACAGAAAAAAACCATCTCTGCATCTGTTTATCTGGCTAGAGGCAAAGAGATGTGAATATTGTCACAGTTGACAACAAACAAACACAGCTTTCCTGCAGCAGTACAATATGGGACAAATCATTACAACTTAATGGCAACTTAATACACTCAATTAACTTTTCCCTGTGCATGATCCAACCACAAAATATGCCCACCACCTCTGTTTCAATCAGCCCTATGACTGTTAACAGAAATTTCTTGCAATCAAATTCTCCAAGAAGAAAAACAACATTATAAATTACATTGCACCTACCTGTAAATTCTGAAATGACTGATGAGAAATTTTTACATTAGTTAGAGAAAAGACTTGTGTGTCCTCTCAATCTGGATTCTTGCTATGTGGGTCACTCCTCTGCATTTAGATGGAGCTGCCTGATTTCCACTGAGGAAGAGTATGCAATTTCTAATGTCCTAGCAAGTTAATAACATTCAGAGATCTGCCTCACCACAATTCTTTGTGAATAATCAAACCGGGAACATGCATTTCTCTTCCTTTCCCTCTGTCCTTCCTTGAGGCTGGAATTGTTGCTAATTAAAATCTGTTAATGGGTGTCTGCTCTGAGAATTCCACCTTTTATACTGGGGGAAGAGAAAGAATAAAAAAAAACACTGATATTTGTGAACTTATAATCTACTTAGTTTCAAAGGATAACCCTGAAAAGCTATTTTACCCTGTCAGGGAAATACTTATTATAAGAGTTTAGCCAAAGCATAATTTTCTCTCGAGTGTTTCTAAAAATGTTTTATATCTAGTGTTCTTTGCACTCTGTTAAGTGGCATTAATCCTCAAGAGCCTCAAGCTGTTGCCAGCATGGGGTCTCAGTGCTAAAGCACCCAGAACTGCTTAGGGGAAAGGGAAGTGAAATAATTTTCAGGAAAAGTAGTTTGAATTTTTTTTTTTGTTTTATGTGCATATGTGTAGCTTCGCATAAAGAATAACCACTAGCAACTTTCCCTCTCCCTTACTGTTTAGAAAAGTCCTTGTCCTCAAAAAGGCTGTCTGATTTCTATCTTGCTCAGTTTATGTTGGGACCATCTCAGTCTCTTTCTCCCAAACTTTACCCTGAGCACCATATAAACAAACTCTGTTAGAGCTATTGAAGACTAATGAGTTTTACTGATGTTTGGAAGAGAAATGGTGAGAAAAGATAAGACAAGGACAAGCCAAGAAAATGGGCAGTGGGAGCTGGTGGGAGGAATAACCTTTAAAGATTGTTTGAGAAAATGAGGAGGAACTAAATTTCAGTATGAATACTAGAACTTTAGCATTAACAAGTTTCCATACTAAGCATGTCCAGGACTAAGGCATCAATTGCCTTCTGATTTTGACTTCAGGCCTCCATCCAGCCAAACACTTAAGCCTGAGTAGGATTATTAAACTTAATTTATGTCAATGGTATTGGCTCCTATGCTTAATTTTAAGCATGTACTTAAGTGCTTTGCTTGTTCTAGTCTATAATTGCTTTCTAAGTGGCAAATTCCTATGAAACACAATTCAGGTGTGCAAGGGGTACTAATTGCTAATCATGCAGCAGATTCTATGAATCATGAAGCAACTCTGCAGTACATCAGACTCCACGTTTTTTCCATGTAGACAAACATTCTGAGTTCAACAACAGCCATTCAGACTTACATATCCAATATGCCAGTCTGCAACTTACTTACTTCCTTCAAACTTCCTTCTGGTGGCTTTTACACTATTATGGTATGCATCCATCATCACAGTTTGGAGAATGTTTTTTTTCTTAACTGTAAGCCATGACCCTCTGAAGCTTCATATGGCAAAAACTTCCTTTCTAGAGAATAGAAATTTATTGATTGCTTTTCCTATGTCTGTCTCCACTTCCTCTTTCATCCTAGATTTCAGTAGAGACCAACATTAGCCCAAGTTACCTTGTTGTAAATATAAGTAGACCCTGATTTTCATCAAAGTGATGTGTTATTATCTGTGTCCTTCAATAACACATCAAATATTGATCTAGTGATAGAGGAAAAAGTATTCCAGCAGAAGCCACCAGTATTCCAGTAAAGGCAAACCTTAGATGCCTACCCTAGGAAGAAGGAAAGAAACCATCCTAGTCAGTCTCCTTAAAAAAGTTCGCATGACCTGTGGACAGCCCACCTGAAGGCACCTCAGATTTCAAGTCTGCAGAAAAGAAATTTTGAAATCTGTTCTGGAAATTTCTGTCAGTTGAAAAAGCAGAAAGCTCCTGACAATAAGGACAATGGCAAAAGATAAAAAAGGTAGACAGCAGAAAAACACTGAAGGTAAAACTCAGTATGAGGATCAAGCACTTGTGACCTTATCATAAATTGATTACAAAGGGACTCATCTGATTTATAATCCTAAGGGTCAGGTTCTTACAGTTAAGACACTGGCTTTTCTACACTAGACCTGGTCCTTAGATGGTGTAAAGGTGTCTGTTCATATCAGCAGAGATCCCAGGAGGATATTTCTGTGGTAAAAGATGGCTAAGAATTCCACAGCAGCGACCCAAAGTCTCACTACACTTTATCAGAGTCAACATAGAGCTGAAGCAAACAGGAAGACCTGCATCAACTATTGCATATCAAGCTCCTTAAACCCAGACAGGCATCCTTTGACACAAAGCCATGATTTTTCACTTTTTTTTGTGGAGAGGGATTATAACAATTTATGTATATTCAGAGGTGACGTCTCACATTTGTGAAGTGCTGAGATTATTTGTACATGTGTGCTCCCCAAATTAAGTTAATTTTACAAAACCTTACTGATGTATGTACATACATACACCCCTCCTTGTGTTGTACATTTCTTAGTGAATAGAGCATTTTTAAAAAAAACATAGTCTCTCTGAAATGTATGCACAATTTCTAAAAGATGCCATGGCCACATGGTAAATAATAGCTAAATGATGAACTAGCAGAATGGCAGTAATAAATAGATCAAAGACCTCCCTATGCTAATATCCATATGAGTAACAAACCATGGTATTTCCTATCCTGTAATGCATGCCATGGTTCTGATCCATAGGGTCTCACATTTTTTGCCTGCACAGAGGCACGCACAGGCTCACAGAGCAGATGTGAAAGTCACAAGTCTCTAATATAATTCATGCTCCAGTTCAGCAACTGTGAGGGGTTTGCTAAAGACAACGTGGCCAAGAAATTCCTGAGAGAATAAGAATGGTTGTTAACAGTTCTGAGAAAGTCTTCCTCAGGGTTATTATCCCATAGAGAGAGAGCGCGGGGTTTGGCGGCCTTAACCAAACAAACAGCTCTGAGAAACTACACATATTCCCTCTGAGATTACAGCAAATGAAAAACAAAAAACCATCTTCTCTTAAAAGTGGTTTGGAGCATTCATGATACTATCAGTGAAGTACTTGGACTTCTTCCTGCTTTGTGCATCAGGTCACAGTTTCCATACTCCCAAAGGAAACTGAGCATTGGCTGAACAAGAGAAAGTCCCATTTACTCTTACTGTTATCTTTTCAAAGCTGGCCTTGCTGAACAGGGGTGAGGCACATACACATGTAATCACTGACAGTCACTAAAGAACAATGCAGTAGCAACTCAAAATGGGCACCCTTGTTTAAATTATTTACATGTGGGACACTGCTCATGCACATTAAAGTAACTGAAAGAGAAGTTGCTTGAAACATGTATTTTCTTGTAGCATTTTCCAACCACTTGAGCTAGCTGGCAAATGAAAGACGGGATTCAGTTTTAGGGCATTGGAAGTCAGAAATACAGTAAAAAACTATCTGGTGAATGGCTTAAGATCATTTTAAAATTTCAGAAGTGTCAGGCTCCTTTCTCCTGACACCACCTCCTTACATTGCCTAAAGCAACACAGGTTAAACTCTCAAAGCAACACATTCTTAATATACCTGGACTACTGAGCAGGAACTATTTCCTCAACTGCCTCTCATGCATTTTAAGCTGTATCCAAGCAAATCAAGTTAACAGGGTAGATGGGGAGAAGAAAGAGAGTTCTGTGACTAAGAAGCAAGGCTACAACTCAACTGCTGGTACTCCCACAGATTTCCCAGCTCAGTCTTCTGTGCTCCTTCTGTCTCTGAAAAAATAACACCAGTAGAAATAGCTCTAATAAGTGGCCTCTAAGTTTTGCTGTGTTATGTGTCTTAGTGTGCTCAGACAGCATTCAGCACAATCAAGTACTGAAGTTCTTTGCTGGTGCATTACTGTGGCTATTTGCTGGTACAAAACATTTGAGCAGCCCTTGGGAGAACATTGGATAGCACCACTCATCTCTCTGATGCATTGTCATATGGTCCAGATGGTTGCAGTATGTAGGCAACTGGGAACCAAAGCAGCAGGAGAAGTACATCCTGCTGCAATTTCCTTATGGTGCTGATCTTGATGCATTCAGCATTTAGATTAGTTTGCAGTTAGGAAGTCTAAAGGCCTGGGTACATGAATGCTAAGACCTAGCAAAAAAATACACGGTATTTTGCCAACTATCAAATGACCAGATTTGCCCCCAAAAACTGTGTAAAAGATTACTGCAGCTCAGCCAAGGGAAAACTCCCTTCTGTGCAGAGTGAATTTCGAGTTCCACAAGGGTGGCAATCTCTTGCAAATGAGTCTGTTCTTGAAGAGAAACTCAGCAATCTGTGTATTTTAGCAGATTAACTGCTACTATGATGTACAAACCAAGAGACAAATAGGAAACTAGACTTCTTCCATTTGGCAAATACAATTTTATTTCTGGATTAGTTGTAAGAGTTCAACGTTTTAAATATTCTAACATATATACCCTGCCACACATATTAATTGGCATGCTGCAAGAATACTGCAAATAAAGAAAGTCAACATAAGTATGCATCTGCATATAAGTACAGAGTTTTCAGGAATGTAATTGTTATTTTTATGTGCTGGAGAAGAGGAGGGCTTCCAAACCTTGAAAAGGTGAGGCTTCAGTGAGAATTTGATATGCCAATGAACAGTCTCTCAGTAGAACAGCTGAGAAAAATCTAAACACAACACAAAAATCAGAACACAAACTGGCAGGTATGCCAAAGGGAGAAGACAATGCCATTTCTCAGGAGGTATCTCTATAATGTAATTACTAAGTTTACAACTGTAATAATACTTAAAGCCAAGCTGGTATGGATTTCATAATCTTGAGGAATTTACTCAAACCTAAGGCACAGAGTCACCAAGAGCAGAAAGTTGCACTTCGCGGCTTCCTGCACAGTTTAGTCACATATACAGGCTCACTGAGAACAAAGTACAAAGCAGCAGACTGTGAATCACACCCGAATTTTTCACGCATGACTATATGAGGGAGGAATTTTTGCCACCAATACAAGTACTCAGGAGTATGAATGTGACTACACATAATGATTTTATCTGAGGTACTTGCTAGTTATTTATTCTGCTGGTACAGAAGATTCTCTATACTGTATGAGCAACACAATCAAAATTATTCCTTATAATGCCCCCATTCCTGGCATTCCCAGTCTTCCACCAGCAGGGGTTTTATGCTCAAAAAGAACTCACAACTGAGACACAAAAATGGACATTAAGAGAACTGCAAGAATATGAGAACAGAAATTACCTGTGTACTTTCCCATTTTCCCAGGAAAATCACTATCTAGAAAGCAAAAATATAATTCTTTTCACACCAAAACTGGCCTGTGAATGTGTATTCAGAAGTGTTGCATGTGGGAACAGACATCTGTGTTCAATCTTCATTTGTCATTTTAGAGTCTATTTCCAGGAAAACTGAAAGATGATCTGCAAAATTTGGCCCCTCAAAATAGCAAAAAGAGATCAAGTGCCCACAGACTGAACTATGCTGGTCAGCAGTTCTTTTCAATCATCTTGCTAAAAAAGTTTTGCTGTATGTCTATAGAATGATAATAAATTATTCAAATTATCTGAAGAATCTGATGTCTCTAGTTCAATTTACAGGTCAGTCAATAAGGATGCACTTCATGTGGTGATTGACTTCCTATTAATTTACTGAGCAGCGGGTTTCTGCTGAGGAAAGATTCCATTTCAATAGTTGTAGTCTTCCTTAAAAAAATGTCCTGTGGGAAAAAAGAAAAAGATAGTGACAAACATGCTGTTAGCTCACGAGCAACTTTTTGTCTTTCTAGTAAGCACAGTTTTTAAACTGGATCTTAAGTAGTTTTGATTTGTATTATAAGTAATAATTGAGAAGACCACATGCAACAAGAAAACTTACCTTGGTAGTTCTAGAGATCTATGACTGTACTTACAGTGATTGCACCCACAGAGAAACCATACAGAGTAAACTCAATTTCCCAGATAAGGATAATTTCAGAACAAACCCATTGTATAGGTATATGACCAATTAACAGAGACAAACTTCAGTGAAAACCAAACATTCATGAAAACTTGTTTACAGGCACACTGTGAATAATCGAAATGGAAACTTGTTCTTTGGACAAGCCTTCACAAGAATATAATTTGTAGTTGCTTATAAACTTATAACTCACAAAGCCACAGCAGTGGTCCACAGATAAGGAAAAAACTTTAGGTTAACCCTATATGTTTAGACTGGGCCTATTTATTTAATAGTCTGGAAAGTGATAAACCAATTCTGCAGAGGATCTCTGAGGGACTTCATAAAGTAGAAACTAAATACTTATATTTTAATAGCACAGGCATGGCAAAAGCCCAAAGAACACTCCAGCTCCAGCATGCCAGGAACAAAAGCAAGGATGGCAAGCAATGCACAGGCAGGCACATGCTGAAAAAATAATGCAGCCTCACAATGGCCAGTCATATTAAGCCAGGTGTGCTATTCACCATGAGGGACACTGCAGTGGCTACAGCTGCAGGAGATACCCTTGTCTGTACACAGGTGCACTGCCTTCAAAAACCTTTCTCTGTGTGTTGGGACTGACTGCTGATGAGGGTATGGTAGGGCTAAATATACAAGATATGAAAACAAAAATAACAGTGACAGTTATTTCCTTGCCTGTTAGTTTATGCACAGGTATTAAACAAATTTTCACATCAATCTACAGTTGGTGTTAGCCAGTAAAACTGATTTACAGCAACTAATACTCCAGTATTCTGCACAAAAGAAGAGCCCAGGTTAACAGTGACTACAAAACCTTGCTCTGCTATTTTACTTGGTACTAAAGATATCTTCAAATCTTCTCCTTCAATCAAAGAAAACATGAGTTTTGCTTTTGAAAATGTTTGTCCAAAATAAAGCAAGTTGTACAGACTTGATACCTCTACCACACTTGTAGCTGTAGATTCTTTACACCTATGCCGATTATCTTTAAAATAAGGATTCTGTGAACATTGCCAAGACACCTAAATCACTTAATCTATTTTGAAAATTTTACATAAGTTTGCTCAGATACAAACAGTAACTGCAATCTAATTAAAAAAAAAAAAAAACAAAAAACAACAAAACAACAACAACAACAACCAAAAAAACCCCAAATCAAACCAAGCAACAGAATTAAATGTCTGCTTGTGATGCAAGATGCTTATGGGGATTTGTTTCCTTTATTCCTAATTATGATCTATGGGAACATACTAAATGATTCAGACTAAAGTTAAGTGCAACTTCTAAAAAAACTCCTAAATCCTCAAACTTTAAACTGGAAGTATGAGTGTGTAGTCACGTACAACCAATTCTGAGAATCACCATTTTGCAGTCTGGGAACCACTGCTGTAATGCATGACAGCTACTTATAACTATCAAATTAGCAACAACATAAAGCAGTAAGTTATATAGTCTATAAGAAGAAGATACTTGAAAATTGTTCTTCAAAAAAAGCAAACTGGCTCTTGTTACTCAGTTTTTAATCCCCAGAGAAAAAAGCTTATGCACTTACATTTCATCATCATATTCTTTTGGAGGTGATGCTGCAATGACTAAGTCAATCCAATCCTGAAAAAGAAAAGCACCGGCAAACATCTGCTGCTAAATACTGCTTTTAGAGGTGGCCAGTGGACCACCATGGAATGTCAGATAGAGAATCAGAGAGTTAATCTATTCCTGGAAAACCACAGGGAGCAGCAGCAAGGTTACTATTAAAAAAAAATCTATAGGAAGATCATTTAGAGACTGAGCTGCTTGATTTGTATCTTGAAATTAAAGAAAAATCTACTGTTCCAACAAGATTTTTTAAAAGAAGTTTTTCTAAAAATCATCCTGTATTGGTCATCTGAGCAATGAGTACAGTTCTTACTGTGGAAACATCTAGCAGAAGGGCATGTTGCTTGTACATCAAGAAATCAAATATAAGCTATTATCAGAAAATTCCAGTCTGCTTGCAAGTAATTTTCAATATCAAAAAGGGATTCTACATATAAAGGTACTATAAATATTCAGACTGTAATGTGTTTAAATACCAACCCTGACATGTGGCTAAATGCCATGAAATCTCCTAGTAAATTACACACATGGATTTCAGAGATGCTACATAACAGCATCTTCTGCAGATTTTAGCTTACTTTGGGAGTACCTGACATAGCCACTACTTTTGATGTCTGTAACCTTGTTTGTGTTGACATTAAAACATCATGATAGAAAAGCAGCTCTCATATGAGCTCTGTAGATAGAATGAAGTATTCCATGTCACTTACCCCACCCATGTTCCAAGCTCTTGCTAGAGTTGCCTGCGCTTCTGCCAGCTTGCTGTCAATTAATATCTTGCCATTTACAGCCAGTATTTCATCCCCTTTCACTATGCCTCCTGGGAAAAAGACAAATGTGTTATACATATATGTAAGCAAAACAGAATTCTAGGAGTCTTTTCTGTGCCATATTTGTGCAGTACTGGCTATAATGAAAAGTGCTCTCACTGGATGCAAAGGTCTGCACTAAAAATTGTAGGAAGTTTGCTACAGGCAAATGCAAAAGGAATTTTTAAGCACGGCAAAGCCGTGCATGATCTTATTGATCATGACCAGTAAGAAACTAGTTCAATATGATTTTTTACAGCTTGCCTGTTTGGGTAATCCAGCTATACAGCCTACAAACTGTGACTGACTGTAGGATGTTACTACTATGCAACACCCCTGGAAGTGTTCAAGGCCAGGTTGGATGGGGCTTTTGAGCAACCTGGTCTAGGGTAAGGTGTCACAGCCCATGGCAGGGGCTTGGAATTAGATGATCTATAAGATCTCTTCCAGCCCAAAAAATTCCACGATTCTATAAAAATGGCAAAATTAATTCTATTCCTGAAGGAATAAAATAGCATTTTTCAAGGGTTTGCATGACAGTAATTTCTTTGCAAGTGTAGTGTTTGCTCCTTAGAACTGATTTTGACTAGCTAATCTGGAAAGAATAACAACCAGTTAACTAGAACTGGATTTAAAGAGGGTGGTAAGAGCACAGCCTTAGTTATGAGAGATCCTGAAAAGACTGAAGAGCAAAAAAGAGCATTGAGGAGGTCAAATGACTGAGATGTTTTCACAGCAAAAGTGACTTGAACTTAGGAGCAGGCTGGCACAAGGACAGCAAAGACATATAAGGGAATATTGCCCTCTCTGTTGATCTGGTTGTCACAAGAGTTCTCAAGAAAAGGATGGCAGATACTTCCCACCAGGGGCAAAGACCAGATGTGTCAGTGCGTACGTTCTTGTGCCTTCAAGAGCTAAGCTTCAGAGGCTCTGGCCTTTAGTTGGGTTTTGGAATACAGCCAGCTGCTTAACTAGACAAATTACTATTTAAAGTAGCATAAAGAACAAAACTAAGCAGTGTAGTATGGCTATGGTCAGGTAATTGCTTTGCATGTGGAAGTACTACAAATGTCATTGCTTGGAAATCATGAATTAATTTAAGCAGCACATGTGGGCTGCCCTTAATCTTGAGACAGAACTTGGGTCCTTGGACAGTCTAAGTGAACCTTTCAGTACCAGGCTATGAAATCAGCCAGTGTAAGGAGACACTTGGCAGCAGCATTCAAATTCCCCATTGTTGCTCACCATGTTTGTCTGCAGCACCATCCTCGTAGATGGCAGATACAACTATCTTTCCAATTGGAGAATCGATTCCTCCCTCAACTGCAAGGTCCAGTGATCCTTCCTATGAAAAACCAGTTCTAGTTCAGAAAAGTCTGTTATTTTTTGCCATTAACAGGAGCTTAATCTTTCCTTCTTCCCAGTAAGTGATGCTGTACATCAAATGCTTACATGAACCTTTTAGATATCAATCAACCAACACAGTATTTACCTTTTTTATTCGTAATAGCCGTACATCTTTTCCCATAATCTGGTCTGGGGTAAACTGTGAAAAGATATAATGATTAATCATTTCCACTTTGGAAACACAAAGGAATTAGGCTGATCTATGTAGTTTCTGCAGGAAAAGGGACATTCCCTCCTCTAAAATAGTGTAAGAGGAAGATTAGAATGCCACATCACCTTTTCCTGTAAGAACAGTCATGTTCAACAAACTAGAAAAGACAAATACACAAGACCCAGAAAAGCAACAAGCAAGGTTCTTACCTACTCCCAGCCCTCAAAATCAAGGATTTGCCTTTTTTCCCCAGAGTATTTCATATTAAACAGTGAGGCATGTTTAAATTCTCTCCTTACCATTGAATACGGATCAAAATCTTCCACATACTTCTGGAAGCCCTGAGAATAAAATTATATTTAAATGCAAAACCAGCAACTCATTCGCACACTTAACACACAAATTCCATCTTATTTATTAGTGAGAGAACATGTAATTCTGTAAGCTATGAAAAGACAGTAATTGTAAGCTATGAAAAAGACAGTAATTGGAGAAAAGCTCAGAGAGACAGCAAAGAGTCCATCCTGACAGTCAGAAGACATTTCAAAACCTCATGACAGATCAATAATTTGAGTTGGTCGTATCATGGAGCATTTCTGAGGAAGAGTTTACCACCTGTCAGCTCCACAGTTTCTCTCTACACCTGACAGGACAGAATAGAAACAAGTCTTGAAAGCATCATAGACAGATATGTTCTGCCACACTATTTGGAGCAACATTTCTTGGGATTATCAACATGTTTAGATGGTAACAGGTAGAAATGACAGGTTCCAATTCACCTGTCAGCAACATCGCTCCACACTGTCTGGGTTTCAGGATCCTTTTTCAGCCCCCTTCTCTCCTTCTTGATGTGGAGTTTCAGAGAGTTGGCTCCATACCACAAGCAAGTGCAAGACAACAAGTTGTTGGGCACTATGCAGCACAACAATATGATTTTTGTTTTCATATGATTCTGTGGAGGACTTAAAAGTTTTGTCAGGGAATGCCTAAAACGCAGAAGATGGTACTGCATTTAGGCACAGCAAGATTTAAGTTTTGAGAGGATCCACAAAATGTGGTGCTTAATTCTTGTCAGACCAAGACGGCAGGGAAAAGCAGGAGTTACCTCTTCTGCAAAAATGGAGTTCCCACACCAGCAATCAGGAGTCAGTGGTATCTGAGTGGCAGTTTCTTGAGGAGGATTAGTAGCTACTAGGTGAGACTGTATGGTCAATGTGGAGATTTATGAAAGCTCTGCCCTTATCCTGCATGCTAAAGTAAAGACTCCAGAACTTCAGAAATCTTTACTGAGGCACCTAGCACTCCTATGGCCTCAAGCTGCAATCACCTGGTGATAGGGGAACACAGAACCACACAATCCTCTGCAGACACAGCAGGCAAGCCAATTCCTTACACTGATCAGTGGTTCCGTGCATGACCAAGCTTGATATATTCATTATTGCCCTCTTTTCTACTGGATCCATTTTACAACAAAGACTATTCCACGGTCTGACTCAGCTAAGCCTTTTTCCACTTGTAAACCAAACATACAGCTTGAGTTTCCTGTGGTATATTTAAGGGCTGGCTGTTAAATGGCAAAGCTGCAGCAGAAAATACTAATGCCTCCTCTGCTATACTCTTTATCATCTCTTTCAGTTGCCCAATTTTGATCAGACCCCCTCCAGGGTCTGATCTCACCCATAACAGCACTGCCATACATTATGTTTGTTACACTGCATTGCATTTGTTAACTGGATAAATGGGAATTTCATCACACACACCAGCAAGAGTAGAATTTCATCCTGGGAGAAAAACTTCTATCAATTATTCATTAGTTTACAAAGCGTATTAATATTATGCACCATTCATCTAAAACTGTAAGAGAAACATTTTACAATGAAAGCTACCTAAACAATTAATACTATGAATAACTGAATTAGTAGTACCTTTTGGAATCATGGCTGAAGTAGATATATATGGGTTTGGAGCAAGTAATTTAGAGAAAAGAACTCCAATCTCAGCCAAGTCTCTAAGTCATTATGTAATCTAAAGAAAGTCAGTGAACTCTTTGTCCCAGGTTGTCCTCATGGAAAACAGATGTCGCCCTTGAAGGAAGTTTTCCTGGGAAAATAATCTTTAAACAGGAAAAAAACCCAAAAAACTCCACAAAAACAAACACACAAAATAAAAAATCACCCAAAAAAACCAATCTGCAAGCAGAAGTCATAGAAACATAGAATATCCTGAGTTGGGAGGAACCCCCTAGGATCACCAATTCCAACTCCTGGCCCTGCACAGAGTGACACCATGCTTCTGAAGGCACTGTCCAAACACTTCTTGAGCTCTGTCAGGCTGGTGCCTCTGGGAGCCTCTTCCAGTGCCAACCACCCTGTGGGTGAAAAACCATTTCCTAATATTCACCTAAACTGTTGTCCCCTTGGGTTCACTATGTACCAGAGATATGATGTGGATCCAATAATGTACAAGTATTATTAAGACAGAAAGAAGACATGCACTGAACTGTAATAAATCTTCTCTGAAATGCACACCACAAATTCAAAGGTCAGAGAGTGCACTCCATATCCAAGCAGGTACCAATGAACCAAGGAACACCAAGTGGACAGCACAGCCCTAAGCCTACCCTCCCACCACTCAGGACGTTTCAGGTGAAAGAGTTAACACCATTCAAATCCCTTCTTGACTTCCAAAAAACATTCAGTGGACTGAGCATAAATTGAAAATTGAACACTAAAATATCTGACTGCACTGAAACAACTCTCTGTCTGGACTTCCAGGTGAAAGCTGAATTTACTATTTAGAGAAAAAACAACCTCCAAAACACAAGCACTTACACTAATGATGCTGCTTCCCTGGTTTCTAACAACAATAGTCAAGAGCAATTGAGACTTGAAATAATGACAACAAACCACAAACAAATAAACAAAACCCAAGCAACAACAACAACAAATAATTGAAAGAGAAGCTCATGACCAGAAATAACAAAATTTTCAAAAAACACCTTGTTTGAGAATGCAATTGTTTTATATTCAGAACATACTGGCATTTACTGGCAAATAAATAATATATCCGCATCTCGAAGCTGGATCTTTTTCAGTGAATTTTCCCTTTCAGATATAGATTGAAACTGATTAAAAGAAGAAAAAAGTTATTATTAATCTTAATCAATTATCACTCAAAAGTTCACACTGTGAACTCACTTCTGTGCGTCAACTTTTCATATAACGTCAATGCATCTCACTTAGTTTGCACTAACAAAGGGGTTTTGTACAGAAACTGGCACATTTTATAGCAGAGGAGAAGTTCAGCATAAAGTTCACTTCTTTAAGGAACCATCTATTGAACCACCAGCCAGCCAAAGTCAAAGAGATGAAAACTTCATCATTATGACAGAGGAAAGCAACAAAAGTAAAAATGCAGCAGGAAAACCCTACACAATACAGGAAGGCTGAATGAACAGGGCTTTCCACCACCAGTTCCTCTGATTTCTTACCAGGAACCATGTTATGATGATAACTCTATTTGTTAAACTGATAAAGTATTTTATTACTGAAAGCACTGCAGCTGAAGACTAAAAGAAACAAGGAAATCTTAGGAATATCAGTACCAGATCAGTTATCAGCATTCAACTATCTAAAAGGTTGCACTTAACCATAAAAGTAGTTACAGATGGTTCAACCTGAAGGATTTATTCTCATTCTTCTGCCTAGACTAGCAGGAGCCACAGGCACACACTTAAAGCTTACAGAGACTAGCAGTTCTCATGCACTAGGGCTGTCTTGCATCTTCTGTTTCAGAAACTGAACAACAGAATTGGAAAGGAAAGTTTTAGATCTATGATCAGTCAAACAAGAAGTACCACACAAAACACGGAAAATGTTATTTTACTTGTTTTTTGTTAGATCTAAATGATGAATTGTAAACCACCATCCTTTTAAACATCTCTTGTGGCTGCAAAAGAAAGAAAATTGCCAAACTAGGTATTAACTTTTTGCTGTAAATAAGTATCACCTACTGATAAATTATCTTACTGCTTATTTTGCTCTCCTAGGGACTGAATCATACTTGCACTTGTCAGCGCTTGTTCCCTGTATCATTTCAAAATGAGAGAACACACAGAGAGAAATAGTACTGAATGCAAAGTGGAAAGAATTCTACATAATCTACATAAATAATGCACATTTCCATACCACAAGATTTTTTTAAAAAAATATTTTCCATGGTTGCTTTTACAATTCATTTCTACAAAAGAGTTTTTGGGTCTCTCATCCATGATATATGAGAAAAAATTGAGAAAAACCCCAACCCTAAACACAGACAAAATTCTAAAAAATAGCTTATAAAATATTGAGAAGTTAGGATAAATACATGTTTATGCATTTAAGATTGGTTTTACTACCAGAGATTTCCTATACTGAAGAGGTGAATTCTATTAAGAAATTATTTCACTGTGTTTGGCTTCAAGGTGTTAAATTCCACATTCATTCTGTTTTTCTGGCACTTCCACTATTCTAAAAAATGATACACTGTAGTTTGGAATCACTTAAAATACAGAATATCTTATTAATCTACAAAAATATTCAAAAATGAAATGGGCTAACCCCCATATTATTATATAAAACACTACTGACACTTCCCCAGCCTCCACTCAAAACCTTGCAGCAAATCAGGTAACCCATTTGAGTCTTCTGAAACAAGAAAAACTTTCTTCAGACCAAACTCTGGAATTTATGTTTTCAAACACAATTTGTTTTAAAACAAATTGCTGTGTATTACTATCAGTTTCACTAATGTTTCTTTCAGTGTCCTACAGTCCTACCATTACCTGAAAAAATACATTCCAGAGTTAATGACATGCAGTTTGTGTTTAATTAATACAAACTATGAGTTTTTTGTCTTGAAGGACATATGAGCAAGTTTGGAATGATTTTCCACAAATCTCTTTAGAACTTCTCTGAAAAAAAAAAAAAAAAATTCAACACGGAGTGTTTTGGTATGGCTACAACCAATACTAACTGAAATTTGCAATCCTCCCCCATCTTGCCACATGATATCTAAGCACCTGTCTTGACTTCAGTCCTGCAGAATCAGGCTTCAAATCTTGCAAATTAGAGGAAAGTTTAAATATATTTTTTTCCCTTCAGAAATTCTTCATCCAGATGCAAAGAAATAAGGAAGGAAAAATCTTTTGTAGAAGCAAGTGCAGCAGAGCCTTGTAACTCACACCACAGGATGTTTTTGATAGATGGGAGAGCAGAGACTAATATTCCTGGTGGTTCTGCATCTATGAAAATCTCAGCATTAAATTGTAACAGTCCCCTCCTGTTCTCTGAGCTAAAATTTAATTGGCTTTGCTATGAGTGTATTCCAGTTCACTCTAGTACAGCTCACACTGATTTTGACTCAGAGCAGCCCTCAGTGTTCAAGGCCACACTTAAGGTTTAAACATCTCCCATCATTTCCCTGTTTTCAAGTGAAAACAATTTCATTTTCATCAACTGTTAAAAGACCTGATAATTCTGACCTGAATTTAGTAAGTAAGTAATTAGTAAGATTACTTTAGTCACAACAGAGACTGCCTGGCCTAACTACCTTCCAGGTAACAGAAGAATTTTACCCATTCTTTCATGCCTATTTTATTCTTAAGCGCATGCTTTTTCCTCTTCTTTACTAGCCAATTGCTTGAATATAGGCCAACTGGATTAGTTGCTTGAATCATATAAATCTGTCAACCTCAGTTTCTTGAGCTTGGTACTCAGGACAGTTAAATTCAGGTAAAAACAAGGTAGAAAAAGTGGTGTGCATTATGTCAAATTAAGACATAAAAGTTGGAGTTCTGTAAGGTGTGTGAAATCTAAGAAGATGAGAAGCCAGGCAGCAAATGGTATGTTGTTGTCTTTGGTGATACTGTCCTCCACTAAGGGAAGAGGAACTGGTCCTCTGAACAATGAACTTAAACACATGTGCAAAACCACACACAGCAACCAATCAAACCCCACTCCCCTTTTGCATGAAATCTGATTATAATTCTCATACACTTCTGGAGACAGGCAGCTACTGTCTTGTTTGTTTTGTCATACGCTGGCCTTTTCTTATTTTAACTAATAGGAGTAATCCCCCTCTTCAGTATCCATGCAGGTTTTAATTCACACACCACTTGTGATTTCATTGCAGGGAGAATGACTAAATATCCTTTACTGCAGTAAGTCATCAATGGAAGTAAGAGGTATAAGGTCTACCAAACCAATTTATAGACTGATCTTTCTCTCAAAGTCCTACCAGAATATTGCTCCCAAGGAAATTTTGGTTTTCCAACTAATATAAGGCAGTTTGGGAAGGAAGATGATTGAATCTGAAAGATTTTAGCAGACTTGTGATTTGGAAAATGTGCATGCATGCATAACAAACCATAAGACATTTCCCATGGAGGTGGATCTTATTGGCAGTTTCTTAAATTAATTGTACGTAGTCAGTAAAAAAAAAAAAAAAAAAAGTGCCTTTTAAAATTTGTACCAAGACCGTTTGATCACACATAAAGGTATTATCCATTTTGCAGTTTGCATATACACACTTCTTCAAGAGCTATATGATATTAACTGCAGATTATGACTTTGTTCATTCCTCCCTTAAGGGATTTCATATTGCTTAGAGATGTTAAATTACTGAAGACAATCAAAATGAGAGCTCCAAATGAAGGAAACTAGAGAGATCTGAATTTATTTTTAGCTCATGCGCCTGCCTTCTCTTAAGCAACTTATTAAAACTGCTTCCAATTACCATGCAATTCATTTATAATGTAGAAGCTTCAAGATGACTCTGGCTGTGGGAAAAGTGGTTACTAAGTATCACTTAAATTTGTTCAAAGTGTAACTGGGGAAAATAAAGGAACAAGAGTACCTAAATTATTAAAGCAAAAAATGACAAAGAAATCCATCATGTTTTATTAAAACACAGCTAGGAATATTGTGCACACAATATTCATTTCCAGAAACAGCCTTTAATTAAATAAGTGCAACCCAAATTTGATATTTTTTTTGTCACTTACTGCCTTACAAATGCATGTATATGTGTCCACACATGTGCATGCAACAAACACAGAACTCTGATACCAACAGCTCAAGTCATGACAACCCTCAAGAAAAAATACTACTAATTAATCCACCAGCTATTTTAGGTGAATTTCAAGGACTGTCAGCTGGGAGTTATTACCTGTCTGACCAATATTTCTTCTTTTTTTGCTCAGTTAGCCCTGGCTCACCTGTCATAAAATACAATTCCCAAGGATGCTACATGGTTGGCCCTAAAATGTTTAGCCCCTGACTTTTTCTCTTGCATTTGAAACAGAAATGGAAAAGAAATAAGAAAAACAAGCTGATTGTGAGTGAACTTTGCAGTAACACTGCATGACCAGTATACTGGAGTCTGATATAACAACACCCTTTTTCCCCCTGGAAATTACAAGATACATTTAAATTATATATATATATATATATATATATATATATATATATATGACAAATTATATAATAAGGCATATATCTTCAAGCATGTTTATGACTGTTTGCAAAGGAAAATAGCAGTTGACTTAATTCTTATTATTTAATTAATGATGAATTCAGAATTTTCAAAAATAAAACCCATCATCTGAATAAATGAGAAATATGATGTACAAATTCTAAGGCTTTACACTGGTCTAAAATTATGCACCCCTGTACAAAAATTGACATTAAAAGTGGCTTTTCCACCATAGGGGAAAAAAAAGGAAAAATACTGGTTTGTACTTACCATTAGTGACTGCTTGAAAATATACAGGAATTTTAGTTAGCAGGAAATGTAACAAAGATTGATTCTTTGAGGACATCTCAAAGAACAATGTCAAAACCAAACCCCCACAGTACTGGAACACTCAGTAAAAGAATATTGAAAGGCTTACCAGGGCCTCTGATTTGATTGTTGGCCTGACCACGAAGTTTGGGTCAGGATGCAGCATAACTGGCTTAGACACTATTGGTACCCCTGGATGACGCTGGGTAGGTGGACTTGGAGCAAGTTGCTATGGAGTTAATTTAAGAAAATTACAGTTCACATCCTAATTTGTGCAAATCCATCATTTCACCCAGACTCCTCAATTCAAATGGTTTATCATAAAGAATTTAATGACACTAATACAAAAAAGAGCTGACAGAACTATATTGACTAAGGCTTACAAAGTCAACAAACCAAAACACCACTTCTCTTATATTCAAGTAGTAGCTTTTCACCTAAATTCTGGCTTCACCAGCAAGTTTATGGAAAAATCTCAGCCCTGCTTTTGGCATTTTTCCCATAAAGGCAACAAAGTGAATGAGAAGTTGGGAGGGAAAAAAAAAACCCAAAACTGCTAAAGTTAAGTGTAAGAACACAGTGAACCCGAAATAAGATTGTAACTAATCCATGGCTAAATAGATATTTTAAGATGAAATTCAGCAGGGCTGCAGCAAACAGCTTTCCATAAAGAATTTCAAGTCAAATTACCTTGATTTAACAGCGAGGGTTTGCTAGGTTATTTCCCTACCCTTGACACCTCAAAGCAGAAATACCTAGAGACATTTGAGAAGTAATCATTCAGCATGTCCTAGTCCAATCCTACACTTCTCACTCAGCCAAAACTCCCACTGACATCAAGCACGTTTCATTCAAGAAAAGAGTTCAAAACTGAGCCTCGTGGGTTCAGTTTCTGACTTAACCCCAGCAACTCTTGGGACACTTTCCTCAATGTTTCTCATAGGAAATGTGATGCATTCCAGAGATTGCTCTTATGGTACAAGCTGTGACCTCTGAAATTATTTATCTGCTTCCAGCAAATGGATTAAGCCACATTTTGGATTTTTTTTTTTTTGTTTTGTTTTGTTTTGTTTTGTTTTTGTGTGTGTGTGGTTTTGGTTTTTTTTTTATTGCACATTTTCTTCCCCCATCCTTTCCTTTCTTAAACTATTTTTAAAAGTTTGAATCAGATTTTGAAAGTTCCTGTGGATATCACATAACAAATGTTGTTCCACACTGCAAAATCTGACTGAAAATATCCAGAAAATCAAGTGGAGAATATTCTTAGGAATGTGATGTCCCAGCATCCTCTCAACATCAAAGATGAGTGCAGGCCCCAGGGTTCCATGACTGGGATTCCACCAACCTAGAACTCCACGATTCCATGGCTCTGTGACATCAGGGGTGGACTGGAGGACTGTCTCCAGGGCGACCAGGGAACGTTGGTGCCACCAGCAGGGGTTGAAGTGCAGTTGCACCAACAGCTGCGAGGCACTTGCTGCTGCTGCTTGTGCCGGTGCTGCTGCTTGTGGTAGTGCTGCTGGCGCTGGCAGTGTGGTGGTGTGGTCGAGCATTGGCATCTGCAGGCTGTCAGCTCCTGGCAGCTCAGGGCACAGCTCACTGACCCAGTTGGGCATTGCACTTGAGGACAGACACAGAGAAGGGTAAGTGTGCCCACACAGTGGATCAGAGCAAGTCTGTGGCAAGGAGGGAGGGAGGGAGGGCAGATGAATCCCCTGCCCAAGGCTGCCAAGGGAAGGCCTTTGGGAGAGCAAGGAAGCCTCAACATCACATAAAGCCCTTTAAGGAGCCAGCTTTCTCTGCTGAGCAGCATTTCATCAGGCTTGGTCTCAAGACAGGGGCAGGATCAGAAGTGATGGGAGCAGCTGGAATGCAGGGCCGTGCATTCCCACTCCCCAGCCCATTTGGCAACATTTGGGCAAGGTCTCCATTGTCTGTTTGCAGCCAGCTTGGGGGGCCCTTCCTGTTCTCCCCCTGCTTGGAGCATTGGGCTTGCTTTCTCTGGCATCTTCAATGCTGAACTGCTCTCTCCTCAAACCTGGTGGTCTAGGGCTTGTTTCTGATTTGTCTTGCACCTTCCTCCCCTTCATCCTTCCCACCTGCTCATGAAGCATCTTTAGGCAGCTGGCTTTGGAATTTGCAGCAGCAGGAGTGCCCTGAGGAACACCTCTGGCCTCCAGCCTTTCTGCAGGGCTAGCAAGGACACCAGAGCTTTTCTCCCACCGGCCAGCCTCTTTCCTTGCTGAGGCAATGCAGTCTGACTCTGAGCTCTTTCCTCTTTTCTTTCTCTTTCAAGGATCAGGCATGGCTGGAGGAATCATCCAGACCTACATGATCCTGCTGGCCATTGTCAGCACCAGCCAGCCCGCTGCAAAGCATGGAGTTTCTCCTGAGGCTGACAAAGAAATTCTGCAGAGGATGAAGGAACGCCAGGTGACCCTTGAGCAGCACCAGCTGCGCCTGGAGAAGGAAATCGCGGAGCTGGAAGACAGAGAGGAGTCTCTGGCGTGGTGTTGGTGTGAAGCGGAGAACAAAATGCGATGGCACATGTGCACAGTGTTTAGCCTGCTTGTCCCTGCGGTTTTGGTCATCTGGAAGCAGCGCAGGAATGGAGCCAGAGGAGACCACGGAGAAGACACTAAGCGGGGCTTCCTGGGCAGAGTCTGTAATGGAGTGGCCCTCCTGACTGAGCCCTTCCTGCTGCTCATGGCCATTTGCATCATCGTGGGCAGAGCTGTAGCTGTGTATCTTCCACTCTTTGTAGATGGGCTTGCTGACCTAGCCCTTAAACTAGTTCTTAGCCGTAAGAAGAAGTTGGTCCTTGAAATTCCTTAAGTTTTTTAGGTTAAGAATTTCCTTCTTTCCTTGTTAGAAATACACTGTATTCACTGTTAAACTTACTATATTGTTTGTTGGAAATAGTAGATAGTGATTGCTATAATCTCTATACTGATTAGAATACTCTGTATTGTTAAAAATACTTGATAGATAGAAATACTGTCTCTATTGATAGTTCTAAGTATATTCTGTATTGTTTGTTAGAAATAATTTCTGTATTGTTTGTTAGAAATACTTCCTGTATTGATTATTAGAATACTCTCTGTATTCCTGGTTAGTAATACTAAGCTTCCTCTCATAAGATAGTAATAAACTTTTCAGAATTGTTTTTGCTTGCAACTACATGACTTCCTCTTCTCTTTGGCCTCTGCCATTGTCCTCACACTGTGCCTTCCTCTTACAGGCCCAAATACAACGAGCAGACAAATTGAGACCCTTCCAGTGTGCAAACCACAGCTAGGGCTGTGTGCTCCTCTACATGGACAGAAATTGAGGGGAGGGTGTTTCAGACAGAGGCTGCGGACATTGGGACTGCAATGCAGGGAATGAACAGTGGAGCACAAGGTTTCCTTAGTGCTGATGACTGCACTTCCATGACAAGGACAAAACTTTCCTGAGCTGAACATTCAAACTCAAAGCCATTGACTTTTAGGCAGGAATGCCTAGACATGGACTTTAGTCCTTTCAGGCATTCATGGATGCTGGAGTGCAGAGTGCAGCCTGGGAACTTGCAGGGATTGGAGGGTGCACTGTAGGCTGCCAGGAAAAATGGGTTCCCAGGCATGGCCAAGCTTGTCCATCTGTCCCAACTCATGGCAGCTGCAGAGCATTCTTTCCAAGTTTCACTTCATCCCATTCCATAGACACTGTTGCTGCCAGCATTTAGAGGTCAGCAACAGGTACAAGGCATGTGCCAGGGAAGCTGGGCAAGCAGGGAGGGCTGTAGCAGCATGGCCAGAAATGGTGCAAGAGCCAGCACCAAACAGGGTGAGGCATCCAGAGCAATCCTCTCTGCCCAGCCCTAGTGGTGAGCACACAGCTTCAAGAATGTCATGTGCTCTTGCCACAAAGGCTTCTGCACAGCTCTGGGTTAGGACTGTCAGCTTCCTGCTTGATTTCATAGCAGGAAGGGAAATGTTTCTCCCCTTTTGCCCATTGATCTATGCAGATGTGATGGGAGGCCATGTCTCTGTTTGTGTAGGTGTTAAAGCTGAGAAAGACAGTCTGTAGTATCAGTTGGCTACCTGAAGGTTGTAACACAAGCAAGAAGTGTGAAGCAACAATTGAAGTAATAATCAAGTATGTTCCAATCCTCCCTCAAATTCATACTCAGTGCCACATGTGGCTCCATTTTCTCTAGAGAGCTGCTCTTCTGCTGCTTCCTTCTTACCCTTTTGACCATGCTTATCCCCTAGAAATTTTATGGTGGTAAAAATAGCTTTGAATTCTCTTGTTGTGTGGAAGTTGTTTGTTGAAAATGGATGGTGCCTCAGTGCTACTACTGAATTTCTTGTGATCTGATTGGAAAATTGATGTCAAAAACTAAAGGGAGGGGTTCTGGCTGGATAGTAAAGGAAAGGAAAGAATTGGTTCAGTGAGAGCAACCTCTGCATACAGATTTTTCTAGGGTGCAGAATGGACAGCTGATTATTCTGACTCAAAATGAATGCAAAGAGATATCAAACTACTGGTGGTTCTTGAGATGAAACTTGCATCTTAACACCCATTATATTTAAAAGATAGTCTGAACCTAGCAATTTTTGCCTTGATGCAAGAACAAAGCACATGTGCTGTGACATACAGACATTCACAACATGCAAATATGGACTGCATTTTCCTAAACTCTTGAAATACAAAATCCTTGGACCATTAGGAGTCACTTCCACCACTTTCAGCACAGGAATGTATCCACACAGATCATTCCATGTGCTGAATTTTAAATAAATTATCCCTGCAGAGTGAAACCCTTGACAACTCCTTGCCATTAGCACTACATGGGAAGTTCATTAAACTACAGCCATGATAAACAGCAAGTGACATACCAGTGGATTGCTTGTCACAGGGGATGCTTTGCCAACGTGAGAGGTGTCTCTTACAACCTAAACAGCAACACACTTAGTACTGGGTTCATATAAAGTGTAAAGTTAATACTATTTTTTTTCAGAAACAGACATTTTATACCAGATATTTTAATAGCCAGTTCCCAAGAATGTCTCTGACAGGATTTTTATTCCTTTTGTCAGGTTTTGTTTGAGCTGAATTGGAAATTAAATGATCTGGGTTAAAACCAAAAATGGAGCAATGCAGAGAAGATTTATCAGCTTGAGTAATATTAGAAAAACGAATTTATGGGACAATTACAGCTGTCTTTATTTTTTGGCTTTAGCAGGCATAAACACAAGACTTTTAATCTATAGTCACACAAATGCACTGCTTTTGCCTATCTGTGGTGTTAAAAACTGACTTTGTAAAAGGTAGCAAGAATAAATTGTCAAGCTTTGTATTTTTCTTCCTTTTCTGAAATGACATCAGAAATACTGAATTATCTATTTATAAACGTAGCAGCTTTGGCTCAATTAATTTTACTAAGAGCCTAGTTATTTCCTCATATACACTAATTATATTCAGTGAAAATGGACATTAATTTTAAAGGCTACGTTATTTGTTGTTACCTAACATATTTTTCTTAATTATTAATTTATTTTCTCTAACATAGCTAGCAGTGACAAATTGCCAGCAACAGATATTAGAATATACTGATTTGGGGTCAGATCAGTATGGCAGTTCCTATATTACTCTTTCCATCTAAATATTCTCTGCTCTCTTTAGAAGAGTATTTCTGCTCTCAACACAAGTATTTTTTACACTTGTGTCGTTTCACATAATTTTTATTTTGCAAATAACTTGGGAAACCTGCTATCCCATAAGAACATATGATATTTCCATTTCAGTAGATCTAGCACATTCTTGACACTTCGAATGTATGAACCACATAGATCAAGCACTATCAGAGGTCCACATTAGTTTACAAGAGATTCATGTGTCACACTGAGGCATTTATTCACAGAGAGAGAATCTACCAGGGTTTGTTTTTCGGTTTTTTTTGCATATCCTTCCCCACCCAAGGAGAACCATGCAAATACAAAGACTATTTAGTAAACATGCAAAACCCCCAAAACCCCAAAACAGTGCAGTCAGTCAACCCATGCAGAAAACTGTTTAGGAATGAAGTGACCATATGGGATCCTCTTCTGCTGCTTGAAACAAGTAAGCATCTTTTGCCAAAGGAACAAGTACATGATTCTCACTACAGTGCTTAGCAAAGGGAATTATGATGAATCAGCTGGCATTTCTTTCCTAAAGCGAGATTTGGCACAAGATTCCTTTCATTTGATCCTCTTTTGGACTCAGACTGCAATAAGGAGAAAGTCAATGTTTTCTCAAAGTGCATGAAGTCAAACCAGGTTACCAGCTCTTGCTTTTTTATTTTACATTGTTTTGACCTTTTAAAAGTTTGACTTTCTGACTTCATGTCAATTTTATTTGTCTTCTCACCTAATGAAGCAACTTGATGACACATTTAAAGCACTTCTGCAAGTCATTTTCACCAAAGGGATATTTTTCTTAAATTTAGCAATGATAAATCTGCTGCCTGCAATTGCCTTTTTTTTTTTTTTTTTTTTTTTTTTTTTTTTTTTTTGGTGGTCTTTAACCATTCAAGTCCAAATCATCTTTTTTTAAAACTGATACATTCTGCCTAGGACATCTGCAGGTAATAGGGCTACAATGTATGTGGGCAGGAGAGCAAACTCCTCCTGACTTACACAAAAAAATGTTAAAAGGAAACTACCTCTGGACTGCAATCACTACTGAAAAAAATGAAGAAACCATTTCATTCCCTCTTTTAACATCACAAGGGGCAGAAGGGTAGATCCAGTGGACACAGAGGGTGATGGATCAGGGCAGGGAGGCACACAGGGTAACAGTAAAGGCGCATGCATCCAAACAGATCCTGAGGTCACCTGGGAAGCTGGTGTTACCAAGAGGGCTGGACCTCGTGGAGCATTTGAGGCAGGAGGTGGATGAGCTGGTGGTGCTGGGCTAACAGTGGGGGGTGGTGGTGGCGGCGGTGGCGGCGCTCGCTGTTTGGGTTTGTCAACTTCATCGAGGTTTATGTCATCGAGATCTGTGGTGTGCAGCTGCAGGCCCCCAGCAAAGCGCCGCATGGAGGTGGCACAGGGAGAGGCAGAAGGACGTCCACTCGCCAGCTATGTGTGACAGAACAGAAATCTGCCTCAACACTGCTGGCTGCAACAGCTCTGAAGAGTGGCCAGCCCTAGAACACCGCTCAGCCTAACTGCTCCTCCACAGGAGGATCTCTGCTTCTCCCACACAGAATGTACACAAACATTTTCTCTGAAAGTCTTTCTAAAAGCACTCCTTGGGATTCCAGTTTAAAAACAAGAAAAATGGGAGTGGTGTGACAGCAGCTTTTGGGGTAAGGGGGTTGACAAAAGAAACCCCAAAAAACCTCAAGGGCATGAAGTTTTCAGAAGGCAGAATCACAGGACAAACCATGATAACACTTTTGCCTCTCTGGCTCTTATGAGGAGAAAGCAAGAATTACTCCTTGCAGAGGTGATTATCTGAAGGAAAATAATCAAAGGCAGGCCCTGAGATTCTATGTCATTAAAAAAAGGGAAAGTGGTTAATGTTGTGTAAACATAACCACACATTAGTACAAGAAAGAAAACTAAGCTTATGCAGCTATCAAAACAAAAAGTTTAGTGTGCTATGAAATTCAGAACCTTAAGGGGCTTGAGATCTTATAATTTATGTTAATCCACACCAGATCTATTGGGGTACTAAACAACTGCGGAGTTTGAACACAATGAGCAGCTCATCCAAAAAAAATAAGGATGTGTGTGAGGAAAGAGTCTACATATGCTGTTAGAGTTGCTAACATTTCTTTTATCAGTGATCAAAATGGAGTATTTGAGAAAATTCAGTCATTTTGTAGACTTATCTGAGGAAACCTTACATAGATAAGCTGTCTGACTGACACATTCATCTTATTCTAATATGGCAACACTTCCCTCAAATGGGTAACACTTTTCTTATCTAACATGCTCATGGCTTCGTGATGAAAAATAGCTATTTCTTTGGCAGAGGTTGAGATCTTGAATGCTCTTGCACCCAAGAGACAGTTCAAACCTGCAGCACTTAAATATTTTTCAGCTGCATTTATTCCTAAGGAGCACACAGGTATTGTGTTTTCATGTGTTTTAACTGTTTGGGTAGGTTTGCAGAAAAATCATAGTACAGAAATATATATAATGTAGTGGAAAAATTCATGGAGCAAACACAACACAGACTGCTTGTCTTAAATCCAGGTAGAGCTCTGAAAGTATAACAGTGTAATCTGTAATGTTCCTTCTTACTTTACAAAAAGTGGGACAAAGTTCTAGCAGAACACAAACTGCTAAGTTTGGATAGGGAGAGAAAAACTCTGCATAATAATTCCACTAAAGACCTGCACTGAAAAACCACATGGATCTGAGCCTAGGGCCATGAGGAACAAAAGATCAGCTGCTTTTTTCAGGGCTGCTCCACGCTGACCTGAAGGAAAATCATGTGAGAGTATTCCCCAAGGTCACTTTTGTGGTTACAGTTTCTTGGGGATCCCACGGGAGCTCAGCAGATTGCAGTGTTCCTCTTGGAAGTGGCTTTCCTTGGAAGACAGCCAGAGCAACTGGATGGTGGGAAAGCCTCAATCCATGTCTAGAACCACTAGGCTCTAAGGAACAATCACTATCTGCAGCTCTCTTGATCAAAGGGGTCTACTTAAAGCACAAGCCCAAACCCTATTCCTTGTTAGTTTAATATCTTTTTGTAATTTACTTATCCTATTCCTTTATTTCATGCAATGCAAGGAAGCTTCCAAGAGCTCATAATCACTGATGTTTTATAGTCATATGACACAAATAAATATAGCTGGATCTAACTTTTGTTATTGATAGCATGTCCCACCTAGCCCAAATAATTCATGAGACAATAAAACTGTTAATTTAGTGGTGACAATATATTTTAAAAGGACAAAATATAATCAGTTCATTAAAATAATCTTTAAAATTTCATAAGATACAGGAAAAGCAAATTCTGTAGATTGTAAGCTATCAGTTATTGACTTATCCCCCTTCCCTTGAAAAGAAGACTGAGGGGGAAAGACAGATTTTTTCCACTGGTAAAACCTGTTGCTTTTAGGAGACAACTTTTGGTTATTTAGAGATCATGCAATATATGGAAAAGTTAGAATGTTACCTCAGGAGACTCATTCTCCACAGAGGAAATCTGTTCTAACCGTGTTTGACAAAGTCTTTCCACCCAGTGCTGCACCTTTTCTGATTCTTCCAGGTCTTCTCGCTCTGTCTCAGATACCTTTACCATAACATTGGTACATCAGAAAATGTTATAGGTATGGTCATAATACAAAGAGGCTTCAAAAGTATGAAATGCCACCTAAAATAGTTTAATAAATAATAATAATAATAGTTTTGCAAAGGATTTCCTATGTCACTGTTTTTCGTTAAATTCATCACTACACATGGACACAACTGCAGAGCTATCCTCATTAGGGCAAAAGCTGACTAGAAATAAGCAAATGTGGCAATAGAATTTTGCAGTGAAACAGCTTTTAAAATTTCATTATCTTTGACATAATTAAAAAAGTGTCCTGCTAAATTAATTCCACTAAAAATCCATCTAATTTTCTTTTAATATAGCTTTGTATTTGATAGGTCAGAACATACCTCTTGCACAAGACGATTTATTTTCAGTTGTTTTTCCTTCTCCAGCATTCCTTCTTTCTCTTTGGCAAGTTTTTGCTCAAACTCCATTTCCTTTTTATTCTTCTTCTGTTCACAAAAACTATCACTTTTTGACTTCTTTCGTTCTTTCCCTTTCTGGGAAGGTTTTTTAATAAACATTTTTGTATCAGCTAAAACCACCACAAACTTCAATCTTGGTACATGAGTGTCTGCCTTGAAAAATTAATTACAGTCTATGCAAGTATGGGGATGTTTTTTAAAAGAAAATCCAAAATCCATTTACCAGAAATTTTCAGGAAATTCAAACTTTTTGGAGGGCTTGTAGCCCCTAACATAAGCTGGATCAGATCAAAGAATTCAACTTTTTTGTTCCTCTGCAGAGTTACAACTTTAGAGCACACAGGCCCGTTACAAAACTTTGAATATTCAAACACTTTTGGTTGGGTCTTGATTTGCCATCACTCTGTTTTGGCATTTATATATATATGACTGATTGCTTTCAGGTGACAGATGCTCATGTATAGGTTTTTCACAGTCCATGCATCCAATGGCTTCATGCATATGCCCTAAAATCAGCATTGTATCCCCATAACAAAACTGAAATAAGGAATTACAAAGGAAAGGTTTAGATCAGTACAGAAACGAGGTTGCTTCCAAGAAGGAACACTGCATCACAAAGACCATGTAGCTCCTACAAGCCCTAAATAAAATCTACCCAGATGAGTTAACTAATACAGCACAAACTGACTCTAAAATTTTAAATGTAGAATACAAACAAAAGGGAAAGCTACAAAGTCTTTTGGAAGCCCCTGTTCCTGTTGTCTTTAAAACACACACAGCTTGTTATTTCTGCTTCAGTGATGTCACATTTCTGCTACCCTTTCACATTTGTACAGGTAGGACTTAGCTCATATTGGAAAGGTCATGATCTCTGTTTATTTATGAAAAGTAAAACAGAGGAGCAGGCAGCCACTTATTGACAATTACTACCCCTGCAAGAAAGGCTGGGCTTCAGGTTTGATTTTGTTCTTCTCATCATCAGCAGCTATTGACTTTCCATGCTTTGAATTCCCAAAACCACCATGAACTGCTTCACATTAAATAGCATTATTTGTCTTCCTTTCACCTTTTGCACGTTAATACTGATAACAAAGCCTTGGAAAACATTTTCCCCGGAAGTTACAAATGTCAATTCCCCCAGTCAAGCAGTTAACTGAAACTTCATACTGCTTTGGAGTAATATTGGAGTTAAAGCTTAACTAAAAAAAAAAAAAATCTAGCTTTTCACACTGATGTTTAAACACAAACCTAATTCTGTGGTGTATTTTTTTCAGGGATAATTGGTTTTTACCTTGACAACAACTGCCAATATCATCCTCTTAAAATTTTGAAGATAGATTTACTACTGTCTGCCAGATGTAACATCAGGCAGGTCAACATTTGAAGAATTACTGAATTCAGAGGCACACTAAGCAGTACACAAGCCGAAGTCTTCTAGAACATGAACATATATGTGAATGTCTTAGCTGCATTCACAACATTCAGATACAACAAAATGATTCATCCTTTCCTACAATTTTCCCCATGGATTCACTTTCCTTCCTATTATAAGTATTTTTAGTACAGAGTGAAATTTTGTTTTTAAAACAAACAAAAAAATCATTAGCAATAAGGAGTAGGATGAAAATTCATCAGTGCCAAAAGCAAATGAATAAAAATAAATCTTTTCAACCTTCCAGTGCACACTGTGTGGTAAAATTTAACAGGAATTGTGTAAGATCATTAGTATACAAAGAGGTATTTGGGCATTCTCTAAGCTGTAGTTGGGAGCAGCAACACAAAATATTATCTTCCCTCCTTGTGTGAAGAGTTTCCATAACATGCATTTATAATTTTCTGATAAAATCCTAACTGCCCTGGCTTTCACACAGGTTGCAGATCTGTGATGACTTACAGTCACTAGCAGTACAAAAAGATATTGGAATGCACCATCTTCTCCTAATCTCTTTTAAGGGGAACAGGTATGTCCTGGGCACACACAAGGTCTAAGTAATAGTCCTGAACAGTGATATAAATACTTCCTCTGTTTGAAACAATCCTGACTTCCTCTGAAATCTTGAATTCTTGTCAGATACAAGCACAAAATCTTCATGGCTTTTCTACTACAGTTAATTACCAAAAAACCCACCACCAAAGCACACAACACAACAACAAACCCCCTATAATATGGCTAATATAAATTGCAAGAAATAAAAGAGAAGAAAGTATAAAATATTATTTGAAACGCTCATAAATTGCAATACTTCAGCAGCATCTCTACAGACATGGAAGTATTCTATTAGCTTAAAATTAATTTTTTTTTTTTTTTTTTTTTGCATATATGTGCATGCCTAAAAGCCTTTTGCCTTCAGCACTCCTCCTACAGGGAGATTTGCAAAGGTGTAACTGTATAATTTTTGTCTCTGTATTGTTTTTACCTATACATGATTCTGAGGATTTTTGGAGAACATGAAGACATGCACCCACCTGTAATGAGCACTTCTGCAAAGTATTTTTACACAATTCCCTCTTCACATGGCAGAGAGAACTCAGAGCCTGAAGGACTCAAAAGGACAAAGTCCTAGACACATGCATCCCAAAAGCATCTTAATTTGTGTACACATTAAAAGAAGGAGCATTTGACTATAAAGAATGTTTACTAGTAACAGAGAAGAAGAAAACTGAGGAATTCCAATTCAAACACACACAGAGCAAACAAATTCACATTTCAAACTTTGTACCTTACGTATTGTGGGAAATTTTCCATCATATCGATAAAACCATCCAAAAGCTACAAAAGGTAAAGGAAAAGCTGTTTTTTGAAGAAGAGCCAAAGACAGGCTCATACTCAGACCAATCCATGCTGATATGTGTAACTGATTAAAATTTATTTGAAGGCGCAACACCAGAGGTTTGATATTACATTACAAGTTCTTAGCTAAATTCCTGATAAATGGTTCTAGTACATTTAGTCATAAGTTTCCCTTATTGTAATGATACATATTTTATGTCACACGAAAAAAATGCAACAAGGAATCTTCATACAGGCATGTGCATTGCTAAGATTTCTACGGTCACACTCCTACTTTATAGGAGTTTCAGCAAGCCTTATGAAAATTAAACAGGTATTCAAACTCATTCAAGCTTGTGGCAGAACATGGTTTTTGAGGAGATGTGAAAAGCTCCATTTCCCAAGACAAAATATTTTAAGCCACATTCATAAATATTATAAAATATACTGCTAAGTAAAAATATACAAAAGAATATATTACCATAACTTTATATATAAAACACTGCTAACACAAAGCACTCAATATAGTCCATGTTTCTGTAGGGTTGTTAGATTTCCTATCAAGGTGTCTTTAGATGCAATGACAGCAGCAGTGTCAAAATCTTTCACCATTTACTAAAGGCACACACACATTGCCCTAGGAAAACCAAATGGTCAGTTCAATGTCAAGACTGACTGTCAGGAGGAGATGAGACATAGGAAGAATTTGAATCAGGACAGGAAGTCAGGGCTGAGTGGCAAACCTGTTTGTCCTGCTTCATGTTCACTTCATCCATGTCATCTGTTTCAAGTTGGTCATGTGCAACTCCCTCAAAATCTTCTAGAGAAACAAAGGAGGAAAGGGGTGAGGGGACAGAAGTGACAGTAACTGGAGGTTCCCATGAAATGAAAAAGAGATAAGTAATGGGTGACTAGAAGATTACGTGGAAAAAAAAAAAAAAAAGTTAGTGAAGAGATGTTTTCCTACAGAATTGTTAAAAAAAATGGCCCTATTTAAATCAATCTACAATCTCCTCCAGTCCTGAAGAGGATCTACATGTTAGAATCTGCATGTGGACAATTAGTCTGCTATGTTGCGAAGGGAAGCCTGTAGAGTTTGGTGGCTTTTCCTGTAACGGAACCATCAGCAGACTTCCCCAATGTCACACACAAAATAATATAATAAAATAACATGAGGTTCGGAGTTGGCCCAGATCTCCTATAAATTATGCAACAAGCACTTTCCACATTTTTCTTTGTACAATACAATTTTAGTACACTCTCCACATACAAACTGCAGCTTCCAATTTAGCTTCTTAACTGCCAGTTAAGCTCCAATTGTCTTAATTCCCTTCGGACAAATAAATCAGAAAGCCAGCAGCACCCTGGACTGCATCAAGAGCAGCAGGGGCAGCAGGGCAAGGGAGGGAATTCTGTTCCTCTACTCTGCTTCCATGAGACCCCTCCTGGAGTGCTGCATCCAGCTCTGGGACTCCCAATAGAAGATGGATGTGGACCTGCTGGAATGGGTCCAGCAGAGGGCCATGAAAACGATCAGAGGACTGGAGCACCTCTGCAATGAGGAAAGGCTAAGAGGGAGTTAAGGATGTTCAGCCTGGCAAAGAGAAGGCTGTTGGGATACCTTAGGTCAGCCTTTTGGTACCTGAAAGGGGCTGCCAGAAAATTGAAAAGGAAGTTTTTAAAGGGGCTTGTAGTGACAGGACAAGGGAAGAACGGCTTTAAACCTAAAGAAGATAGATTTAGATTAGGTATTAGGAAGAAATTCTTTACTGTGAGGCACTGGCACAGGTTGCCCAGGGTAGGTGGTGGATGCTCCATTCCTGGCCATGTTCAAGGCCAGTTTTGGATGGAGCTTTGAGCAACCTAGTCTAGTGGAAGGTGTCCCCACCCATGGCAGGGGGTTGGAACAAGCTGATCTTTAAGATCCCTTCCAACCCAAACTGTAAAAAGATTGACAGATAAACATTGAACAGAAACAATATGCAAAACAATGCACCAAACCCCCAAGCTATAGAGGTTGATGCTTCAAGCCATTTCTTAGTAAGCCTTATTATTCTTATTTTTCCTCCTGCTGATTGTTAAAAACCGCGACTATTTGAATGGATGTAGATTTTGCAAGATAGGTACCTGTTAAATAAGAGTTATTTAATTATCTATCATATGCTTCCAGCCTTCTGAAAATAATCAATTCACAGCTAGCTTAACTTGGAGACAAACTGGTGGTATATTCCATACAGCTCAGTGATGTGTCTGAGACAAATAGAAGCAGGCAAGTTAGACATCAATTACTTACTTTTGTGTTTGGAACGAGGGGCAGAGTGCACTTCTGCAGTTACAGTTTTTAGAGACTTGGGTGGTTCTTTAGGACCCCAGTCTTCTTCCCACTCCTTTTTAAATTTCTCTTCCTCTGCTGTTATCCTAGAGAAAAAAAAATGCAGTTAGACATCTGGAGTACAAAACCAACAACATCAGTATATATTCATTACCATTAAAATTTTTCAGCATTTTGCTTTTTCTCTTGAATATAAAGCATAATAAACTGCTTCTTCCTCATAACTTAATTCCTTTCATCAATATTGTCATTTACTAAGCTACTAAGCTAATTTGCAAAGTACAGTGCAAGATATTCTTATTTAATATTTAGATTTATAAGGCCTGTTGCACGAACACCTGCACAGATACTAAGCCATGAGTGACACACTACAGTACTGACTGTCACCTTAAATGAAGTAAAAAAACATCTCTCACTTAGCAATTTTTCGTTTTTAGGACAGGAATGACTCACTAGAAAAACTGTCACTTTTAACTGAAACACTGAGTGACAGAACATCTACCTTACACCTAAATCAGATGTCACAATGGAAAATTATACTTAAAAAAACATGTGTCTCCTCTCTATATCTTTAAATATATTTTGATGATTGCTTCCTAAACACATAGTTCTAGGTTGCCATAAAAAGTGACTCTTCTCAAAAAAGAAATGAAAACTGTTGAAATGGAAACCGCATTACATTCCATATTCTAGGAAAATAAGGGGAAAAAATAAAAAAAGAAAAGAGAGGGGAATAGATGGGTACAGACAGAGGACGGGAGTGTTGCACAGTGTAACACTTCAGGAAAAGAGCATGCAAAACAAGTAAATTACCTAGTATGGCACCATGATCAGAGAAAAAAGACATTTCAAACAAAAATTCAGCAAATGCCAAGTATGTCACAACAGAAGGGCTGAATAACCTAACAACATGTAGCTTCATATATGTTGCCTTAAATGATCCAAGATCTATTCTTGACTACAGCTTGCCTTGAACTGATAATGTGGTGCCAAAAATTAGCAGGTCTTATATATATACAATGCTATTTATATTTGGATTATCTTTTGCATCTCTAAATTAGCTAAAGTAAATTGAAAAAATATTCACATGGAGTCCAAACACACTTAAATCTGTAGCTGAGCTCACTATTTAAATTTAGAGGCATTGTCAGGGAACAATGGACAATGTTTTTTTAATTATTTTTTGTTTTAAAAAGTTGGTGTTACAATGTAACTTGCAGTACATAGAGTTAGGGACCTCTGCCATTTGGGCACATTTGAAATTTTTTCAAATGGAAGATACCAAAAAAGGGCATAGCGAGTTCATACAAGGAATTCCTGCAGAAAAGATTCTTAAAAGAAGGCAAGGCATGATTCTCACAAACAATTAATACAGAAAAATATTGTATTTTAGCCTGCCACAACTGCTCATTACATTACAGCTTTAGATTTCACCTAGGTTCCTCTACTACCATTCTCCCTCTTCCTTGCCCAGGAGATTGACACCAACTTATCAGTTTGGATTGTGATATGGAAAAGCTTAAAAGTGCCTGAGAGACACTTAAAAATTATACAAGGAAGTAAAAAGCTGCACTAGATCTTACACTGAGCAGCCCACAGGGCACGAAAGCTCTCCCTGGGTGAGTAAAGATGCTCTTAGTGCAGAACAACAGGGCAGACATCCAACATCCATTATAACAGACAGGCAATCTAGATCTGGAGAACAGAATCATCCTTCAACTGTGATGGCCTGCTTTTAGAGCAGCTTTTGGCTATTGCAAGAATTTCTATAATAGGTCACATTAAAGAACAGGATGTTAACAATTCCCTGGGATCTCAAAAGGGAAATGCATAAGAATTCATCCATGCGCTGCTGTAGAGTCCACAGCAGGACTGTCAGATGATTCTTTTCTTGTGACAGCTGGGGAATATATTTCTTTTTGCACCTTACAAATTCAGAAATCCCTGCTCTTTTTCTATCAGAAAATTTTAGCTAATGCAAATACAGGGAACTTAAATGAATTAAAACGCCCTTAATATGTCAAAGGGGCAAAGTCAAGACTTGAGGGTCAATCTTAGCCCTAAAAGGCTGAATCAAAACAGATTTTTTTCTGCAACTTGCATTTTCATGCAACTTCACAGCATAAATTAGAAGGAAATTTAATTACTGTGATAACTAGTAATTAAATAGTTAATTTCAAACTTGCAAATGTAAAAGAATGTTTAAGTTAAAAATATAGTACTGATCTGTTTCTTAGCAATACTGTTTTTTTTCTCTTAGAATTAAATGTAGTGTTTCAGTGACAACAGAAGTAAGCAAGTTCTGGGACACAGAACTTCCTTAATCTTAAGTTTCTCTATATATTAAAAATACTTTTAAAGTAAGTGCTCAACTTCAATTTCACATTGAATTTATTATTGCCATAAGCCTCATGTTTACAGGTGCTGATTTTCAGATCAGTTTCCTATTCATTAACTGTGGTGGACTTACTCATATGTACTGGATCCTACATTTAGCTAAATGGAAATACTACACAATTTTCTCAAAAGCAACATGCAGAATGTTTTCAGCCAGATGTAATACACAGGGAACCTTTTCCAGGTGGCACATTGCCTGTGCAAAGTTTTTACTCACTGCTCTATTTCTCGGCGATATCTCTCTTCTTCCTCTGCAGCCTTCTGGGAAATCTCCAGCTTTCTTCTGTAACAAGAGGAATCAGGACAACATGATAAAAATAGTATTTTCTGAGTAAGAACCTGAAAAAAGTGTGTCAGCATGCAGTTAGGAAAGACAGAGACAGCAAGTACATTTGTATTGGGGGAAAATGCTCAGTTTCAAAAGTCATCTTTAAGACACCAAAGATTCAGTATGGTTTCCTAGGAACTTTAAGGACATTCCTGACCATTTGGATAATAAGGGCATACCATCTACTTAATTCTTTAAGTAACTACCTCCTTCTGAGGCAAGACTATAGCATGTTTTTATATGAATGTAAAATTTCTGTCTTGCTAAAAATAAACTATGAGTGGATAGCATCAGAAAACTAACGAATATCACACTGAATCATTGGGGTATGACAGGGAACAGAGGGACCCTTCTACTCAAGATGGCTTTGAATGATATGAGCTTTGAAATCCCCGAACATCAAGAGCATCACAGGACAAACATTTTATGAACAGAGACACCACAAAAGCAAAACAAAGTTAATCTGAGCTGAGAATCTTCTCACTTCTGTGAGAAGCATCACAGAAATAATTACATGCTCCTGTCTACCATGCCCTCTCCAAATGCCAGCTAAATTTTTCAGACTGTCCTTCAGAGAGTTCTCACAATCTCTCTTTCTCTTGCTGCTCTTTGATGATTTTGTTGGTCTCCAGCGCAAGCCGCTTCTGATGCATCAACTCCTGGCGTTCCTGCTCACGGAGACGAGCTTCTCTTTGCCTTTCTTCTTCAGTCATGAACAGCTCCTTTCCCTGCAATCAAAACCACCACCCCAATCAGTTGTGGAAATCTCATGACAGCAGTTCTTCTAGGAAATAATTCAAACCCAATTACGTAGTAGCACACTTGCCATTTCCTCATATTGCTCTTCCTGAGGAACACGCCCTGAAAGATCCTCAAAGATCTGACTGCTTACTCCAAGGAGCTACTCTAGTTTCAGCCTCTAAGTTATTATATGCTAAACATCTCAGAAGAGGTTTGGCACTACTGAAGTCAGCAACAACACCGCAGGGATCACACCAAACACATGCAGAGTGTGTCACCCAGAAAAACCTTCACATTATACTTTCTTAAAATCTCACTGAGCAATGAAATGCCAGAGAACAGAACACTGAATGATTCCCAATGTGAAGACAACTACACAGATACTGTGTTTTAATGCTCTTCTGCCTGGCTGCTGCAGAAATGTGTCCTCATTCAGGAACCCAAATACAGGGAATGTACATCCCCAAAACACTGTATATTTTATGCATTTCAGTTGGTTTTGTTCCTGTTTCATTTGCTTTACAATTAAGACATCAGCACTATTTTCTATTCCAGAAAGGTATTTCCATACCTGTTCCGGGTAGAACACTTTGATTACATTAATCTAATTTTCATTCCTGAAATTAAAATCCCAAGTTAATTAGGAAGGTAGGATTCTTCCTGTCTCTAAAGTGCAAAAGTAGACATTTTGAATAAAACCAAGCATTGAGGAACATCTTTGCACCATAGTAGAGAAACTGTTTCCTCGTGCTATCTGTTCTCCAGACAAACACGTCTATTGAGAAGAGATATGCAAGGTGAAGGAGTGAGGAACAGAAGAATTCCATAGCAACAATTTTCCATTTTAAGGATACCACCCCAGTGATGCATGCTGAGGTAGATTTCACATTTTTAAAGTTGTTAACATAACTGGGAGTTGAAACTAAGTCCTTAGGATGTTGGATTCCTGGAGCATAATCCACTAGCCCAGAGTATTTGTTTAAATAATATCTACAGTGCCTTTGGACAACTTCATCTTCTGTTACTGTAAGAGTAGATCAAATAAACTATTAATTCCTTGATGCAGCTACACAGAATACAGGAGCCCTTAGGAATCAGCTGAAGTGACTTATTAAATCTTTTTTTTCCCCCATTTAATTCAGTTGTAAGGCAATTAGAAAACACAGTATTTGATTAGTCTATGGAACTTGATTATCCTCTTGTATACAACTACACATTTTCTATAAGAAGGATTAAAGCAGTAAAAACATTTATTTCAAGTCACACTGAAGTCAGAGGGAAGATTTAATTAATTTCAGCTGGCTTTAGATTAGACGCCAAAGGCCTAGAGTTGTACAGAATAGTAGAAATGAAAAATTGAGCAATTTTCAGTGTGTCAATACACTAATGAGATCAGATAAACAGTTACAAAAGGAACTCATTTGGAATAAGACTAAGGCATCAGCTATTCAGGATTAAAAATTATTTGTCTCCAATTCACCTTTCATGTTTCAGCAGAAGCAGATATCTATTAGAACAGAAGCTCTCAAACATGAGAGACCATTACATTAAAGTTAATTTCCATTCCTTGTCAAGGGAAGGGTTTTGCATTGGCCCACAATCATGTTTTGTTTGAGAATACTTTGTGTGGTATGAAAGAATCACATGCCACTCAAAAATGTCCTGGTTTGACAGAGGCATAGATCTTACAGAGAAACACAGCTTTTGTTTTTATCCATTTTTACCATTTATTTACCCACATAGCAATTTTCTGCTTACAAATGTTCTGCTTTTACAAATATGATACTTACAGCACCTGCCACCACAGAGATAGTCAAAGTACGGCTACTCTTGAGCACTCTGACAGCCTGCAAATCAAAACAAAACAAAAATCAGTGTGAATGAAGTGAGAAAAGGCCAGTATAATGCTGGTTGCCATGGCTGGAATTTCCAGAATTAAACAGAGTGGTACGTATGCAAATCTCTGAAGTGCCGAGATCAATACCCAACCCCTTGAGTCAGGAGCCCAGTATCAAAACATACTTTTTGTGGACAGGAAAACAGGACAGATGTTTAATAAGATGACAACTAAAAATCTAGGAATTAAGAAGACTTGATTTTACCTCTTTATGATCCACATTAGAAAAATCCACTCCATTCACCTCAACAATCTGATCACCAACCTGAAGAAATTAATGCAAATTTTAGTACAGATGCTAAGTTAGTACATATATTAAATGAAAACAAAAAGAGATGTGCTCTCCAACACAATCAATACCACAATCATGGGCAGAGCACAAGGGAAGCTGACTGGAAACTGGTCAGGCTTGCACAACCTCCAACATTGGGATCCCCTATTGCTACTGCTTGTGATCTTATCCTGAGCTTGAAGGAGTATTGGTCTGATCCAGGTCATTCATGTTCTTAAAATTTTAGAAAGTTAGCTTTGTTTGAAATGCAATCACCAGATATTTCTTTCCCATGGGGAAAGAACCCACGAATCCTTGAAGCTGTGAGAATTCCTCATGGTACCTACCTTGGAAGGTGGCAAACTTACCTCTAAGCCCACTTCTGCTGAAAGAGAGCCTGGCTTAACATTGCTGATAAAAATGCCTGGTTTTTGTGTTGGACCACTGGAAATACTGGAAATGTAAAAACCCCAACCATTAACTGGATATAATTTATAGAATAATATTTATGGAAAAATACAGTGTAATACAGTGAGTAGTTTTAGTTGTTTCCTCATAATTTGTTTTTGCTTAAAGAATATTTATGGTATTAGCCAACACTGAAGCAAACACCAAAACTTACCAGTACATAGTCAATGTGTGATAGGTTTATCATCCTAATGTTTTATTCTTTATACCACAAAACTGGTTTTAAAGAGAAACTAAAGAAAAATATTCAAGCTTCTGTATTTTTTCTTACATGCTGAAACTTCTATGTATGCTGACTTACACTGTCTAAAGTATTGGGACACTAATGGTATTTGAAAGTAACACAATGAAGAATCACTAATTATTCACTGAACTGCAACATACTCTATGTATAAAACAATGTTAATTTGTTCAGATTATTTATTAGAAGTAAGAAGGACGCTTCAGAGGCCAACATTTAGCTCAGGAACATTAAGCTGCCACCTAAGCTGGGCCCAAACACAAACTACTTTTTTAGGTTATATATCCAACAAGCGATGATGAGCCACCTCCTCCAGTTTGTAAATAATTTTTTAAAAAACTTTACATCCTCCAAATTGCAGGAAAGAAAAATCCTGATAATTTCAACTATATATTTCTAATTATGTAAGAAATGCTACAATATCTCTTCTACTCCAAAAGCTCCATAAGTATTGCAAAGACAGGAATCCAAGAATCCCAGAATTATATTTATAAAATACCTTGCAAATTCAACATCAGTTTTAGGAACTGGATATACCTTTGTGATGGTATTTTAATTCTGAAAAGGGTCAGAGAAGGCAGGGAGTGAACTTGACAGTGGATAGTGCTGGAATTTGCTATGTCACTGAGTAGCACTTTTAAGTATTTAAAAATGTAAAAGCATTTAAAGGATCCAATTCCATGACAAGTTGTACTAAGACACTTTGTCTGCTCTTATTTTTAAATTTTCAAGTTCTTTTCTTTATGAAAAAACCTTTAACACAGGTAGTTATGCTGTGCCTAAAAATACATAACATGTGCCACATATGTCCTGCTGTTGCAGTTTGCCTTCCTGATCCAGCATGGATCTTTATTTTGCTGACATCATGTCAAAGAAGTATGGAAATAACTGCCTTGAGTGTCCCATTTAAAAAACACTGACATTAAATAAAAATTGTGTACCCACCTGCATCCCATTCCTTTTGTACCAATCAAGCTAATGAAGACTTTCTTCTCTTTATTGTCTCTCCCTCCAGAAGAAACAAGTCCAGCAACACTGCCCTTTGCTTCCTGCAGAGGGATTAAACAATGCTGCAGATGTTAATTCTGTTTTGAATTTGTATCAAGACTACTATAAAATTTCATGTAGCCAGAATGAATCCCAGCCAGCATCAAGATAAGATTCAAGGTCCTATTCAAGGCTCTAAGGTCCTATCCCGCTGGAAATGAATGTGAAGTAGAGTCATTTCAGTGGAGCTGCATGGCTGAGGTGAAAGACTGAACTTATCTATTTGGAGAAGATTACTTAAATAGTCAAACTTTGTCTTCAGAAAAGGGTGAAGGAAAATTAGAGGAAAGTGATATGGAAAAATAATAGTTTAGATGTTCCCTGACAAAAGGGCTGGAGAAATACATGATAAGGCTCACTATTTAACTAAGTCTTTCTTCCTGAAAGCAAAAGAACAGTAATTGTGGTGTTTCTTTTCACTTCTGCAACCCTTAGAAGTCACTTGCATTCAAAGTTGAAATTCCTCCACTAATATGACTAAAATAGGTGAAATAATCTGATAAAGATTTATGCAGTAAAACTACAGCCTGGGAAGTTAATAAGCTCAGGCAAAATGAAGAAGCAATTAATGAGTAAAAGCAATTTCATTTGTGTCCTGCCCTTTCCTTACCTAATAGCTCTAGAATCATTTCATATCACAAAAGATATTCCTCACAGAATACTTTCAACAAGATATTGCATTATGGTAATGCATACAATAGCTTCTCTGATAAGGTCAGAGAAGAAAGGGTTTCAGAACCATTACAGATTCCCCAGAAGACATTTAACAAACTATTGATCTCTTACCCCAGACTCTGACACAAACTGATCCACATATTGCCACTTAAGGGGTTCATCTGGTGAACTGAAAGGAAAAAATAATTTTAAATAATGAGACAAAATAAATGTCAATGTATTCCAGAAGCTACTTTGGAATGGAGCCTTCTCTTTAGCATCCACAGCGTTCTTTGGATACCATCCACATCTGGTATATCTTCCAGCAATTTAAATGGAACATCAAGCAAGCATACAATTATTTGGGCTAGTAAAGGTTGAATATAAAATTGATAAAGCCCTCTCAGGTGAAATAATTTTAGGAAACTCAGAGGAAGACTCTAAAATGAATCATAAGCTTTCGAACATCTTAAACAAAAGTCTACGCAGAGCAACACCTCCTGTCATTAAAATTTCTCAAACATTCCACTTAAAGATTCAGCTTTTCAACAAAAATTGCAAGACCAAAACAATTTTAAATGTTTCTAAACTCTGAAGACATCATCAAATGCTACATACACAAAGAAGCAGTGGAGCTCTCTGTTAAGCTAGGGGCATTGATAATTAAATTTCCAGGAGATGTCTGTGACAAACGAGGAAATAGAAATTGGTTCATTTAAGTAGGCAATTGGTATAAAATCAGATTCATCAAGAAGACATCTGCCCGTTCATTAAAAAGGAAGTGACATTTTAATCAGCATTCACACATTTTCATAATTAAACACAGATTCTTTGGATAGAAGAGGCTGTATGAAAATGAAGAATCTGTTTTCAAATGAAAAGCCATTACCTTTTGACAGGTATCATGCCAATATCTGAAAAGGAAAAATATTTTGTTAAGTTTCTACAGACCACGAGTAATGTATTAGTAGCAATCTTTGGTGATAGAGGTGATTTTTTTTGTGTGTTACTTACGTCTAACTTTTATGGACACGACTTTCTTTGTACGAATGAGGTTTATGACTTCTTCATGTGTGCAGGACGAAATGGAATATCCATTTATGCGCACGACCTCATCTCCAACCTCAAAAATCAAAGGGAGAAGAAAAAGTAATTGTGAGTTAATGGTTTTAAAAGTTTTTAAGATTGGATACAATCTGGCAATCATTTTGATGCAAAGGTTAGATAATGTTGATCCATGAATACATTCTGAATTTCAGGTAATGTCTAGATCAGACTTACCTGTATTTAATTAATACCAAACACCAAAAGAGAAAATTAATGGCCAAATAACAAGTTTATAAATACTGTCTACTATACATCAGATTTGTACTCCACAGATTACCTTAAAAACAAGAGTCTGTGTCTTAATTCAAATAATTTTGGAGTTATTTTCTTCTTTTATGCTTCAGAAGTTAATGTTTGCTTTTACCATACATTTTCTGAGATATCTTCCTTAATATATTTGATCAATAGGAAATGAAATTTGGTCTTAGTATCTTGCTTGATTCTGGATTGAGAAAATGTATTATTTTAAGGGAATTTACCTCTTTGTCTGTTTGGGGAGCCTGCTAACATTTATCAGCAATACAACAGCAGCACCCCAAGGACACGCCCTGGCAGTGTTCAATTTAATAGTGCAGAACAGACAGGGTGCTTTCAGCCCCTTCTATAAAATTTCAAATTTTATTTATCAAAGTACAATCAAAAAATTTCTCTTTCTCTAATATAAATCCAAATTTGATATGCTACGATAACTAGAGAGAATTTTCCAAGTTTTTATGAACTTTGTCCAATGATCCTCTTATCCAGGTAGGCTGAGAAGGAATCAGTGATGAAGATACTGCCTATTTAATTTAAGGTAGTGCCTTACTATCTGCTCAAGATTACACTGAAAAATGCCAGCTCCTGGCTTGAGCACCATAAGCAAAGAGTTTTACTTGGTGTGAACCACATGATGTGTCTGTATGAAAATTAGTGCATGATTTCTTCCATTATCAATGCAGACCAATCCACTGCACAGTAAAATACACAAATGATTACCAGGAAATTACCTTGACAAACCACCAACAGTATCATCTTATACCTCTGATCTCCACATGGACAACATGAAATACTTTGGGTTTCCTCCTCTCCAGTAGCATTTCCTCTGAACTATTGTAAGTATTTTTAATGTAAAATATATTTGATGAGACTCTTCTCATTAACAACAACAGCATGGGATTTTGTTTTTAGTTAATGAAACTTTGGGTGCATCCTCACAAATGTGTCTGGTTTCATGGCAGCATTATCCCTAGTTAATGATTGCCTAAAATGTTCAATTTCAAGACTCAAGTGTCAAGCTCCCAAATTTCATTTTAGGCTTAAGTTTTCCATGTTGGTATCTCCATTAGGCTGATTTCAAGTTTCAGCAAAGCTAAAGCAACTGTAATTTTATTCAACAAAATTTGGGTGGAATGCATTATGAAGTTTGTTAAAAAAACTAATCTACAATTAATTTCTTGAGAAGCTCTGTGCCTTCATTTAATGTGAGACGAGTGAGTGGAACTCTAAGTAGATACTCCTCAATAAAGTTCCTGTTCTAGAGACTGTAATACACACAGAGACACAACATTGGGTGGCAGGACATTAGGCATGCTGTCACCTTCTTCCTTTTTTCATATTTTAAGAATGACTATTGAATCTTCCTACTGGGATCTGTCGAATTAAAAACAAAACAAAACAAAACAAAACAAAAAAACCCCCCAAAAAACCCACAAAAAAACCCAACAAAAAAAACCAAAAAACAAACAACCAAACAAACAAAAAAAACCCCTACCAATGTAACTTCTTTATCTCTTTCACAAGCTTTTCTAATTCTTCAGAGAATTATCCCATGCTCTGCACAAAACATTAACCTGTCCATTCTACCATTATTGCTCATGTGTGACACTTTCCACTGAAGCTGAGGACTTTTGTCTGACACAACACAGCACTAGATGGCTACAAAGAAAGAAAACTGTCCTGAAGAACGGAACACACTCGCAGAGGCAGAACAGGACTGTGGTCCCTCGCCCCTGACCAGAGGGACACCCACTCCCTCTGCTGGGCATCCAAAAAAAATTCACCCAGGGCAATGGCCTGCACTCCTAAGAGCTTGACAGTCAGATTTTTAAAATAATCTTTAGTAAGAACAGAGATAGGTCAGTAGTGAAGGCTTTTGAACATACAACCTGTGGTAAAAATACAGAATCAGACAAGAAGAGCACATGAGGTCTGCAGTCTATAGTTACACCCTGATAGCTCTTGCTGTCATTTGCTTAACCAACTTCTTCCAAAGATTCAAAACCACATCCATCCACGCCATCCCCGTCCATTTTCTGCTGATTTTACACATGGTGAAGTGGAGCCTTTTTGTTTGTTTTTTTCTTTTAGTTCACGATCTCCTCTTTACTCACGTCTTCCACATCATGCAGACTATATATAACAGACCGTGGAGCCTGGGTTTGCACAAATCCAACTCTTTAAAAGAGTTGGATACTCTTACTGACTGCAATGCCTTAACACAGAGAAACCCCCCAGTTTTAGGGCTGGAAATGACAATTCCATCATGGGGCTTCTGTATCAGCAGAACTCATGTTCTGAGGAGGTCAGCATTCACTGAGCCAAATCTGTTCCCATCTCCCCAAGAGGCACTTGCAAAATTATAAATGCACACAAGAGCATATTTTATTTTTCCCTCCAGTAGGAATGAGCTTTTCCAATACAGACATTTTAACACTCTCCTTTGCTAGACTGTCATCTTATTTCTGAAACTCAACACTCTTCACTCAATGTAAGGACATTTGTATTGCTGACAGACAATGACTGAAGCTGCTTTACAAATAACACAATCTAGGCTGAACTACAGGAGATGTATAGGCATACAGCAAACTGGTTCTCTTTAAGATACTTGAACAGCTTTTCCAGAACAATGGTATCTAATATTGGGGTAATTAATAGCTTTTTCATGTATTTTGTTACTTTTGTACAGGTATCACTGTATACCAAGCTAATGAATCAGAGCTGTAGAGATAAAAGTCTGTGGGACTGAGCAGAGTAGAACAGTAACAATTATTTTGGTATTATATCACAGTTTCCCCTTTCCCTATCAAACAGAGAGATGACAGACTTTTTAGAAAAAAGATGCAAACCTAACTTTTCTGAAGTAAAATGCCTATTATGTCTAACTTTTAACATGAGAAATATAATATTTAGTGCTTCTAGGAAATTGAAGGGCTTCATATAATAACATCAACTGTTTCAAATTTCCCATTTGGTATACTGCTTCCACTTTCATCATTCACACCAATCTCTTTGTATTCAGCAGAATCCTCACACACAAGTATCAAAAAGCAGTGTTGGGGGGGGGGGGAGGAAGATGAAGTCCATTTCTTAATGGAAGGGCAAAACACTTGTGCCTTTTAGAGAAACTGCAGTCAAAAAAGGGCCAAAACTACAAGGGCCACAGAGAACCTTCATCATTATTTGGTGATTTTAATGTAACTTGGAAAGTACTTCAAGGAGAAATCATGCAATTTGAACTGGAAATTTTAAAAGCAGCAGGATGTAAAACTGATGGTATAATAGAAAATCATTATACCTTTCTCAGACGGCATTTTTGGGATTGAAAATGTGTAGAGATTTTGTTAAATAAAGCAGGTGGGTGAAATTTCAGAAGCAGTTGGCTTTACTGTGAGACAGCAATTTAGAACAATGGGCTGCCTGTCAGGTCTTGTTATTCAATGAGGTTCAGAAAGTGCCAAGTGCCACCTATTATTCAGGCACTTTAGGCTGAGCTTTAACACCACATATCAAAAAACAGAAGCCAGGGAGTTACAGGAGCTGCAAAGCACCATCTGCCCATATTAATTCATATAACATAACCCTAACAAATTCAGAGTCAGCCTCAAGCATTCCTCTCCCTCATTGTGCCTACTTTGTCTGCTAAACCCTAACTATGTTCTGAGTTTGTACACTCCGGCCCAAAAATCCTTTAAAATCCCCCCCCACTGAGACCAACATGTCCTATGATGACCTCGATCACAGAAAGCCATGAGGCCTTTTTGTGTACAGAGAAAGCAGGAAAACTGACATCCTAATTAGGAACACGACAGCTGAATACCTCTCCTTATCCAGTGACTGTGTCAAAATGTTATTCTGAAACAAGCGGAGAAGCAGAGCTGCAGCACAGCATTAACACGAATGCACTGGAATGGCAATTTAAGGCAGTGGCTGTCAAGTCCTTTATTGATCAGTGTCATTAATGCCTTCCAATATTTCCCGGATGTTTACAAAACCATGTAAGTGACTGGTCTTGATCTTTTTCTCAAGTTTCTAGCAGTTGAGGAAGAAGCAGATGGAATCTCTCCTACTGAGCTGACCACAGCCCAGGAACTACTCCCTTACACACTTCCCATTCTTGCTGTGTAGAGGATGAGGTACATGAACTTCTGTAGTGCAAACTCTGAGAGGGCACAGCAATGTCCTTTTCTGCAGCTGGCCATTGGCAAATCCCAGGTTTAAATTAGTCTGACAACACACAGAGCACAAGTTTTGTGCTGAGCTGTAACACCCTCTCAGTTCTAGCTACCTATAGAATTGGTGGTTTTGTTCTAAGGAGTTTCTAAAGCCTCCCCCTGGATGCACCTGTCATACATGCCAGTAATGCACCTGTGCAGAGCAGGCTGACAGAAACAGAACTAATTCAAAGGAGATTCTGAATGGGATATATAGGCATGAATGCACAAACAGAAGGGCATGCACATGCATACAAACAGAAAGAGGAACAGTTAAAATCTCAGAAAGCTTTCAGCATGAGCGACACAAACACAGAACCTTAATTTCAATTACCTTGTTGACAAGTAATTATTTTTATTTTTTAATCTAACATATTAGTGAGGGAGAATTCTAGGAAAATTCTAATTCTAAGGGAATACTGAAGCATATCTACAAAACATGCTAGCTTAATTAAACACTGTAATGAATCATGCTAGTCTAATATATTTTGGACTAGTGTTAAACATAATCCTTAGCCATCGATACTTTCAGCACATAATCAGACTTGACAAATTAAAAGTAGCCAGACGTATTAGCCTTTCCAGTCAGAAACTCAGATCTTTAATACACCTTAGCAGATTTAAAGTCTGATTGAAAGATGCAGACATTTGGCACAGCAATTTCTCACTTCTCTTTTCACTAAGCAATGCCACATTCAAAAAGAAACCAAACACCCAAAACTTCATTCATGCAAATTGGCTAACTATTGCAGTGTTTCTACACATAATTATTTTTGCCAACCTTATTGGCAAGTGCATGTATCCAAAATTCAATCACAAGAAAGTGCAATTCTGTGCAGTACAGATGACACTGGGAATAGCAAAAAATATGTTCTTTCTTTCATTGCATAAACCAAAACCATCACAATTTATACATGAAGTTTAAGTAAATGTTTCATTACACTATTTTCAGGTGTGCAAGAAGGAATTAACACATTTAATATTTATATGCCCTGCTCTACATTTAATCAGAGCTTGGCAACTTAAAAGCACTCTTCCACAGTCTAGAGAGCTTCCTTTCCATCTGCTTACATATAACTGTTGCTACTCATGACATATAAACATTCTAGAAAAACCTTTAGCCTTCAAAAATTATCATATCCCAAACAAGAAAAAAAAAAAAGCTTTACAAATCATTAAAACCAGCAAAATGAACATTTTTAATGACTTGATTCGCCACTGATACAGTATTTTTTATCATGCCATTGCCTTATATACCTTAGGAATTCTATTAGAAGAGACAAAGAATGTCTTAGCAATTTCTAAATGTTAAAGAACAACCCTTAGCACCTAACATGAATAGAATTTTCTTACCTGAAGTCCAGCATTGTCTGCCTGTCCTCCTTTAACTAATTGGGAGATGAAGAGGCCACAGTTGAATTCCACTCCACCTCTTACACTTAATCCAAGCCCTTCAGGATTCAAACGATCCAATCTCACCTCTTTCAGCTTTCTGCAAAAATGGAAAACACTTGAGTGTTCAGCTGCATAACACCTTGTCTCAATAATGTTTTGTATGAAAGTTAGACAATATAGGCATTAAAAAAGCAAGTTCACTAAAGTTTGGATGGACGTGTGTTAACTAAAACCATGAAGTTTATTCATATGAAAATATGAATTTGCAATAAGTGAAACCGCTTTAGAGGGTTAGAGCCATTAGATTTTTTATTATTATTATTAAATGCAGGGAAAATGAGAAAAGATTGGTTTTCACTCCTTTACCCTGATTTTCCTAGATTAAACTACTAAGGAAACAATTCAAGAACAGTACAGGTAGCTGTACTTCTAGCAAATATAGCGAAAGTAAAATAATTATGCTCAACTCTACACAGATGAACAATATTTTATGCTGAATTTACCTTGAAACTCAGTATTTCCTGCTTGCATTTAAGTTAACTGCATTTGTTGTTGTTGTTCTGCATTCTCTTACCGTGACCGTTTGGGTGTAAGCTGATCATATTCCACCTGGTGTTTTAATGGGATGAGTGGGCGGATAGCATCAAACAGAGGCAACCTGCTTGGTTCATTGATCACGAGTTTCAGGTCCCCCACAAGCACTGGGAGATTCATAGACCTGCAAAAACACAGTGACAAAACAAACACAGGTAAGCAACACACCAACAAAAAAGCTTAATTTTATAAGTTGTTGTGCATATGGCTTCAATATTTGCATGTCCTTTCAAGCTACCAAAAAGATATTTATGCAGTTACTGGTTTGACAAACGCAAAATAGCCCCTGAGAAAGCAAACCTCCTGTAAATAAAGAATACTTGCTTCAAAATATCTGAAGTCTTCTACACATTCACTTGATCTTTTAAGGTCATGCACATCACCTTTACAGATGAAACCTTCAATTTCTTTTTCAGAGTACCCACAAAATTTACTTTCCAGATTAGATATACCTGCCCAATGGATTTTTGTTTCCTTATTATTTAGGGATGCTCATAAGTAAATCTAGGCTACAAGCTCCTTCCTTTTCTGAACTTAGAGGACTGACAAATTGTTTCAAGCCAGGAAAAAAAGAATCACAATATTCAGCAGCTAAAGCAATGACTTTGCTTAAGTTTCAATTTTTGTTCAAAATCAAATTTGAAGGGTGATTAAATAATTAACAAAACCTACAGAAGTTAAACTGCTGGGAACATCTCTTTCATGAGAGCTAAGCAAAGTGGTCTCCTTGAAATTTTCAGCACTGAGATAGTTACAGGTCTACAAAATATACTCTGTTGTACAGCTGTAGGAGTGGAGGAGTAGCCAAGATTCAGTGGAGCTAGTCCTATAAAATATTCAGTTAAAATTTTTCTGCATTATTTGCTGTTCCCTTTCTTTTAATTTACATTTCCTAGAATACAACATTTCTGGGGCATGGACGCTGAAAATACAGATCAGGAATTGGAGGGATTAGAGGTCAAATACTTCTGGAAATGCTATTCACAGTGAAGCAAATATTAAGTGCTAAGTCCAACAGCAATTGTACATATTTTTGCCCTGGGATATTTCATAATGTATTCCCAGAAAGTGATACATCATCATTATATGTTCACAGAGATATTAAAAATTTTGCCCAAGTCATTGCAATTCTGGAAATTGAAGGAAAGTTGCTATATGCATTGTTAATTTTGTAACTGCAAGAAGATTTTAAATAATTCAGATCTGCTGAACCGACTGGCTTTCCAAACAAGTCTTTATGAATGGAAAAGCAATTAGACAGACCTGAGTGAAACTGAATCAGATATGCAGCTGAATACCCCCATAACTACACCTCGGTGCAAACATCAGATGGAAACATCTACATTTCACTCTGCTGAGAAGCTTTTAATTACAATATTAATGGAAACAATATCTATCAGAGCCACTTGTCTATGATTAGTGGAAAATATACTCTCATCTTCTTTGAAAAACAATGGAAAAATAGGCTGATGTCATTTGCAACGAAAAAAGTCTGATGCGAGTGGTTTAAATCAGTTCAGCAAGAGGATTGGTAATAGGCCTATCACCTTTCCAATTTTTTACCACTGTGTTGTAATAAGCCAGAGTCATTAAAGATGCCAAACAGATTCCAAGACTAATTTTTTCCAGCTTTCTGAAGGACAGCTGTAAAATTTTAACCTGAAAAAATTAGCAAAAAAATCTTTGAAAAGCGATGTCAGTGTTTCAAATAAATAAGCATTATTTGGAAATATTAATGAATTTTATTAATGTCCCCTTCCTGTTTCCTAAGAATAGTTTTTTCATGTAGGAGCCTCCCCTCCGTACACCCCTAAATATGAACCCACCAAACTCTTAAAAAACTGCCAAGTCATGAAACCAAAGTAACTTTATAAGTGATTACAGACATGCTCCTTCTCTGCCTGCAGGTTATGCTGTGAAACCACAAGACTTCATTAAACAGGATAAAACCCTCTTACTTCACCTACATTTCTAACAGCATATAGAAAATTTAAAATTGTGAATATTAATTCTTCAAATTTAAAAATAGTAGTAAAATTCTACACAAACACATATAAAGCTAGATCTTACTGGTGGTACATCCGCAGCACATCATAAAGGTAATCCTTCTCCGCTTCATTGTCAATTAACAGATTGACCTGAAAACCCAAAGACATTATCGTTAATCTCTGACTTAATATGCTGAACATGAGAGCCTTTCACAGATTCTTAAGCCACAGAGCAAAGATTTCATCAAGGAAAAAGAATTTTTTAAAGACAAACATGTTTTTGCAGTAGAATATTATCTCACAATGTCACACTTATAATGAGACTTCCTAAAATTATTATGACAACAATTAGACAAGGTGGTGAATCCCAATATATTCTGTATTTCCCCTCAGCAGTAGTATTAGTACAGTAATATCATATTTGTCTTACCTGATAATCACTGTACTCTTGAATAAACGTCTTCAGGAACCTTTTTGGCCACTCGTTAATGTAGCACATGCTGTCACAGACAAAACTACCACGCTGAGATATAATCTCTGTCCTGCCGTCCAAACCACCGATTTCAGGAGCTCACTTATAGCATTATGCAAACTGCTACACCTCTCTTCCTCTTTGCTCCAGCTCTTAACTGATAGAACCTGCTAGTTATTCTTTCCTCCCCCACTAATAGTACCTTTACTTAAACCAGTGTCATATTACTATGCCCGCTCTTGGATAATTACAGTAAATTAAAGCAAAAGAAAACCAAACCCAAATTCTTACATGAGGAGTTCAATTTATATTCAGTGATAGTGAGACCCCCACTAATCTTACTTGTAGTGAGAGGTCACATCACATAAGTTTTACGTCTGGACAAGCCTGATGTTTAGGAAAACAATTTACATCTGACCTAAAGGGTAATATTACTGTGACGTGAAGACTGAGAAGCAATTTGCATACTTAAAGAAAAGCCCTTTCTTTCTAGGTTTGCAATGGTTTGTATTATGTTCTAAACTAAATACATGCTTCATATTCCTTTTGTCCCACTTGGCCCTCTAAAGCCAGCAAGACTTCACATACCAGTGGTTTTCTGTTACTTGTACCTCCTGGCTCTCTAAAGCTGGCAAGGCTTCCCATACAGGTGGTTTTCTGTTACTTGTCTCCTCTGGAAAAAGACACTTTCAAAACACCTAAAGGCCAGAAAGCTACAAGCAGGTCAAGATTGCTTTACAGTTATACCAGAGAGTAAACCCAGTTATTCACAGTGAATTTCAAAACACAGAGGATGAAATCTGTCTTAAAAGGAAATAAAATGTTTGCAACCAAAGCTTCAGCAATAATATGCAGAGACTCAAGGCAAGGCTAATTGTAAAGGTATAACTCAAGGTAAAACTAATTCCAGTGTCCATTTTTCACTTCCCTGACAAGTAAAATACACAGCCCAATCCCCAATGCTAGCTAAGATATTGTACGACCAGTGTCCCACAAAGAATATTGAATGTTTAAGTGCACCAACCTGACACAGCAAAGAGTAAAACTATCATCACCTCTTTTTCCTGACAGGGAAAGCAAAGATTTTAAAAACATTCCATTTTTCTCCTGATATGCTTGCTGGTGGATACATCCCCATTTCCTCTCAGAAAAGGGAGGGCCAAATTTAAATTCTGCTATATCTTCTGACAAAATATTTAGTCTTTCTGTTTGACTCCTGCATTTCTCATCCTACACCAGCAACTTCCTTATCATCTGACAAAACCCAACACCCACATGATTTCTAATATATTCAGAATGCTACAGCTGGGTTAATCCTCCTGGGCCACCCCTACTAATGGGTCATTCTCCTCCTGGTGCCTTCTATTCCATCAATTCACTGCATCACAGCCACTTGCATCTCTTGCCATTTTCCTAATTCTTTAACTCCTTGGGGTAAAGTCTTACTGTAGACATATGCTTTACCTGGACTTATCATCAGCTTCTAAAAGCTGACTCTAATTCCATAAATCCTAAAATATCATGCCTTCCACTATGTTAAAAAAAATTAAAAATCGGTGGTGACATGGTACAACTTGGATTTTAGTATCTATTTCTCAAGAAAATGACTGTAGAGTCATGACATAGGTGATTTCAAACTTTTTAAACCAAGGGTATTTAAGACAAACATCTGGACACAGCGCTGGACAGTCGGTTCTTGGCAGCCCTGAGCATGGGAGGGGTTTGGGACAGACAACCTCCAGGTGTCCTTCCCACCCTCAACCCTTCTGTGATTATTTAAAGAGTCTTCATACTAGTTGTATCATTGATAATCCTAAAATACAAAGAGTTGCTCACACTATTTCTCACTACATACATTCCACTGTTTTTCATAGAAATTAATAAAAAGTCATCACACAATCTGCACCCACATACATACAAACAAACAAAAAAAGAAGTCTGTCAAGAAGTCTACCTAAGTTTATTCAGTAGAATAGAAGTTGTGGGAAGGAAAAAGCACTTTTTGGTGGGGAAAAATTCAGATGACAATAATGCACTACGTTAGCACTATCCCAATATGCCAGGTTTCAAAGAAGAGTGTAAAGTCCTGTTTAAGCTACACAAATTTTGGAAAACTATTGAAGGAAAGGGAAAAACTGGTCAGTATGTTTGTATATATTACATATTTTACATTGCTGCTTGGTTGATAGGGAAACTGGTTAAAAATGCTAAGAAAAAAGGAACTAAGGAAAAAAAAAAAAGAAAGAAAAAGTAAACATCCAAGACTGTGGATGCCACAGGGGTCACTAGAAGCCAGATGATACAAAATAAAAAACAAAAGACCTGTTTCAATGTCTTCTAAGTCAGATAAAGCTGTCACTGATATCTGCTTCCCAGCTGTTTGCAGCAACACTGACACTGCACCTTACGTTATCAGGGGTGGGGCTTGAATGATTTATGAATTATAGCAGCAATGAAAGGGGGAAGGTTTAAAGTTCAAGACAGTAACCACCCACTTAGAAACCAGAGTCTTTACAGGAATGTTGCACAACCCACGGCTGAGTTATACAGTAATAGGGAGCAAGAAACAAAGTGCTAGATGGCTACAGTCATCATAATGGAATATCCAGGTCCTGAATGTTTCTGAACTCCGGTTTGACATGCAGAGTGTTTTTGCTGCCCCTCTAATTCATCCCAACAATCCTTTAGCGAATGTGTTTATTAGCAGGTGACAGATACTTCCATAAAAGTAGAATTACATTACTTGGCAGAAATTGTGTGTCCTTACTGACAAAAATAATACTAAATAAAATCAACCACAACTTCCTTCACAAACCAAACCTCCACAAAACACTACAGCAAACTTTAATCCGACAGAGTCCCAAACGGCTTGGCAAAAATACCTTTTACACACTAAACTACTTTCCTCATCCTTTCTTTAATTAGAGCTGTTTGAGCGCTCCTCGCTGGTACAATTTTGCGCTCTGCCGAGCACTTATTTAAGCGGGTAAATGACAGCAGGACGGTGCCAGGCAGCCGGAGCCGCTCCGTGTACCCAGCGGGTTTGCACATGAGAAAACAAGGGGACGTTAAGGTGGAACCACAGCGGGCACCGGGACTTCAGCACCCGCCCCGAGCAGCGCCGGCTACAACGGGGCATTAAACAAAAAAATAAACTTATCTAAGCCCTGGAAAAGCTCGTGCGCTGGGCAACGTTCCTCTTCTCTCTCTCTTTCTCAGGGTTTTAACCCCCATCCCGCCCTGCAGGCTGCCACCCGCGCCGCCGGCCGGGCAGTGCAAAGTCCCCGAGCTCTTCTCCCTTCCTCCTCCTCCCCGGGGCAGAGCCGTGCCTGGCCAGGGGGGCTGTGCCGCCCTCAGCCTGTGCTCCAGGCGGGGAGGCGGCCCCGGCTGTCCCTCACCTTGTGGCGGAACTCGCGGGCGACGCGGCGCTCCATGGCGCGGTGCGGTGCGGTGCGGGCGCTGCGCGGGTGCGGCGGCTGCGCGGGCGGGCGGAGAGACCGCGCCCCGGGGCGGTGGGAGGCGCGCCCGCCGCCGCCTCCAGCATCCCCGGCACGGCACGGACACTGCCCGGCACCGCCACCCGCCCTGGGCTTGCGGAGAAAGGAAAAGGAAAATAAACATCCATCCATCCATCCATCCATCCATCCATCCATCCATCCATCCATGGCCCCCCCGCCCCGCCGTGTGCCGCTTGGGCTGTTTTTTACAACTGGTCCTCCTCAATCAGCTCTCAGCTCCCATACCAATTTCTCTCCTGTATTTGCAGGTGTGCACGCATGTCAGTTAAACTAATAATTAAGGAAAGCACGAAGATGTGAGCTTTAAAGCATATTAACACCTGGGTGAAAAACTAACTAACCAACCAAAATCTAAGCCTAAACAACAGAAAAGAATTGCTTCAATAAATTGTTGTATGACAAATAATCTCAACTTCTTTATTTTTAGGTAAGCAGAGTGAAGCTGATGCATCACTGTCAAAATGAGACTTCCCCCAGCCTTTCCCACTAACACAATGGTGTTGCTTACAAACAGAGTCTCTGTGAGTAACTGCAGAAGAGTCAAGCTCCGAGCGCCTGAAAAGGAACCTGTTTCGGACTAATCTCTTTTGTCTTGAGCTGGTTCTTCTCCCACTTTCCCCTCTGTAGTACAAGATGATAGATTTCCTCAGTCAGGAGGGCAGTGAGTGGAGGACACCTGCTCACCCAAGTCTCTTGGTCTCCATACAAAATCACCTTTAGCCATCTATAGCTCCAGAGAGCAGAGTCTGCTTAAGGACAGGGAACTTACCTCTCCTCCTTCCAACCTAGTGGAAACTTGTATGAATACACATAAAAGCATGATTTAAAAAAAAGAAATCCATACTGCCATAAAACCCCCTGCATCCTATTTTATTATTTCTGTGTGTTAACTTTTGTAAGCTATCCCACCTCCTTAGAAACTGCTCTTAGCCCTTTCAGATGGTTTTGATGTATTGGAACATTTACACTACCCATTTCTCATATCAGGTGTCAGGAATATGAGAGTAGTGCATATTAAATCTGTATATAAAAATAAATAAATACTGTTGTTCTCAGAAAACAATTTTCTCTTGCAAAGTTGCAAACAAATTGTAACTATTAATGCATAAATCACTTTTACTTAAGTTCCAGTACCACACAATACCAAAAAGCTATTCACTCCACACAGAAAAAGAATTAAACACACAGATATAGAATTTCTTCCATGCACATGCAAAACAAAACTATCTTGTATTTGAAAAGAGGAAGAAGGAGCTAAAAAAATTTGATGCATCCATTAGAACTCATGCATGTTGCCTTTAAATTTCCATATAATCTAAGAACAATCATTGATATCTATCAATCATTTCTAGAAGGCTTTACAGGAATAGATTTTATACAAGCTCAAAGTTACGTACATTTGAAAGGAAGTAACTGTTTTTTATAATACAGATAAACTTCTTAGGAATCAGAAACTCCTCCACATAGTAAATAATTGTGGAATTAACTTCACTTGGTGATGTGAAAACTGCTCCAAATCATCATGTAAAGGACACAACGCAGAAAGGATGACAAACAGGGTGGGCTGTTAGTCTGCTGTTACATGAATTCCTGTGCTCTACTGTGTGTAAATACAGAGCAAGCAAACCCACAAAGCTAACTCGTGCTCCAAAACTAACAGTTGTATAATCAGTAAATTTATGAGATGGTTCTGAGGTTTTCATTGTTTCAAATGCACCATATATTAAAAGATGGTACAATTATGGCTGTTTAGTATTTTTAGATAATGAGATATTTCCTAGGAAGAAATGAAATTGCATCTAAATTGCCTCTAAATTATCTTCAATTCTTGTTTGCTACTTGTGGCATAAAGGGAAACTAACAAAGCGAGCAGCCCATTTAGTGGGCAAAGAAATACATTAAAGTGTGTTTTGTAACCTGATCCCTGATGCTTTTATCTACTTTCTCTACTTCCATTAATGTAATTTGGATCAGTGAAAGTGCACCAAAGCCAAACACATGCTGCACTCAGAGCAGGTATGGGCTGAGGCTACAACATAGTTCTAAAAATCTGCTTGGGGTTATTTGGAAAAGGCTGTGTCAAAGTTAAAGGATATCTTTTTATTCCTCACGTTCTTTTCTCTCCAGCACATTCTCCCTCCAACACTTACAGGAGGGAACAGAATTCTCAGTGAAAACATCACTAGTTTTCCATCATTTCATTAGAAATGAAACACAAGAAACACAATCCACAGGGACAAATTACAAAGGCAGAAAAGAGATCTTTTTAATGACTTACTGTTAACAGACTTCCCAAAGCAGTCAGAAAAGGCCCCTTTTTATCTGAGACAGTTTCTCACCTGGTATGGGCAGCTTCTAAAGCTTCTGTCATAAGATATGCAAACCTGAGGAATGATGGGGAGAGAGACAGCAGCAGATGGGAAAGGGAAAACAACAGGGGAAAGGTAACAGTGAGAGGCGAAAAGGGAAGAGACATAATGGAAGGAAACAAATTTAATAATAAGGGATGAAAAAAAGGAAAGAGACGAGGAATAAACATAGAAAAGTCTCCAAGCGTGGAGAATTTATAGTAAAAAATCAGAAATTATCAGGAGCTATGGAAACCATCCATACGCGTTAGCCGCACGCTGCATTCAGTGTCTGTCTCACTTATACCTGTGGTTACTCAAGTCCTGACACTTGTTCCAGCGGGGCTTTGCTCCGCGCTGAGCACGGGCAGGGTTTGTGAGCACGGGCAGGGGTTGTGAGCACGGGCAGGGGTTGTGAGCACGGGCAGGGTTTGCCGCTCCAGCAGGATCAGGGGCATCCCGGCCCATCCGCGGGGTGAGCGGGAGCAGCCCCGGGGCGGCGGTGCTGCCCGGACACCGGGACACGAACCGGTTCCCCAAACCCCGCAGGGGGACAGGTGGAAGGGAAGGTGTGCGGGCGGCGAGGCCGGAGCCCGGCACGGCCCGGGAGAGAGAGGAGATGGATAGGGGAGGGCAGGGAGCGGCCGGAGCCCGCCGTGGGGCGAGGGGCGGTGTCCGGGGGTGCCGGGGCAGGGCGGAGGGCGGGCGGCGGATAAACCCCCCGGCCGCCCCGCCCGGGAGGGCGGGATGAGTTTGAGGCGCAGGTAGCGGCCGGAGCTCCGTGGGAAGCGCTGACGCTCTCATGGAGACCCGGTTTCTCCTCGGGGCGCTGCTGTGCGCCTGCCTGCCCTCGGGTGAGTGTCCCGCCGGCTGGGGGATGGCACGGCACAGCATGGCACGGGAGGGCGGGCAGGGCAGGGCAGGGCAGTCCTGGCCATCACTAACCTGCCCCCGTTCCCTTCCAGCCCTGTGCCCGTGGGGGGCCCGGGCGCAGCTCCCGGCGGACGGGGACCCGCCGCTCCCCAGGTAAGAGCCGGCCGGGGCGCTGGGGGCTCCTCCTGGGCTGGCGGGGTGTGTGCGCTGCCCGGGCCGAGCCAACCCTGCTCTTCTCTCCCCTCAGCCGAGGCAGCACCGCGGGACCCAGGAGCAGGGCCGGCCTGGCCGCGGCGGGGCAGGTGAGGAAGCGGGGCGGGTGAGGATGCGGGGCGGGCACCACGGCACCTCACTGAGGCGGCCGAACCACCGGGATGTGCGGCTTCCCCCCGGGAAGACCCTGGAAAGAGAGCATCCCCAAATTGTATCTATGGCTCATGAGGCCTGAGGAGTTCAGGTGGTGCCCATTTCCCAGCGCCGCCGCCTGGGGAGACCCCTCTGAGGGGGGCTGGCTGTTCTGGTTCTCATCAGGATGATGCTCTGCTCGTATCTTGCCTCAATAATGGATCTGTAAATTGCTGCCATACCATCCGTGTTTTGGGTTGCTGTTCTACCCTTGCTGATTCTTTTTGACTTGCTTTAGAGCGTGTATTTTATCCCGGCCACGATGAGTGTCAGTCCTGAAGGAAAGTTTAGTGTTAGAGCAGCAAGAGAAGGTTGTGTGACTCTACTTCTAGCTTGTTCAAGACGTTGTGTTGTGCAAAGCATCCTTGCTCGAGGAAAAGCTGAGGTCTGGTCTGGCTCATCAACAATTGCTTTGAGGGAGCCTTTTTTGCTTCTCGGTAGAGGTAAACGAGCTGGCAGTGTCGGGTCTCCACAGCTCAGCACTCGGGTTTTTGGATGTGGTTTGTCTTGGCAGCTCGGCTGTGTCACTCATGGCACACCGCTGAAATGCAATTAGGGTGTGTGGCTCTCGCTCCCTTGTTCGAGGGTGGGAAAAGGAAGGATTGCTTTGTAGTCCCTGTTCGTGGCTCCTCAGAGGGAGTCGCCTTTCCCTCTGCTTTCTCCCTGCTCTTTCTGGGAAAAGCTCAGCAAAGAAGAAATGTCACATAACTGCAAACCGGTAGCCAAATCAACCACCAGTAATAGTGAATGCTCCTGGATTTAGGTTCTCCCACCAAGAATTCAAGATATAGTAATAAATTTTTTGTTTCTTTCTAGGCTAGCCTACTGAGCAGAAATCTTCAGTAAAAAGTATATTTAGGAAGAAGGAAGGGATAAAATACTGGAGTCTTGAGTAGAGTATACTTTTTACTTTACAATGGAGGGTTTTTTGGGAACTTTATAGTAAGCCAGTGCAAAGCAATGATCTTTCTAAAAATGGTAGATTTACTGACAGACTGAAGAGACTTTTAGGTGTCTTGTTTATAGCTGCTAATTTCTTTGTTCTTTCTGAAAGGAGTCTGGAATGGCAGTTTATAACACTTCACCTACAACACTGTCCTTGCCTCGGAACAGGAGAATTCACAGTATGAAATGTGGATCATCCAGTAAGTTATTTACGTTTCTACATAAAGTGGCTTGTCCTTTTTTTTCTGTATTCTTTAATCACTCTTAGGAAGAAAAGAAAATCCTAAAATAGCATTATAGGCCTTAATGACATTGTTTGGTCTCAAAGGTACCCAGGAGTATAGAAATCTGTCATGGAGTTTCACCTTGCTTTAAGTTTACATCTGGTTCTGGTTTGATAATTTGAAAGACTGTTCCTAACTGCAGATCTTGTAATAAAGAGTTTTCAAAAAGGAAATCTTCTCTTATAGTGGTATACCTAAAGATGTGGATTGATGTTTAGGCACCATAAGATGCATGTGCTGTACCTTTTTTGTGTTTGGAGATTGCTTGTTTGTTTGTTTTTGCTGAGGAAACATGCAGATGCTTTTTGTGTGTACAATCTATGGATTAGCAGGATAAGGTCCACCACCGGCTTGCACTGGTGGGCATTTGCTTGAGGAATGTCCATCTTTGGTTTATTGATTCATCTTATTTTCAGAAGTGAAGTGGACAGACTTAAAATATCTTTGCAAAAGGGTAAAGATTTTCTGTGTTAACTCTGATAAGGGTCTACGTCATGCTTGCCTTGCACAGAGGAGAAGAATGAGGCAAAATAATTCAGAGTAATTTTAGTTAGTGATGCAAACTCTCTAGTTTCTCTTCAGTCAGGCTGCTTGCATTGGATGTGGGATCTCCCTTATAGTGAATGATCTCAATTTGCATCCCATAGCTTTCCATCCCAAAAGGTAAGATCATGTGTGGAATGGACTCATAAATTGTGGTCAGGGTTGTGTCATCCCCGAAAGCCTTTAATGTCTTCAATGCACACAGTTTTCATAAGCTTTTGGGAATTGTGTAGCTAAACATGGAGGAATGGTACAGGAGTTTAGAGAAGTATAATATTGCTTAAATAAAAACTATTACCTATGAACCTCTCTCCAGAGTATGAAAAATTATAGATATATGATTGTGTATGATAAAATTGCTTTAGAAACCAGCCACTCTATACTGATAAAAATTCCTTTGTTTTTGAGGATTGCACCATCTTATTGACCAAGAACTTGTTATGCCTTTTTTTTCCCTAATACTAGATAAAGCAGCTTAAAAATAGAAGATATGCAGATCATGCTGGGAAATTTGTTATCATAATAATTGTTTGTTTCCCTGGGTTTAGTCTTTGCCTAGTGAAAGTTTCTTTAATTTGGACTAGTAGGCTTCATTTTTTGCTTCAGCTCTAGAAAAAAGCTTCCAAGATGTGTTACTGTTCAAGTGTGCAATAAAAACCACACACATAAACCCTTTGCAAGACTTGTATTAAAGTGCTTTTGTCAACAGTTTATGTGCAAGTTTATTGCTTCTTAAATAGGCCTAATATTTAAGAAATGGGAGAACAAATGTGGAGCTAGGGAGAAGAAAATATTTACAAATGTCTCATGCTAACTCATCATGTGGCTAAGATTTCAAAGGAGGATGTGGTTATGATGGTGAGAATTAGATTTTGTTGCTCTCTGTAGATATAACAGTACAAAGTTTTCAATTCCTTTCTAACTTGTATTTCTGTGAGGCAAAAACTTTCCATATGGGTTTTCCATTTCTGATGTACATGTTTTGGAGAGGTGATGTTGTTGAAGGCACACCTTAAAGATTATTAATGATTGCCCATATTTGAGGGCAAATAAAATCGGCATTATTAAATCCTCTTTTAAACAGTGGAGTACATAGGCTTGGAAGTTTCCTTTTTAAATCACAGTAAAGTGTGTGGTAAATGAAATCTATTCTTTTCTTTGCGTGAAAGAACATTAAAAAACACACCACAAAATAACCTGATCTGTTTGGTACAGTGCTCCTAATACTTAAAAAAATAGTTTTCCTTTCGGTTTCTCCAATTTAAAGAGAGATGCAAGCTGCTATAACTCTGCCCATGGAGTGGGATTTGCAAACATCTGAGGATATATGAAACAATAAACCCTCTTTATTTAAAAACCTGAACAAATGGAAACTCAAATCAATGATAAGAAAATGCAAACTAAAACAGCAAGTCAGGCTGTCAGCTGCTTTCTCTACTTTAGCAATGTCTCTAAGAAAAAATAATTCTTTGAAATACTGGTAGAACTGTGGTTATAATGAAATTATGACAGTCAGTTCTTCCTGGAATATGAGTTTTCCTTGCAGTCTGTCACTCTATAAAGATAAACCAACGTGTTTTATGTGGAATGAGTGAATGACTTTTGCAAGAGAGCTCTTTACCTTTGTGTTGTATTAGTCATTGAAAGCATTCCAGAAAGTGATGTCATGTCTTATCTGTCAATGGAACAAAAAAATTGCTATAGCACAAGCAAATGCCAAGAGAAAAGTTGTGTTAGTTTCTTGTAGCCAGGGAACATAGGATTTGAGATGTGCATCCAAATAATTGAAGTTAATGTGTAGTTATGTAGCTGTTAAACTTTTAATTTCCTTCCACACAAATCTGGTTCATGCAAAATTTAAAAATAACAAATATAAAAAAACCCCAAGCCTGAAAAATGAAACTCCTGAATATTAAGAATATCCAGAACCTGGGATAAAATATTATCTTAATAAAATAAGAACCTCAGACAGGCCAACCATATTATCTCTGGAAGTGTTGAGGCTACTGCTGAGAATTTCTAATATTCTAAACACTACAAATTTTTGTGTTGAATTGCTGTAGCAGGCATGAGTCATAGAAGTCATCGAGGATACTTGTCCCTTACAATGTGTGCTTGAGAACTGATTTCAGGAGGTGTACCAGAGCAGAAAATATGCAGCTAAATGGAAGGCTCTTGTAATTTTAGGGTTAAAATTGCATCCACCTCAGAATCCCAGAGAGGTAAATTTTACGTGCTAGAGGCAAGGAGGTACTTGGCTCTGGGCTGTCTTGCATCTTGCAATGTATGCTAGGGAAAACCTGTGCCACTGCAGGCAGGTTTCAAAGACTATGAAATTGAAGGGTAAAAAAGAATGCAGGAAATACCTGTTGTATTAATTCTCCCATAGCTGAAGAAACATCTAAAAGTTTGCACCTAGAGAAACATGCAGTGGAAATCATGCAGAGTTACAAAATACAGAATTTCAAGGATGTTGACAGCAAAAATTTAAATATTACATTTTAAGCATGTATTCTACTCTTTTATGTGTGACTCTAGATCTAATTTAGGTTTCTTGCAAATTCCTATTCTGATCTGCTTTGCTTTTTCATCTGCTCTGCTTTCCATTCAAGAATAAAATTTGTCAATTTTTAAATAATTGGTCATTTTAATACTGTGATTACCTTCAGACTCTTCAAATGAAGTACTCTTCAACTCTTGCATAGCTACATCAAAGATGTGTAATTTTTAAAGAATTTTGAAAATTATCATTCCTGTCTATTTCTGTAAATGACTCCAAATTTCTGAAACTGTTTGAGTCAAAGTTGATATGTAGGCAGAATCATAAGAACTAAAGGCATGGGCTGGATCTTGTATCTGTCTTGCTTAAGCAAAACTTTATCACTTCAGATCTCTAAATTAATCTTTCATACTTAAACTTTTTTGTCCAAGTGAATCTAGTAATTAATACCCTGAAAGAAAACCTGTGTCTAGTATTTTACATTAAGCAAATTTTTTTTCATGCTGTATCTTAAATAGTAGAAAAAGTAGTAGCTCTAGGAAGTATTTAATGTTTTACAGAAAAATACCTACAGGATGGTACACATCAGGCACAAATCTTCAAAAATTCATAGTGTACTGGTGATAATAGTGTATTACTGTGGGGTCTGACCTGAGCTCATTTGTATTCATGTGATAATTAAAGCAAAAATCAACTATTTCAAAATGAATGTTTTCTTGAATGAAAGTGAAAAAGCTTTAATTTACATGTTTCTTTGATTTAGTATCTTATCTTTTGTGTGGAATACATAGAGAAGATTTCTTTTCTTGTGCTCTGAGAGCATTTCTTTAGTGACTCTATCTAATTTCAAGATGAAGGGCTCCACACTATATAAATTATTTATTTTTTTCCTCACGAGCATGTTGGATCAGAAGACTAAATCATGGATGAGAAAGTCAGGACAGACTTCAACTGGAACTGAAATAAATTCAAGAGATTTTATGTATTCATTGGAGAAGAAATAATAGAAGAAAGCAGATGTGCATCATATCAGAGATGCAAAGCCACAAAATATATTGCATCAGTAATAATATTTCAAAATAAGTGTGTATTTTGATGAAGATGCAAGATGCCTTTGAACAGCTCTCATGATGCTGCTGAGGAGTGTCTCTGTGTGAAGCTTGGACACTGTTCTGCAGAACCCCTTGCAGTGCTGTGGACTGGATTACAGTCACACTTTTTCAAAGGCTGGGATAAATAATGGGCTCAAGGTTCTGCTGCTGCTTATAGAAGAATTTAAAAGGAGGATAAACTGAAAAGGAGATCCATGTGCTCAAGGGACTAAAATAACCCTGTCCATGGGGCTGCAGCCTAGTCAGTAATTAGGAGGGGTTAGAGTATTTAATAACAACAGAGAAGAATTCAGACCTGTGTTACAGGATGATCCCAAGCCTTCACCTTATTTGATAAAGAAGGAATTTGAGGCTGGTTGCTTTATCACAGCAATGGTGGTATTATCAGGGTGATCTGCAGGTTCTAGTGGCAACACTGGTTAGAAATGCCATTATTACTTAGGTGAGTCAAATCATGCTACTTAGGCCTACTGTTTTCCACTAGAAAAGTCTCACCAGTTTTCAGTTTCAGATTCCAAGCCAGTGCACTCAACTGGCATAATGTCAAAGGGGAAAGAGGAGCTGAGGAGTTTGTAATAGGTGTTGCTTTCAGGTTAATGGAGGACAAAATATTCTTCTGTAAGTTTTCCTAATTTCAACTTTCAGTTAGTCTTGACGCCTTTTTCCCTTTCTGCAAGTATTAAAATGTTTCTCACATTTCTGTAGGAGAGATAAAGTTTTGATGTGATCACATGGGCTAGTTTATTTGGAGAGCTCATATTCCTTTAATGGCAAAGATTAGAATGAACCCCTTGTTACAGGATATTTATTCTGAATACTTCAGGAAGTATTTCTGTGTTAATGGAGCAGAATGGGATGATTAAAGGAGGCCATATTTACAGTGGTAGGAGCACTAAATGTGACCTGAAACAATGCTGCTTTCCTCATCCCTGCTTAAGAATAACCAGTGTTTGCACACACATCTATGTAGTGTAAGGAAAGACACTTAACAATGATGTAAAAAGGGATATAAACAAATATCCCTTTTTTAACAGCTGAGATTATATTTTTTTTTTCTTAGAATCATATGTACACATTTTCCTTCATAAAGAGGAAAATGCTCGCGATTGAATAATTTGATTTTTTGATTCAAGTCTGACCAGCACCCTTTCTGCCTAAAAGAGGCAGGGACATCCTTCACAGTGACAGCAAGGGTCCCCAGGTCAGCTGACTGTTTGCTCACTCTGAACAAACATGGCTTGGAGCAGGTTACCTGAGCCATGCTCAGAGTGGAATCATTCAACCTGAAACATCAAAAGGGGGCTAGCTTCCTCTGCAGCCCAGAGGAACATGACTTGCAGCCTAATTGCGCATTATTGTGACTGAACAGGCAGCAGGGCATAATCTTAGAGAAGCAAAGAACAGAGATCAGAGCTCTGGTTACACAGGTCTCACAACACTCAAGATGAAAGAGATCAATGTCTGCCTCTCTTGACAAGAGGAACAGGCTTTTGCATTATTGACAAGATTGGTCACTGTGAGCATGTAAATGAGATGGCTCAGCCAGTGAGCTAGGGACCTTTCTGCAGCGTACTTGCATTATTTTTTATTGACCTCACACTGGCCAGGCAGGGAAAGGAGCAGGATTGTTGGGCTATCAGGCAAAGAAGCACTGCCTTTTACTTTGTCTACCTGTCTTGTTCTTTTGAGCAAGGCTTTTTTTTTTTTTTTTTTTTTTTTTTTTTTTTTTTTTTTTTTTTGTGGAGGGTGGGACACTGCTTGTTCAAACCAAGGGAATCAAAAGTAATTATTTGGATATTTTGAAAAATCATTAAATAATTACTTGTTATTTATAATGTGAATTCAAATGGAAATGATAATGGCTTGATGTTGAAAGGGAGTAAGTTTAGATGGTGAATAATAAGAAATTATTTACTATAAGGATGATGAGACATTAGAATAGGTTGTTCAGAGAAGTGTGGGTGCCCCATCCTTAGAAGTGTTCAAGGCCAGGTGGGATGGGGCTTTGAGAGACCTGGTCCAGTTGGAGTGAGATGATCTTTAAGGTCCCTTCCAACCCAAACCGTTCTAGGATAAATTTTCAAGAATGATGTATTTTTAAAGATGCCTTCAGTTTGCATCTTCCTGAAACAGCTTCTTCTGAGCAACTTATCAGCTTTTTGCAACAAAATAATCAGTTTCTATTCTAAAGTAAAAAAACCAAACTACTATGATTGCATAATAGTAAATTATTAAAATCCTTTCCTAAAAAAAAAACTTCATAGGAGCAAATACTAGCAAAATAAGTAAATGGATCACAATTTTTTAAAAAAGATATGATCACAAAGTTTAAGTGACAGGAAACATTGTTTCTGGTTGTGCACATTTTTCCTTAAACTGTGAAAACTTTTGTGATATTTTGATAGGGATCTTCACAGGGAAAATAGAAATTAAAAGAAACCCAAAAAACAACACCTCACTCCCTCCCCCAAGCCCGGACACAAACCTGTCATTGCAAGTCAGAGATCTGTGTCTTGATGGAAAATCCTTGTGGTTGCTGTAGTTGGAAGCTGTGAGATGGGAAGAGGGCAGGCAGGTAAAGATACACAGCTGGGATAAGAATATATGTATTTTTAAGGTAGCCTGCTCTCATCCTGGCAGAGCTGACTCACAGGGTGTTACTTGTGTGTGGATGTAGGCTCTGGGCTTCTTTGTGGTGCAGTACTTGTTCGCTTCCTGTGTTCATTGCTTTGAGGACTAAATACAGGTCAGACTAACAGATGTCACAGACATTTTGATTTGGCTTCTCTAAAGGTGCAATAGATTTATTAATCTGGTTGTGTAACTTGAAGTTTTCGCACCATGTTTCATTTTTGTGGGGCTGGTTAGAATTTCCAGGACGCTTTAGCAACTCCTGTTATTCTGAGTTACATTCAATAAGAAAACTGGGTCTTCAGAAAGAAAACTATCAGAAAACTTTTTTTTTTTTTTTTTTTTTTTTTTTTTTTTTTTTTTTTTTTTTTTAATGTGGCTTGTTTTTTTCCACTCAGATTCACTTGCATGTTTTAATGGAGGTGAGTGTGTCTACAGAGAGCTGTGTGACTGCAGTCGATTTAATGCAACAGGACCGAGATGCCAGACAGGTGTGTAAGGAGAGAAATCTGACTGGGTTTCTGGGATTGCACTTGTGTTCCCACAGCTACAATGACTCCTCTCTGCCTAAAGGTTCCCTTCATACTGTAGCACTTTCTCTCTCCTCTCTTTCATGTCGTTATATTTCACAGCACATTGCATGCACTGCCCCATCTCAATTCCTGTATCAAAATACCAGGGCTGTGTCTCAAGTGACTCTCCTTTTGTTAGTGTATAACACAGGTGCTGAAAGAGATCATATATGCAGGACATGGGGCCAATACAATTTTGAGACTTTTGATGGACTCTATTATTACTTTTCTGGGAAATCCACATATGCCCTTGTGAGACACACTGAATTAGATGAACAGAGCTTTTCCATACAGGTAGGGAATAGTGCTTCTACATTCTTTTGAACTGTTGTTGAATGTACTAATGATGTATTCATTTTAAGAGATTAAAAATAACTAGTGATAATAATAGGGGGTTGTAAAATGTAATCTAGATGTGATTTTAACATGATGTGGGTTACCAGGGACCACAGCATAGAATGTAAACAGCTGGAATAAGGCTGATGTTGTGTCCTTCCAAAGCCTGCTTTGTTCACTCAAGGCTGTGAAAAGACCATTCTACTCCATGACCATGCCTATGAAAACACTGCTCAGTTTTTTCCACAAGAGGGGGACCAAACTTCTTGTTCCCATGCTGAGTGCTGATTTGGGGATTTTAGTTCAGTTACGTGTTTATTGCAAAGAATTTGATTAAAACGTTGACTTTGTGATTTTATTTGGCAGGTGAATAATGATCCTGAATGTCATTCTTCTCCTTATTCCTGCAAAAGGTCCATTGGTTTATTCTTTTCTGGAGATGAACAGATAAAGATGAGCAGTGAAGTCACCTACAAAGGATTCAGGTAATTGCAGTCATGTTCCTAATGCTGTAGTTACACTGGAATTAACTTCATGGTACCATTTTGATAACAAAGAGGTAAACTTATTCCTTGGTAGGCTGAAAAAGTATCCAGACCACAGCTGCGATAATTAATTTCCATTTACAGAGTAGTGTCTTAGAAAGGTGATACCTAAATTAGTGGTATATGGAATTAAGTATAATCACTGGCATTCATGATTTTTGCTGTTATTTGCAAATCCATCTGGTTTAGTGGAGTTATTCAGTATTTGCATCAGGGATTTTCAGTTGTATGAGGAAGGCATCAGCAAGTAATTTATTTTTAATGGTTATGTTTAATAATGTGATATTATTTTTGCTTCTATGTGTTATGCCAGAGTACAATTACCTTATGTTGTTGGAAACTTACACATTCAGAAACTAGCTGGATACTTCCTGGTCAGGCACCAGTATGCCTTCACCCTGGCTTGGGATGGTACATCTGCAGTGTACATTAAAATGGCACCAGAGTACCTGGGCAAAACCCACGGACTGTGTGGAAACAATAATGCTGTTCTGCAGGATGATCTGGAAACTAGTTATGGTGAGTATTTCAGCTACTTCCTGCTATGTGATGTGGTGGGTTTAGGGTTTTTTCCTGGTGAAATGAATGTTGCTTTGCTCAGATTTCAGTTGTAATGCTGATTGAATTTAAGATTGGTGACTTTTGAAATGGAAAATATGATATGGAAATACTTCTGCTGAATGGTATTTAGTGATGAGGGCAAATTTCAGTGCAGGTGGGTCTCTAGGGAGGAAGATCTTAAAGCTGTCATACTCAATTATCTACAATGGTGTTTGTACTTCAGTTTCCTGGGACATGAAAGGTAAAATCTATTTCTAAATGTTCACTGTCCTTCTAGAAACTTTGTGGCCTGTGGAAGCCTGAGGTATTGTTTTTGGAAATAAATCAAGAATTAGTAAATAAAATTAATGAAAACTGTCAAATTCTGTTTGATCTGGCATTTCATATGTGCTAACACTTTCAGAAATCATCAGTAATCTTTCAGTGTCAACTTCAGACACTTCCGAAAGGCTTGGCTTCCAGTAAATAGTGAGTGAAGACATCTATAAAATGAGTAAGGAAAAAACAAAAAGGAGGAAAAATCAGGTCCCTTGAAAAGTATCTCAAGTGAGGCCATAAAAACTGTGGGAAATCATTGCTTTGGGCTGTTTAACTGTTGGCTCCTCCTCTTTAACTTGAGGATATTTCTGTAGAGCACTTCTTCAAAGCTCAGAGGTGGATGTGGCTTACTCTGTTGTTCATGCATTCCCCTCAGTTTCAGGAAGCACCAGCCCTGCACTGTTAACAGTCATTACCCCAGCTAATACTTTGCTCACTAAATCAGGCTGTTTATACTAAGATCAAGGGGTCATTTCCCCAGAGACTTTTCCCTCTCCTCTCACCTTTCTCGGTGTCTCTGTCCCTTAAAGCTGCATTTGTAGCACGAGTGGATTCACTGTGCACGAGCTTTACCCACTTGGCTTGGGGAGCAGCAGTAGTAAAGATCTTGCAGGATATGCATTTGTGGGTTATCCATGCAGTAACCAATATCACAGGTGGATAATAATAATGATGGATTTGTTGGTTTAATCCTAGTGTGGACATTTCTACTTAAGGGTCACACCTGTATGTGGGTAATTCAGACAACCATTTTGTACCATTGCAGTGACCTAGGAATGCCTCGTCTTTCTTGGGTTTTAGACTCCCTGTTGGGAGCTTTTTATAAAGTAGCAACATAGACCTATGTATTATTGATTTGTTTATTTATTTATTTTTTTAAAAGCTTTTCTTTCCTTTATTCCATTGATGGACTAAGGTCCTTCTCCCTTAAATCCATTCCTTGCCAAATTGCTTGAGTAAGCTACTTTCTGCCATCTGAAAATCCACTTCTGTAGTTCCTTTTAAAATTATTTTTTGCTTCTTGAAAGGACCAGGATGATTTCAGCTGACTCGCTTAGTAGTAGGAAGGGTTAGATGTTCTCTTCTTGTTGTGCTTTGGTTTTTGAAATGTTTCCCTGGGAAATCCTAGAAAAACACTGTTTTTCTTCTAAGTCACTGTGTGACTCTGTGTATGTGTCTTGTCTAGGAAAACTGACAGATGATGTAACAGAATTTGTAGAGAGCTGGCGGGAAAATCCTCCACAAGGAACACATGATTGGGATAAATCTCTTCTCAATGAGCCACCGTGCCTGACACAAAGCCGTGAATCTCTGCAGGTTTGGATCAACACAAAAGGGTTATTGCCATAGCTGCTGATTCTAATTGGAGCAAGAATTTGACTTAATTTTAAAATTCAATGAGTAACTTGACAACTTTTAATGCTTTGAAGGAGATTGGAAATATTTGCATCTTTTTTTGGGAGAGATTAATTAAAATGCTTGCTACAATGAATCTTCCCTTGTCCTCTCATCACCCCCCGGCCCCCTTTTTGTTCTGTATTTAATTCCTTATCTTTTCAAATACTTTACTGGCTGTATAGCAGCCAGTAGAACTGTTTGGCCATGAAGCTCAATGAGTGACAAGTTGTAAAACCTGGGATTATTCTAGAATTTATGCATAGGAAGGATAGAAAGAAGCAAAATCAGTCAGAGTACAACTCATTTGCCAATGTTTAAAAAGAGAATTATTGTTGCTTTTTTCCATGACTTTGAAGTAATTTTTCCTTCTAATTAGTGTTTTCAGAATATAACCCTTAAATTAAAGTGCTTTGAAACTAAAGCTGATGGCAGCTATGGTTTATTTCTCTTGCTTTTTACTGTGTAATTCAATTACAATGAAGGCTTTTTTCAGGTTATCTTGGCTTAGTTGCAAAATTATCTGTGCCCTTTGGGGAAGGGATATGTTTTACTACCATGGGTATGACCTTGGATAAAAGATACAATGTTATGGAAACTCTGACATGAAGAATAATGTGTTGCTAAACGCTGCTTCTATTCAGTGAGAGGAAAGTGATTCCTAGACACAGACAGATGTCTATTCTGATTTTCCACAGCATTCTATTTTATTCTGCTTATATTTATTTTTGAAAACCTCATTATAACAGCTGTCTCTTTCATTTCAGAGGGCATATGCTCTGTGTAATATCCTGTTACATCCCCCATTTAAACAATGTCATGAGTATGTGAGTCCTCTTTCTTTTATGGCAAGCTGCACAAATGATCTCTGCATGTAAGTGAATGTTTTTGGTTGATTTCAAAGCTATTATAAAAAACACATTGTCCTTCTATCATAAGAATGAATTATAAATGTTAAATGAACTGATCTGTGACTTTCTCTGCATGTAAGTTTTTGTCTGACATTGTTTGGCTGTCTTGCTTTTCTTAGTTTTACTTGTTCTAGTTTTACTACTGTGGAATGTTGTGGAGTTGTTCTTGCTTTCTTTGGTATAAGAATGACCAAAGTCAGGCCCAGATATTTTCCAATTGTGTTAGTCCATCTCCCTTTACTATGTCATCTGTTTTGATTCTGAGTGTGCAACATCCTTAGGTGCTTTCTGCCATATTGGAGCCTTCTTGCTATAGTGAAAGTCATAGTGGATGGGTCAGTTTGGCTTCTGCAAGCTGTATGGTACCATTGAAAAGAGGAATTTGATAGCCATTTGAACTTATGTTAACATTTCATAACTTGCTGTACTCCTGGTCTGGGCAGTTCTGACTCATTAAATTAAAAATAAGGCAGCTCAGGTGGTAATTTCCATTTCTTGTACCCTGGTGGCTCACTGGTAGAAATTTTACACTTCTTGTGAGTTTTTGAAGAATCTTACTCCTTCTGTAAAAATCAATACCTTTATTGAAAGCTCATGTATTTCTGGCTTTTGTGGATTTATTCAGAAAAATAGTGTCAGGTCTCAAATGTATTGATGTACTTATATTGATGACCTCTCTTCAAGGATGGCAGAAAGTTTTTATCATTTTAAGACTTTAAACCTAGTCCAACAGCACAGTACCTTAGAACATTGTGAAAGGAGATCCAAACAGCATGGGTGAATGCACTGCAGGAGCATTCATGAGGTTATGAGTGTGTGTTTGAATGGAGGTACAAAATAATATGTCACTTTTTATTTGTGTAAGGTCAGCAGCTGATGATGCAACTTGGTGTCGAGCACTCACTGAATATGCCAGAGCGTGTGCCCAGGCAGGAAAGCCACTCCATGGATGGCGTGTGCACTTCCAGCAGTGTGGTAATGCCCCTGCTCTTGTACTTGAAAATGCTGCTTGGTCTTTGTATTTTGAAAAGGGTGCCCTAGAAGTTTTACTTCTTTGCCTTTCTCCAATTTCGGACTCACGTAATTCTTAATGAAGCTATTAAGTGAGTCAATCTCACTTCAAGGTTAAATAAATGCAATGTATTTTCTCTTTAATATATGCAATTTATACTGAATTTTTTTTAAGCAGTAAGCTTATTACAGTGTGATTCTTTAAGATTATTAACCATTTTTATTTTCACAGAGCTACTCTTTCAAATATTGCCAAAGTCTTCATATATCACAAAGGCTTTGTGATATATAAAAAGTGTGTCACTAATGTTAAAAATAAATTCAAATTGCACTTGCGTAAGACTTCATCTTACAAGTCAGATAATGTAAGTTTGAAAGAAGTTGTCTAATTTCTTCACCTGCCTAAAACGCAGGACCAAAATGTTTTGTCATCCATGACAGAAGATTTCCACTGTGGTTCCAGAAATCTCTGTTAATGGATGTCCTGGCTGCTCCTGAATGATGGCATGAGAATCTAAATAGCTCTGCTGTGAGAAAGTGTAATTTAAGATTATTCCTTCTTAATGCATCTTTAATGGAGAGAACGTGAATTTGTAAATATGTATCAATTCTCTGTGTGTTAGGAAAGCTGTTGTTTTAAATGATGTTTATCTAGACCACAGCTACTCAGCTAATATGCCAGAAGATACATGCCTGAAAGAAACATGCATAGTCCATTTAAGCCCTGTGACAGTAGCTCTACACTTCTTAATTTCTCTGCCTGTTTCTATATTTCAGTCATTACCTGTGCTGAACCCTTGACCTACAGTGAATGCATCAACTGCTGTCCCGTTTCATGTCACCAGCAATCCCACTGCATTGGCAGTGAGCTTCACTGCATTGATGGCTGCTACTGCCCCGATGGTGAGTTTGGCTTCTCAGGTACACACCTGATTCCATGCAACATCCACGCTGTTCCTCCCCAAGTTTGTCTGTCTTGGTTTGGAAAGATAGGTGTCTGCCAGGTGATAGGTGTCTGGAGCTTCCCTTGGTATGGAGAATGTAAACCCCTTCCCTCCAAATTGTTATAATTTTGCGATTAGGGTCTTTCAGGCAAAGATTTGGGAATAGGAATAACAGTTCTTTACCAGGAATGTTAAAAAAAAAAATAGTACAAAAAACCCAAGGAAACAAACAAACCAAAATCCTAGAAACCCTGACAGAGTCAGAAATATGACCTTGACACTCTGTTGTTCAGGGTGTTGGAAACAGGCCAAATAAATCCCCTTGCAGTAACAGGTGTGGTTCTGTTGGAGTAGAGATGATCATCTAGAAGGGTCCAGTGGTAGTGAGATGGGTCCAGTCTTCCTCTGGTCTTTCTTTCCACTTCTTCTGAGCAGTGGAAAACCGGCTGCTCTGCTGTTCTGAATCTCAGCTTTTATCCAGGTGGGAATGTTTGGCTCTTCACACTGGGTGGAGCATCTCACAATGGAATGATGTAATTTTATCTGCTATGTGGTGAGCCTTAATGGCCCATTAACAGCAGATATCCCCCTGGAGGGAGGATGGGTCATGGAAGAGATAAGGAAGTTTTAACCACCTAGATTTAACATCTGACCCAGTAACAGAAGATACCTGTCTCCTCTCCGCCTGGAGTGATGGTGAATGGGTTATACAGGAGATAAAGAAAACCACCTCTCCAAACAGTTTCAACAGATGGAGCTAGAATACACACTTCATTACATATTGCAAACCAAGACAGCATCCTTCTATGACCTGACTAGATTAAAAGCAGGAGCTTTTTATAAGCTGAGTGGGTAGCTGACCTTGTTTTCCTTACTGACTTTTCCTTCCTATAAAAACTAGGAGTAGTTTTCAGCTCAGATCCATGTTCTAGCTGTAGAGCTACACAATTTCATGAAAAACGGGGTTTTCTCCGCTGTTACAGGGCAGGCATCCTTCTGATTGTGGTGGTTGCTGATTGGTTTTTGTTGACATGGGGAAGATTATTGTGGTGGTTTGGGGTTTTTTTGTTTTATTTTATTTTTCCTGGTTAGGTTGCATAGTAAAGCTCAAAACCATGACATAAATAAAACTCATTCCTGTGGCCAGAAACAGGTTTTGATACTGCAGTTTGTAGACTGTTACACGATTCTGGCAAGTGAGGTATTTATCAGTGTGGTCTGCAGCAAAACTTTGCCCTCATCCAGCAGAATAGGTATTAATATCCAGTTTTCTCTTAGTTATTGGCTTCTGTTGAGTACAAAATTCTATCTATAAGAGGACAAAGAAAGTTTGCCATGGATCTTCAAGTCCTACCTCTTAAATGTACCCTGATTATTTATAACTTTATTAATATTTGTCATAAATTATGCCTTTTATGATTTGGTTAAGCCTTTTTTTCTTCTGTTCCTCTGGTCAGAATAGAGTGATAACATTATAGTAATAAGGGAAAAAAAGAAAAAAAATATATATCAGTATAATGAGGACCATAGAGGCAAAGAATTGTAAATGTGTTGAAAAATAAGCCAAAGGTACTCAAAGTAGCGTGACCATATGTTTGGGTTTGTTATTTTGTGTGTGTGTGTGGTTTCCTCTCCCTCTCACCCAGTAATTAAATATTTATTATTTACACTATGTTTACTGTATCTCAATAAATTTAGTAACTTGATCCCTGAAATATAATTTTTTAATCCCAGAAATATAATTCGAAAGCACTTCTTTTGGTAAAAATGACTTATAAATATTCTAGAGATTTATTATCACACATGAATGACCATTGGTGTTATTCTTGAATATAATTGTTAGTGCTCTGTCAGCCATTGTAATGGATATTTTACTTTTTTCTTGTTATTTTTGTTTCTTCCAGGCTTAATTTATGAAAATGGATTGTGTGTCAAGCCTATGGACTGTCCTTGTGACTACCATGGAAGTTCCTTTGAAATGGGTTCAGTGGTTTATGAAGAATGTAATAACTGGTAATTTTTCTTATTGCATTGTGAACCAAACCCTTTAATGATCAGAAGAAACAGCTTCTTCATGGCCTATTTCAGTTAGAAATTGAATAAACTTGATAAGTACTCATTGTTTCTACATAAAAAATTGTTGTTCTGTGTATGTTTTACGATTAAGAAAAAACCAAACTATTAAGCTATTAGTGTGAAAGAAGAGAAAATGACAAATACTGCAGGTAATACTGTGATATTTAGTGCTGTTTTTCACTTTGAACTCTCCCTTAAAAATAAAAAGAATCTAGAATTCAAAATCTTGACAGGAGAACCATGCTGACTTTGTCTCCTGTTTGTGTTGTCTCACTCGGACATAAAGAACCTAATGTAATTGTGATATTAAGCTGCTGTTTTGGAATTTCTAAGTTAATTTTATATATTGGAAAGAAAAATTTGTAGGAAGAGAGAGTGCCTTTTATTGGATCACCTTAACTGAAGAAAATGGATGAGCTTGCAGCTGTGCAATGTTTTCCCCCCCCAACAATTCTTTAAAAGTCATAAGATTCAAATTTCTTGTGTTTATTCGTTTTAATGTTACTGGTCCTTAACTTTTCTAATGGTTATTAAGGAGCTAAAAAGAAATGATAGTGATACTGGATGTGTGGAAGAAATTTCATGTGATCATGTCCTCATGACAAGCGTCCAGTCATTCTAAAGACAGTGATTAACTCTGTTGTACCCTTTTGTAAGACTCGAGGTACTTGGTGCTTGTTCCATAGAGAAGGAATCCAGGAAGCACAACTGTGGGACAGCTGTGTACAGTTCACAGAATAAAAGTATGAAAACTTTGTTTTGATTTCAGCACCTGCACTGGAGGAAAGTGGATCTGTACAAATTTTACATGTCCAGGTATGTCTTGAATACTTAATAAACTTACTTAACAACTTAACAAAATCTTGAATACTTAACTGTTTGACAACTCAATTATTACTTCAGTAAACATTACTTTTAGATGTTAGTATGATGTTTCATCATGTAATTTGCATTATTTCAGTCTACACACTCATTAGATTAAATATTACAATGGCCTGGCATATCAGTTAAATGTGTTAATGTTTCTGAAAATCAGTTTTAAGAGCCACAAATCAAATACCCATAATATAAGGATGACAGATATTACTGCTTCCTTCTAGAGGAGGAGCTGTTCAGATATCCTGGCCTGGCATCAGGTAGGAACTCTATAACAAAAGCAAGGAAAAGTTTCAGTTCCTAACTGTTCCTAATACCTGATTGTAATACAGATACAATTTTATAAGTTATAGAATGTATCAGGGTGTATGAACTCTACAGCAGTAACAACTGTGGAGAGGATGCTGCCTTTACTACATATTCACATGCATTATTTATTATGTTTTGCAGCTGAATGCTCAGTTTCAGGAGACACTCATTTCATGACCTTTGATGGGCGCAGATACACTTTCCAAGCCACCTGCCAATATATCCTGGCAAAGAGCCGCACATCTGGAACGTTCACCGTATCCCTGCAAAATGCTCCTTGTGGACAGGTGGGACTTGCAGCCTTCTTGTCATGTTTATATCCTGAAGGGTCTATTAATCAAGGGGAAAAAAGCATTTAAGAAGAAATCAAGCTACAAGCCTGGGCATGTGTATAGCTGATACTAAGGGTGCTATTAAAGGCAATTCTAAGGCTGGTCCTATTTTATATTTGAAAGTTTATGATGCTGTGCAGAGGCATCATAAAATATTTTGTCTGCCTTATGTCCAAGACCCATTCTTTCCTTTATTTTTTATGTGCATTTCTGAGCATGTATTTACAAAACTATGTGTGAGGTATGGAACACTGGTAAGGTTTTTGACTACAGAGTTTCATTTTTTTCACAGCCTTGTTAGGGCTTACAATTTTCAGGAAGTTATGTCAAGATAGAACAGATCTTAAAAATGCGTACATGGTATGGGAAGTGACTGAGTTTAGCTGTCTTCTGGAATCAGGCTTTTTTCACTGAGTTCTACATGTGCATGTAAGGGTAGGATTTGGCCCACATTTATATTAAAGTCCTGATTACCAAGCTGCTGGACTCACAGTTGGAGAAAGAGTTTGTATTTTGGCCAGATCTATGTTCTGTCTGCAATGGCCTTCTGTAATAATATTTATTTAGAAGCAGCTGTACAGGCATTTGAAGTGTATATAGCCTAAAATATGACCTTGTTTTAATTCTAAACCATCTATATATGTTAGGCTCACGTTATTATATAATTCACATAAAATTAGATTTAGTGCCATTGCTTTGTACTTCTGTGGAGGTAACTACATTAGGTTTCTTTTGCATTCTAAGTAAATGTATGATTTTATAAGTCCTTTTACCTTAATGATTGCAATCACTCTTCTCTGCAGTTTCTATTGTTCATGCACTTGAGATTTCCTTGGGGAAATGGAAATGGTTATATAAGTTGTGATGCACTTTCTAAAGGCGTATTTCAGTAGTCATTTTCTATTTCTGTGTTTTAACCTACTTCTCTGGATGACAGAAAAGACTTAAGTAGAAGGTTAGAATAAAGTTGCAGTGACAAGTTTATTATAATAGAAATTATTTATTTGCCATCCAGGTAAGAGATAAGAGACTGAGTACAGGGAGTTTCCTCATCTCAGTGGTAGAATTTAGAAGATAAAGAAAAATAGGTAAACTGTATAGAGACCAAATACATTTTGAAATTTGATGATTCACAAATAAATGTCTCTTCTATGGTTCCTAGGAGAAGCATATCGGGATACCAGGTGAGATATGTGGCAGGGCCTAGAAGTTGCCACTATTGAAAAAGTGGATTCCTAAGTAGCAAGTAAAATTGCTGTATAACACTCTAACAGTCTTCAGCTCTTTGAGATAGAAGGGTTACAGTGAGGGCTGTGGAAAGAAGTGTTGGCAAGGACACGCACATTTAAAAAATTTCTAGGCTTTAACCTCTGTGTGCATTATTCTTGTAATCCTGATAGTATTTCCAGTTTATAGGAAGATTGAGGCTGCTTCAAGATGTATTTGGTTGTTGTGTCAGTTCCTCACTTGAAGTGTGTATTTTAGTTAGCTTGGTTTTATTTTAGCAAGTTGGACTGGCTTCATTCTATGCTAACCTTGGAATCCTGAGGAGCTGATTAAGTTAGTATCATCTCAATGAAAAAAAAAAAAAAAAATTCAAGTAGAGCTGTGAAACAAAACAACCATAGGCATGCATCTGATCTGTCACTGTCACAGTCTTAGAATTTTGCAGAGTCCAAGAAGCTTGAGAAAGGTGATTGTGTATAGTGTAGCTGTACTATATCATTGAAGAAAAGCAAAGGAAATCCCTAGAGAAACTGTCTAGACAACTTTTTTATCAAAGGAGAGTTGAGGCCAAAGTGACTTCTTGGAGAAGATCACAGCCTTGCAGCCTGACCTGTTGAAAAGCCCATCAGTAGAGCAAATATCTGCTGTGGTAAAGGGCAGAGTATGCACGTGTGTTTCATTCCCTTGTGTGAGGAACACTTCTCTCTGTGTACAAAACAGACAGAATTGTGCTTTTTGGTTTAGTTGTTGTGGGTAATTTTTGTTGGGGAAAGTGATAACCAAACTAGTTTGCTTTCTACCACACTGGTGAGACTGCAAAGTGCCTTGCAGTAACTCTTGCATTCTTCTTCAGTCTGACTTAGTGACTTTGCTTGATGTATCTCTATATACAGGTGGTTTGTAGGTCAAAACCCCCCAGATTCTCTTAGCATTTACTGCATGTTGGGCTTCATACTTTACCTAGCCTTTAACAAAGGTAATCTGATCAGTCCCTAACAAGTATAGATTTTACAGAGGTCTGAGTAAAGCATTCTGGACGTTAACAATCAGGTGGGTAATCAGAGGATTATGGGGTATGTCCCAGGGGTACGTGCTACTAGTTTAATTATCAGTGTGCAGGTGGTAAGAGGGTAGTGAGAACATTTTTTGTAATATAATGCAAGAATGTGGGGCTTCAGTGCAGCTATTCAAGTGTCTAATTATCAACCAGCTGGTACAACTTGGCAGAAGAGCTGCTTTTCAGTTCCTCAGGCACCCTCCATTATCTTTTTTTCCCATTTATTAAAATTAATGAATTGAAATGGGAAGCTAAAAGATTTGTAATGTGGAATCTCATATTTCTTGATGGTTTGAGATTTTATGTGCTTCTTTAAAAAAGCCTTATCACTCCCATCTCATTCAAGCAGACTAGAAAATGTGGAAAGAAAATACTTGGGGAGATTTTAGCTTTCTGAATCACAAAGAATCCAGTCATCCTGAGCCTTAGAGTTGGTGACATAAGCAGTCATCAGGCAACAAGTTATTTCAAAATGATGTGAAATTTTGTTTAAACACTTTCTGGAAGGAGAATCAGTCAAGTGATCAGCACAGCTTAACCTTATCTGAGTTTCAGGTGACAGCCTCACTAGCTTTGTAGTTTGTATGATGAGAAGGTCTTCTGAACATAGATTTTATTTTTTTTTTAAAGTGTCTAGTGAGAGAAATGGCCATTCCTGTGAAAACACCTGCCAAAAGCTGGCAGGGGCAGTGCTGTGAAAGAAACAGTCTATTGGAACAGAGGACAATTGTCTGCCAGAATTTCTCCTTCAGTTTAAGCCTGAAGGAATAATAAAGCTTTTGTCCATACTGGGTAGTAATGTATATACTATGGAGTGTTGTTTTCTTGGTTCACCTCTGCTCTTCATGCCACCCACCTGCCATTCTTTTATTTTCAGCTTTTTAAAACACCAACAATATTGTCAATTTGTAGCCATTGTTGTTGAATCAAATGCAGAGAAACCTAATTTCTTAGTATAGAGGCAAGACAGGATGATAAGCTACAAGTGCATGGCTTCACAAGGCAGATGTCTGTCTTCACTGTCACTCCAAGAGAGCTGGTTGAGCTCATGAAACATCTCCAGTTATTTTTATAATTTCCTATTTCTGAGTTTTGTTTTACCATTTTACCTGCTAGTGAAAGATCACTGTTGCATTATTATCTAGAGAGGGGGAAATTCTGCATGTAGTTCTTAATCTTTACACACCACTGTGTGTACTTGTGTCTGTGGTATTTGAAGAGCTGGCAGATGATCTGCTCTGCTGCTGGTTCAGCATCTGTCAGAGCCACAAGGTACTGTCCAGAGATCCTTGCAGCTCCAGGAATGGTTTTCAACAAGCAGGGCAACATTTGCCCTGTATTAAACAAGTCCTAGTGAAAGTCAGAGAGTTGAATAAAAGTGTAAATCTTTGAGCTGAGCATTCCGATCTCTTTACACCGGGAATGGTGCTGCTATTCACTGTATAACTTTGATGTTCATGCAACTATCCAAAACTTATCTTGATAGATCTTTTTCAGTGCCTCTTTCAGCACTGAAGATGCTTAAAACTTCACTGTTTCATCATTAATCATGTCTTCACTGGAGGCAGTGGGGCTGAATAATGCAGCCTCCAGCACCTCTGGTGGTTATTCCTTGGCTGCAGCACAGTTCCAGATCCAATCAATGTGGAATTTTCTGCAGGGAGACCTAGACTGCTCTTTGACCAAGTGATTTCAGACATGTCTGTGTAAGCTTGGGTATATAAGACTGTTCTGAATTTTTTCTCAAAATGGTGTTGAAAAGAGAGATGTTTTTGTTGTGACATTGAAATGTCAAAGATGAATAATCGAGATGAGAATAAAATTAACAAATAGTGTGACAAGAGTGGACTCAATTTTTGTCATTGTTCTTTCTGGAATAGCTGTTATATAGTTACAAGGTCTTGCAGTGAAGGAGGATGAACAGAAGAAACTGGGGTTGGGTGCTTCCCCCTTTCATCTGTAGATGGCAGGGAATGGACAGTCTCTTAACTTTATTCAGCCACACTTAATCAGTGTGAGTAAGTTGGTGTCTCAGGCCATGATAGAGATTTGAGTGTAGTAGGAGAGCCAGAAACCTAATTTCCTTCTAGATCAATGAGAGAGTAAAATGAAGATCTGGATTCTTACGTCTTTTAGCATGTAGCAAGACCAATGCTGACATGGGGAAGTTCAAGTTGTCTCTCGATCCACCTCTGTGTCTGATTTTCTTTGATAGAGCATTTCTCTTTTTGAAACATTAAGTGATCACATTCATCCTGTTAAGAAAAAACTGTTAATCTACTGTAATTAATATACATGCTTTAATACACATTCTTTCCATATCGACATTGGAATCCAAAGTACCTGTAGTTACTCTGGGAAGTCGAAGTCCTGTCCTGAAAATTTTGACTGTAACTGACTTCTGTTAATCATTTCTCTGTCTTGTTTCCATGTTACTTAATAGAGGTGTATTTGTTGTAGAATTCAGTTAATTAGCTGCTTTTGATCCTTGGTGACAAATTTCACCTAAGGATGTTGGTGCAAAAAAAAGTAAATAGGATTGGTTTAGGATTTTTTTAAAGAATGTTTCCTCCAGACTGCAATGCTATATTCTTACTCATGTGTTTTTCCATGTGACATTTTGACTTGGACATGTGAAATGCAAAGAATAAGCAATGGTAGCAGCAATAACCAAGCTGGGTCAGTTGGATGTTATGATATTATATGCTGGCATGATGCTGCCTTTCTTATACCAATATTCATCCACAGAGCTCGTGAAGATGCTCTACTCTATTACTCGCCTCAGAAATAATGAACTTAAGTGCTGTTTTATAATGAGTCACAAGATGTTTCTGTCTTTCATTAATGTTTGTCTTTAAAAGAATTTTATATCCTACAATATGCTTTAAAAGAACCTGGGTATATCTGAACACATTAAAATACAAATCTGGAGTTTGGTGCACTGCTCTGTAGATAATGCAGCATTGTTAGTGAGCATCAACTCAGCCTCAGTGGGTCTTTAATCAGTGTGTCTCATGGATTGTGTGTGTCTTGGTACTAAACTGTGTGAGTGTTGTTTATATTTCTCTTTCCAAATGCCACTTCTGCACTGTGTTTGCATTGCAAGTTAGTGTTATTATTAAACACATATGGGAAGTCATTCAAAATACTGTTTTTTCTTACTTAGCTGTAAAGCTGCATGTTTGTTAAGTGCATTCTGATATGAAGCGGAGTATATCTTAAAATTTTCAATCCCCACTAAGTATAACATTTCTTGTTTACTTTGCTCTCACTTGCAGAACCAGGATGGATCATGTATCCAATCTGTCAGCCTTATTCTTAAGCAGGACCCCAAGAGGCAAGTGACTCTGACTCATTCAGGAGATGTTTTGATCTATGACCAGTACAAAATTAACCTGCCTTATGCAGATGGTAAGGAGCAACACATAAGCATATAACTCTTATCCAACACTAGGGTGATATTCCAATGACATTTGTGCCTGTTGTGATACTGTCAATATTGCTAACATACTGAAGTTAAAAGCATATTTTAGTGTCAATATTGTTATTTCTTCTCAATTGCTTCATAAATTAACTTTTGATGTACTTTTTATGCTAATGGTTGGAGTTGTGCTGTAGCTGTATTAGCTAGTTGTCTTTTACATAAAGATTTTGTTTATTTTAACAAGTCCAAATACTGTCCCTCACATTTGCAAGTTTTTTAGTTCTTGCCTAAGGGGAAATTTTTTCCTCTGATTCTTGAATTGAATCATTTCTTCTCCCATTTTTGTAAGCAGCTCACGTAAATTTAAGCAGAAATAACTCTTAGCCCCTTAGAGATGAGCTACAATTTTTCAGACAAAAAATTTATTTTGTGTCTTTTGCTCTGGGTTTTTAAATCAATCTGTCCTCAGGGTGTCTGGCATTCTGCATAGGAATATATGACTGTGAGATTTAGTGTTATCTTTAATGAGAGCTTTATGTGCAAATCATTAGTACATTTAATATCTGCAAGGCCTTGGCTCTTTGGGAGTTTCACAAAAAAGGTTGTAATCACGTTCCCGGTTTTAGGAATTAGTTTATCTACATAAAAATGGTCTGCAATGTTTATATCTTTACATTGATTTAATTTAGTTTACCTTTGTGGATATTTCAGTGAACTCTCAATGCATTTTAAAAAAATGTGGTGAGTCTCACAAGTTTCTTGTTTTGTTCTTTAAGTTTGAATCAATATAACTTTTCGTGAGAAATGTTTAGAGGAAAATAGGGCCTTAATAGGAAAAAACCTTATGTAAAAGTGATAGGAACCATCACCAGTGATATGACACAAAACAAAATCTAAATTTCAAGCTGATTTCCTTTGCCTTCCAACTATCTCTGTTTTTACTCCCCAGAGTTATTTGAAATACGGAAACTCTCCTCTGTATTTCTCCAAGTAAAGACCCAGATTGGATTGCAGATCCTCTACGACAGAGAAGGGCTGAGGCTTTACCTTCAAGTGGATGAACGGTGGAAGGACGACACTGTGGGCCTTTGTGGAACCTTCAATGGAAACACAGAGGATGATTTTTTGTATGCTGAGCTGCAAGATTTCTGTCTGCCAGTATATGAATATCCATAGTTAGAGTGGTAGATCAAGTGTGTACTGAAGCTGAAAGGATAGATACCAAGCATAATTTATTTTGAAGTTTTTCATTAGTGAGATAAATAGTAGGGTTCAGTTTGCTAACAGAAAATCTGTAGCTTCAAGTACAGGATATCAAGCCAGGTTTTGCTCAAAATATTTTAATATAATTTTCTGGTAAAATATATATGATGCACAAGGGCTATTTTACCAGCAAAATGTTGTCCAAAATACAGAGTGGCCTATATAAGGAACTTTCTGCCTCTCTGCAAGACTCTGTCTCTTTCCAGCTCCTATTTTCTCCTGAGCCTTAATCTACTGTCTCTGACAGAGCCTCCATTGTTCAGTGCCTGCAGACCAGCAACAGGAGCTGGCTGCTGCCTGAGCTTCGCTTCGTTGTGGTGCAGGGAGAAGTGGCCAGAGCTGCCCAAGCACCACAGTCAAAGCTGCTGTTTGCTCAGTTTCTTTCCAGCACATTTCTCACAGATGCTAAAGAACAATTTGGCTTCCAGTGCCTCAGAGTAGCCTTATGGAGATGGGAGAAGAACACAAATTTAGGACATGACAGGATAAAAAAAGGAAATAATAGAAGAACTTTATGCTCTCAGGAGAGCTGGGATTTTTCTAACTCAAAACTAATTGAAAAATGGAAAAGTTTTCCATTATAGACCCCATTTAAAAAGACAGATACACAAATATACCAGTGGAATTTTGAACAGTTTCTACATTACAGATTAAAAAGTATTATCAGGCTATTATTTATAAATGAGACTAGGAAATACATAGACAGCATCTCAACGAAGAGATATTGTTTATGTAAAACTATTTAAAATATTTCTGTTTGACAGGTAGTTTTGCAGTGTATTGTCGACAACAGTCTTTGAATTGCTGTCATGCAAATGAGTAGCTCTACAATAGTTGATACTTGTAAAAAAAGCCCTTAAACCTGGGGTCTTACAAATTGTGCTGAACCTTGACACAGACTACAGTATCAAGGCATCTTGATAGGTACACAAACAACCTGATCCACAGCAGATTTGGGAGACTTGCCATAGGCAGTGGTGTTTTCTGCAACACCTTCACTGCCAGCTGCTTTACTAGTGGCAATACTCCTGATTGTGTGCCTTATGCAATATATTGCCTCAAGTATAGCACTCCATATTTAAATGTGCAGTTTTGATCATTCTCTTTGTACATTACTGTGCCTTGGTTATTTTGATGAAAGTCTTTATTGTTCAGCTTCTGTTACCCAGGCCTCATAGGTATCTGTTCAATTGCTTTTGCAGTTATATTTCTGGTGGCTTGAGTTTCTTTTCTTTTCTCTTTCCTGCAAGGAATAAAGAGCCTGGGAGGTCAGCAGCAGACAGGAAAGTATAGGCAGAGGAGAGATTAAAAATGTATTGGATATCACTAAGGAACCAAAAGGACAAATAAGGGAGTTTAGACTATCAGGACAGTGATGCTCTCTGCTCCCTTATAAAAATGGAATTTGGTCTATTTTGATCTTTTCCTTAAAAATGTCCTCTGGAGGACATCTTTTTTTGTTTCTGGGCCTCTACCTGCAAAAAAAAAAAAAAAAAAAAAAAAAAAGAGGAGTCCTGAAACTGATTATCAGTTTTATGGGTGAGCGAATGAGAATATGGAACAGTGAAAGAGGAACTTGAATCAGAGGGTGTGAGAACTGAGACCATTTGGCAAATTCACTATACCTTTTCTGACTGACTTCTGTTTTGTAAAAGATCTCCAGTTGGAGTAACAGAAAGCACTCCAGAGCTGTTTGGAAACACGTGGAAAACTTCATCAGCGTGTGTTCTTGTGCATGACAGTTCACAGGTGGATCCGTGTGATGTTCATCTGCAGGCAGGTGGGCACTGAGGGCAAATCCTTACTGGCAAATGCATTTCTACTTAGTACATCTGTGCCCATTTTCCTAGCTGGATCAGCTGGAGATACAGTAATAACCAGTCCTACCTCCTTAGCTGGAGGTACAATAATAACCAGTCCTACCCATTGAAGAAATTAGTACTTAGGGGTAGTATAGAGGCAGCTGAGTTCAATTCCTTAAAAAAATCACATTGTGGATTGTTTGAGGATTTTGTAATACTTGCAGAGATGTCTGAAATACATAATTTTTATTTCTGGTTTGCAGTTACACTGTGTTAAGTTAGACATGCATTAAAGTTTGGTAGAATGTCTTGGTGATGCTGCCAGTTAAGATGGAGACTCAAAACTATTGCAGTATTCATTTTTGAGAATGCTGAAAAAATCCTAAATGATTGATTTATTTGTCTACTACAGAAGAGAATTAGTAGTAGAAAGATGCTTACACACTGCCAGCCTATAAATTTAGCTGAAAGGGTCCAGTTGGGATAATATGCAGGTGGTTGATGCCATGAGGATCACAGATGGTCATTAAGTCATCCTTTAATAATGATGATTTTTCTAGATTATCAGTTATATCTATTTCACAATTCCTACCACTTTTTGTATTGGACACTAAACACTTGTAAAGACAGAGGTAGAATATTAATGTTTTCCCTTGTGATTTCAGCTAGGGAATTGTCATGTCTCCTGCTACAACATCACCTGTCTTTTGAGTATTTACACAATGTGCAGTGATAGAAAGCTGCTTTCTTGGTAACAGATTGGGGTATGAATGTTAGTCCTTCTGTACAGCTGTATAGATATCAAAGATAAAAAGATTTATGTGGCAATAGTATATAACCATAATCAGTTGTATTGTACAGAAGACACTTTTTTTTTTTCTTCAAGTCTTTTTGAACTCCCTCACTGAAACAGTTTTTAATCTGTTATTTGTGTAGCCTCTTATGCAGCGGAAGCTTGTAGCATCCTTACGAAAGATCTTTTTGCTCCATGCTACCCCTATTTGAGTCCTGTTCCCTATTTTGAGCAGTGCAGAAGAGACACTTGCAAGTGTGGACAGACTTGTTTTTGCTCTGCTCTGGCCCATTATGCCCATCATTGCCGAAAGTTTGGAGTTGTAATAGATTTCAGAGGAGCTGTTCCAGATTGTGGTGAGTTTCCTTTCACTTCTGGACCTAAATAATTACTGCCTGAGGACTTTAAAGGCAATCAGAAAACAAAGTTAAATCAATACAGTCTTTTAAATGAGAAAAGGATTAATTCTAGAGTGACCCTTTGTGCACAGGACAAGGTTAATGTTTAAAGAGTTTTCTGTCAAGACAGAATTTGTACCAGTGTTTTTAGAGGATTTTTTCCTTTATAGTTTACCTTCTGTAGTTCTTTGACTTATGAAACATTACAAATATTTTTTGAGTAGTTGGAGGGCTTCAAATGTGTTCAGAATTTAAAATGTATCTGTCCTTATTGCATATCTCATACCATATAGGTATTATTAATGAACTGCATAAATAGATTTCTTTTCCTTGTAGATGCTAGGTTTATCAGATTCTTTACATGAACAAGATGAAGAATGATGGTATTTAGCAGTTTTAGTTGGATTACTGTTGACTTCTGCTGTCTGACAATCTCTTGGCTTATTCTCTTATTGTCAGTGATGTTGAAATACACAAAGTGCTGAAGCAAGTGGCGAAACTTGGTATTACTGTTATTTAGTTTAAAATGAATAGAAGAATATATGTATCTTTATAGATAAAGATGACATCTGTTATCTACTCTATAAAGCCTCACAAGCAAAGGATAATATTAAATTCTTTAGTTTACGTCAATTTTCAAGATGCAAAAGATATTGATTAGACATGTTGGGCCCTCACACTTATTTCAAAAAGAAGTATAGAATTGGAAACCATGTCAAACAACCTAAAACTGACACCCCTGATGTAGGTCTGGCTCTAATAATGAGTCTGAGAATCTTTTCTAAGGAGCCGTCAAGAATTTAACTTAGCAGTTGTCATCACATCGTGAATTAACCATGTTGTACTGCATGATAAAGAGGATTAAGTTGGTCCAGCTTAAGCATCTCAAGGTGGAGTATCTGTATGTATATCTGACAAGACTGCCTTGTTTGCATTTATTATGGCATGAATGGCTGTGTCCACTTAGATTGAATGAGTCATTCAAGCCATTTGATTTTATTTTACTATTCTGGAAACAAGTGTAGTTTTCTTACAGTATGTTTAAAAAGTCATGCTTGTAGCATTTAAAATACGTGAATCTGTTAGTATTTCAAGAACTTCAGTCTTATTTTAGTGTAGCTTTGTAAGGGACAGATATATATCTCTCTATATATAAAAGAAAATTTAATATGGTATTGTACAACATCTATGAAGTACATGTGTTTTATTTAAAGCTTTTAAGATAGTTTTATTTATTTATTTATTATTTTTATTTTTTTTAAGGTGCTGTGCACTTCCAAAAGCCCATGAACAAATGCCAAGTATTTTCAGAGTTAAGAGGCAAAAAGGCCTCAGCAGTTTGGTTTCCACAGTGTAAATCTGGATTAACCACCCAGACTCATTGTACTTGTTATTACTGTGGATTTACATCTGTGTAGTTTACACAGCATAGTGCCAGGATAGCAATTTTAGTGGAATTTAATGTGATTGGGAACGAAAGAATGGAGATGTTTATCAGAAAACTGTTGGGAGGTACTTGAGTCTCTTGCAGCGTAATTTGAGAGATTTGTTTCGTTTGGACAGCTCTTTCATGTGAAGACACAAAGGAGTACAGTACTTGTGTATCTACCTGTGGCAGAACCTGCCAAGCCCTGTCTGTGCCAGAGACATGCAGCAGTGATTGTGTTGAAGGCTGTGCTTGTCCCCCTGGAATGTATCTGGATACCAAGACTGAGCAATGCCTACAGAGGTGGGTAAAGTTGCAGTTCTGATAGTCACTGTTTCAGACCACCCCATTTGCAAGTCAGAGTGGAAAGCTAATTAACTTGCACCCTACTTGTACCCTTGTAGATGATATGCATCGGTAAACTTGACAAGGTCTCTTACAATTATACAGGACTGATGTCTGAGTTGATCAAAAATAGCTTTTCCATAACATGGACACTCATCCAACATCATCAGGGCTGGTTGTTACATTCTCTCTGTTTTTTGGCATGTAAGAGATACACGACATAAGTTCCATTTTACTACTAATTTGGTTTGAAATGTGCTTGAGTTATACAGCAGTGTTGAGATCAATTTCTTGTATTAAAAAAAAAACCAAACAAACCCTGAACAACCACAAAACCACTGGCTAACCAAAAAACCCTCACCAAAACTAACAAAGCAACTGAAATTTGAACGGCAGTTAAGTCAATGGGAATTCTGTCCTTTTTTTTTCCGTTTGGGTTAATCAGTTACATGTTTTTCCTCTATTGCAGAAATGAATGCCCATGTTATTTTCAAGGAATTGACTATCCCCCTGGAGAAAATGTCATGACATCTTTAGGCAAATGGTAAGATACAAAATTATGTTTTCACATAAATTGTGTCACTTTAAGAGCTCTATCAAATAATTTTGGCTAGCTTGTTGGGTTTTCTTTTTGTTGTTTTAGTTATTTTTAAATGAAACCTACAGAATAAACCTTCATCAGTTTTCTCTGTATTTGACAAAGGTCCTTTGAGCTTAGGCTTTTCAGGCTGCTGTGCTTTGTAATGCAATATATTGAAGTGCAAAACAGAAAGAAAAGCCACAATAATTTCTTATATCCATGCTAATGTGGAGAGCTCCAGAAAAGCGCAGACATTTCCTGACTGTCCATAGATCTTTATTGCTATTCTCCTTCCCTTTACCAGATTCTAATCCACTTATGAAGAATTATTAAGAATCTCTCTTCCACTAGTATAGAATCATTGTAAAAGAGCAATGTGGCTTTTATCAACTAAGAAACAACACAAAAAACTCTCAGCTGCAGCCAATGGTAAATAAGCATCTCTGTTATTGTTCCTTACATTTGGCATTTGTTCTTGTCCTCTTGCTCTTCCATTTGCATCATTGCAGTCATGACATTAAAGAAGAAAGCTTGTTAGATGATCCTGGCTCCTGCCAGATGCATCCTTTTCAACAGTTCTGTCCGGAGAAGGTTAGGTAATGTGGATGACAAGTTCTGTGAATAACAAGCTTTCAGAAATAATATCTGAGCTCTCACTGCCTGTATCAGTTGTTGCAGCACTTAATTAAAAGCAGAGCAGACCAAATCATGTCTGTGATAAATCAGTGTAGTACTTTAATTTGTCAACAAAGGCCACATTAGAAATTGGCGTTGTCAGACTCCTGTTGCAGTGGGGGCACTTAGTAAGCTCACACAAACTTTCTCACTCTTGTCTGCAGTCCATAAATACTGATTATTATAAATTGATATCTTACTCATCAAGTTAGATTATTTTTTTACTTTAGGGCAGATTTACTGGAGTGTGCCCATTGTGCATACGGGGCCCTGCAAAGGCTGGGTGCACTGTTGCCTGCCCTCCCAAGGTGTTCTTGTTTACAAAACATGTCAAACAGTCCTGGCAGTCAAGAGAAGGGGCTTCTCCTGGTAAATCTTTAATCCTCCCCCTCAAAGGTCTAGTTCAGCTAATTTTGCTGGCCCATGTGGTGGATGTGTGTATCATGTGATGGTCCACAAACATAGTTTTATTTGAAATTGCTGTAGGTAAAAATCCTCTTTGTTGATTTCAGTTGAATTGTTTGGGATTTGGCAGCTTATGTTTGTTAATAAAATAAAAATCTACTGGTTTATAACTACTAGAATTTTAGCTAGAATTAGGGACCTGTCTCTCCTATTTAGTCATGATTTTTAGTTGAGGTGTTTTTAATAAGGCTATATACAGATCAGTTGAGAGGAAAGACTTTCAAATGTAGAGGTACAGACTGTCAGCTCCTGTGAATTGCCTTGTGCTAAGTCATACATTAGGAATCATGTAGGAATACATGTGTGGATGAACTGGAAAAAAAATACTGTGTGATGAAGTCTTTATCTGTCACTTGCTATTTGAAAAAGTTATGATTTTTATTATATTCTCCCCATCCTTTATTCCTCTCAATTGCTTCATCTTTGGAGCTTTCCACTTTCAAACTGGAATTTCTACTCAATGGAATAGCTTTTGTGCTCCGTTTTCAACAAGTATTTTCATTGATGTATCAGCATTTGAGTTGCCTCCTTCTCAGTTCCCTTTGGCACTCCTTTTCCTCTTGCCTGAGTGATACTGTGCAGTCCTTGAGCACTTTTCCTGCAGGGCTTTGGGGTCCTTACACAACTCCAAATGCATCCACAGGGAGGCTGTAGCACAGAACTTGATTTTGAATCTGCTGACCATCAGTAGGAGTCCTGGGGATGCTTTAGCCATTGCTAAAGAATGGGAAAATAGTGCTGGATTTCATGGCCTCAGGTTCTCTAGTGAAGACCAGGACCTGAAATTCAGCCAGTGCTGCTACAGTTTTCTCCTGACAATGAGTTGCAATAGGAGCTGCTACCATTTTGGAAAAGTGCTGGACTATTTTGGCTCAAATTAGAAAGGAGCAGACAGTGTAGGTTTCTCAGTGCTTCCCTGCATACAGTATCCTGTGAGGTTGAGTTTTATGCAGTTTTGAACTGTTTCATGGAGGGGAAATGTGTTTTGGGGAGCATTATGAGGACATATTCCTGTATGTATTTTTTTTTTTTTTTTGTTAGCCTATGCATCTTACCTCATAATAACATAATGCATAAAGCAAAAGTCTGAATTTTAACTAATGTTCTTCATGTGTTAAGGCAATGCACACTTGATCCAGTTATAATGTTCAGTGCAAGCATTTATAAAATTATTTTCTATTGACTTATTCTGCATTAGTAAATAGAATATATTAATATTTTAGATCTTCCTGGCTCTCAGTACATCTTTGTGTATTTCTATTGCAGCCATTGCAGGGATGGTGTAATGAACTGTGATAACAACATAATAGGTGAGTGAAGAGAGAGGGAAAAGATACTTCAGGTTCAGTGAATGCATTTCCTCCAGTCTCTGTGGAATCCCTTGTCTGAACTAGAAGATAGTGTGATGTGTACAAATTAACTTCTGGGAGGGGATCCATAATTATATATTTGTGTATTTGAGAGTAATGCTTCTGCTTTGTACCAGCCTAACTGTTCAAAATACAGTTTAATCTGAACAACTTTTTCCCCCCAGTACTTTAAAATACTAATTTTTGATTGCTAATGCAGATAAGCTTAGCTGCATGATAAACCGCAGACTTTCAGTAAGGCAAACAAAGGTTAGCTTTGCACTAAGTAATGAGGAGAGGCAACTGAATGTTGCTACTGTTGCTGGAAGTTATAATTTCTGTGTTACAAATCCATATTTTGCAGGATACAAAATATCAGGTATGAAGACTAAAGCATTTGTCACTTTTCTTCCCCCAGCCCACAGCTGCCCAGCTGGACAGATTTATATTAACTGCAGTAATCCACAAGTGGATCCTGAGCTCAGCAGAGAGAGGACTTGTGAGAATCAGCTGCTAAACCTCACTTTCTCAGCACACCTTCCTTGTGTGTCAGGTTGTGTCTGCCCACCAGGGTGAGTAAAGACAGATTTGGTGCACAAACATGATTGAGTAACTAATTCTACTTGGACAGTTTGAGCTCTCAAAGGCTGAGCATCGAACTTGTGAAGACTTACCCCACATTACTGGCTGTTAAAGTCATAATAAATGCCAAACCAAGAGACAAGTGGAGTTAAATACTTCATAATAATAAGATCAAAAAACCAAGAATATGGAGATAGCATTGAAATAATATTCAGCCTGTGTGTTACAGGAACCATGTTTGTCTAGATTTTTTCAAATATCTAACCTCTTATTTCAATATTTGGCTGAGAGAGACAAGTTTATTTATAGGCATAATTTTCAGTGGTTTTTTTTGGGGGTTTTTTTTTTCTTTTTTTTTTTTTCCTCAAAAGGATCTCTTAAGTCTTGGGGATTTATGCTGATAATGTACAGGTGAGCTGCTGTGGAATCAAGCACTGTATTGTTGAAAGAATTTTGATTATAAAAATAACAATAATGTGTTTAAGTTATGCTATTCTTGATGAAATTTAGTTTCTTAAGCACATAGCCTGAAGCTTTTTTAGTGTTATAACTCTGAAGTCATTTGAACTGTTGAAATAGCTCTGTTGAAGTCTGTGCATTTGTACTTAGTGAAGTGTAGGTATTTCTCTCTCATGATAAAATATTGCTACTCAGGATTTTGGGATTTTACTGTAATACTCAGAAACATGAAATGTGAAATGATTCATATGAAATGGAACCTGTAATTAGTGGAACTCACAGTATTGGTACCATGCTGAAAAAGTGCAGTGCTAAGGTAGGCTTTGAAATTAACTGGAGGCAGATATTCTCAGAATTGCAAAAATTCACCCTCTTGGGCCAGGCTGACATACTTCAAAGCTGCCTTCAGCAGCACTCTATAGCTGGCAACTCAGATCATATAAACTTTTTATTCTCTGCTATTTTGCTGTGCATAGCCTTTGAGCTTCCAATCTCTGCTTCCTGATGTAATTTAGGTCTAGAATGTAAGCAATTAAATTTATTTTTTAGCATTGGAAGACTCGGTGTCAAGTGCTGGTGATCCCAAAGCTCTGATAATATGGTTTTATGGTTGTAAGAGGCAAAGTGTTATGATTTCCTAGAGACAAAAATACAAAATTAAGAACGTTTGTCTTTATTGTAACTTTGGCAAACTCAATTCTTTTCTACAGTATATTGCCTGTAGAGGTACTAGCACAAAATTATTTGGTTTTGGTTTTTTGGTTAGGGTTTTCTTGTTTGTTTTTGGGGGATTGTTTGCTTGTTTAGGTTGGTGGTGTTTTGTTGGGTTTTTTTGGGTTTTTTTGAGGACATGCAAAGCGAGAGAGTTTTTTGTGTTTCAGGATTTTACCCTCAGTGCTGCTTAAGGCAGAACTAGGAAACAGTGTTACAAGCCAAGGGTTTGAATTAGGAATGTCAGTCTGTACTGATGAAATAGAAATTAAATTCACTTACAAACTTGTCAAAACTGACATCTTTTAAATATTCAGCTCTAGTGATCCTATATTGCTTATATGTTTGTTTTTATTTGAGGTTGCTTTAGGAAAAATTGAGATGATCCTAAAGGTGTGTGTGTTTTGGTGTGCTTTTGGAAAAGTGAGATACTTATGCTTATGGATTAACAATGCAGGTTTTTTATTTAGGTAATGAATCTTAGTTGTGTAGAAATTTTAGTAAGATATGCTTTAGGTAGAATTTGGATATGAAGAGCCCTAATGTTTTAAGTCAGTCACTGAATTCACACTGCAGTGATTCATGCTGCAGATTGAACAACTTAGTCAGAGCCAGTACAGCACAGTAATGAAAAAATTTTAATTAAATTTTTGGAAGAGAAAAATGGGTAAAATACCACTACCTTTATACAGTACCTCGTCCTGTGTTCATGTCATTTCAAGCAGTGCAAGATTCAATGCACTGTGAATTTATGCAACTTTGAAATCCCTTTTCTAGGCTGTCAGTACTTACTGGTAAAATAGAAAACTGAGGTGACATTGTCCTCTTTAAAAGGGTAAAACAGCCATGGAATTTCTTTGATCTTAACATTAGTCCTTTACCTGAAATAGTAAGTTTCATTCCTTTGTTCATGTTTTTGTTCCTGTTTGAGATCTTGCATCAGTTTTTCTTGATTTGTTACCTGTAAGCTAAGCTGATTTAAGTAGCAATAAAATCAGTTCAGTGTGTTTGATTTGTTGATTTAGGTAAAATAATTTAAAAAGTGAGTGAAGTAAAGGGAATATGTCACAACTAAAATACCTGTTTGTTTAGGAAACTACATTTTTTCCAGGAGGAAATTATCTGTTTAGTGGGGTCATTATTCCTCAGTGATACTCTAAAAGGTGCTTAACAAAAAGAACCTCCTTTGAAAGAAGGAAAGGAAAGAATCTCTTTTCACAGAAGTGGTGTTAACATTCAAGGGGGCAATACTTTTGTTTTGCAGTCAATTTTTCTGGTATCTGGAGTCTGAAATATTCTTTCAAATACTTCACTACTTCTCTTTTTATACTTGAAGTGCAGCTGTGCTTCATTCTTTTTCTTCTGCAGCCAGTAAATCAGATGCAAGTAACCATGCTTCAGTAAATATCTAAATTTACAGGAGATCATTCTATGGGTTACAGCTTTTAAGGTAAAAAAATTGATGATGCACTTTCCATCTATTTTAGAAGCTGTTGAAATCAAACATTAATTCTCCTGGAACTCACTTTCTAATGTTGATTCTCACCCTACTTTGCCTGATATATTAATTAATTTTAAAGACTTTATTTATATGTTTTTTTACTGGTTTTCATCTGTTACCCTTTAAAGGGAAATATTCTATATTTCTATGTTACATTAAAAAAAAGTAATACTCAATGCGTATTTTTTCAAGTACAATATTTGAATTACATTTTCTGCTTCTGTGTTTCTATGAATGAAATTATTTTTCCTCCTCAACTCTACCAAATGCGCATGATTTGACATAGAGACAGAATCCTTCATCAGACTGCAGAAGAAACAAGGAGAAAAGGCAGGGTAAAGGAAAAGGAGGGGGATAAACAATAGCATTTTCCTATATTTCTGGATGCTGTGTGACATGTTTGCTCCAAATGGACATATGCTGGTTTGTGCCTGTCCTATTCCATTGGTTTTTCATGGTCTCCAGTCAGACCAGCAATGATCTCCAAAACAGCTTCTGTTCATTGTTGCTTACAGCCTGCTGTTAGTGTTGCTGTCAAGAAAAGCAGTCACTTTCCTGAAGGAATTAATTGTGTTTTCTCACTTCCCCCATTGACAGGATTTTACCTTTTGACTTCAGCATGAGTTGGATTTAACTGATCTATGCTTTATAGAGTGTTCAGCGTAACATTTGTGCTGTATTTGCAATATATATAGTTTTGTGGGGGTATTATAATGGTTGGAATTAATTAGCTTTGAGTTATTTTCCACCCTAAATGGTTCTATGATTCTAACAAGAGCCCTGTCCTATTTTTGAAGCCAGGTGCTTTCATTTGGACTAACTTGGTCAGATTGTTTAATAACATACATCAATATTTATTTTAGATCATGTTATCCATTCATATTTCCATTAGCTGAAATGTTTAGCAATTTCCATGTCTATTTCATAATAATTTCATCTTGCTGGGAAAACCAAGGCCCACCAGCCTCTAAATATGAATAACAAATAGAAATTCTGAGAGTTATGTCAGTAGTTTGAAATACATATTGTCCCAAATACAAATAGTAATGTTTTTTATTGCTTCTGTTACATCTGCCTATTAGATCTTCATCACTTTTTCCCTTTTATGTTTTTGTTCTCTCTATAAAGCTATGTTAAACCAACCACTATAAAATTAACCTAGATCAAGCAGTCTCTGCTAACTTTGCAGAATTTTGAAATTTTAATTTCCAAATTTTCATGAGTATGTGTATTTATTTTTATGGCCTTTGAATCTGTTTGAACCTCAAGAACTCAAGGCAATTGTACTGAAGTTTTTTTTCCTTGCACTATATGTCTAATTGTTTACAACTATGCGGGCCACCTTTTTAAGCAAGATGTCTGACAAACTTTTTTCATATGTACATTTCAGAAAAACAAAAACCGTCCTGCTTTTTCCCACCCCCACTCTCTGGAGACAACTTATTATTTATGACACAGAAGAATATCTTTTGTGCTAAAACTTTACTAACATAATTTTTATGGCTTTCCTTCTTTTTGCACCACTTATTACTCTCCTAAATTAGATGAATGAAGAATTAGTAAATCCAAAGCTGTGGTATCCTGTAATTGTAATGAAATTTTGTAGCTAAGGAATATCATGCCAGATTTTTCTTCTAAAAATTTCTAAATTATCATTGTATTTCTGTGCTATATATCAAGTGATACATAACAAGCTGAAACACATTCTTGGAAGGTTTTATTAAAGAAAAAAAGAAAACGCATCACTTTTTAATTTTCACAACGAAAACAATGAATGTTGTCATCTTATAAATGTGCCTATGGACAAACAACTCTATTAATGAAGAATTAAGATGGGAAGGACACAGATGAGTCTCAAATATTTTTAGAAAACTAATCTTTATTAATGTAATTACATTGACCATGTTATGTTCTTAAAATAAGTCTCCTTGGATTAAATCAAAGTCTTGTGCTTTTGGTGTGTGTTTAGTATCATTTTTCAGAAGACCTACTGCTCCTCAGTTTAAATTCATTATTTACTGTTATTATTAGCATGAAAATAAAAATTGTGTGGTGTCCAAACCTCACTCTTCTGGATGGCCCTGCTGCTGCTATCAGGCTGAGTAGTTTTAATGAACCTGAACTTCTGGTTTAGGCAGAAATTTGGGAGAGGTCTGTTGAGATTTAATGTTTTCCAGGGTAATAAGGATTAACCGTCATGGGGATACATCCCATTGTGGCTATGACTTGACTATTTCCTCAGGAAAATACAATTCTCTTACGAAGACTGCATCTATGTTCCTGTGTTTGGGTGTTTCAGGAACCAATATTTATCCACACCAGATTTTATGCTGGTTGCTATTTCTGATGGCAATAGACACAGCATGCTAAAGGTGCAGGAGCTCATTTCCAAGGAAAACATCTATTGCAGTGCCCTTGCAAGATGATCCAGTTCTTTTCCATCCTCCTCTGCTTTGCAGACTTGCAACTTTCCTTGATACATTTTGGAGTTCCTTATTTCCTCTTGCAATAATTACAAACGCTTTTGGTCTCCTACTTTCTAGTTTACACCAGCTGCAAATAAACCTATTTTTTTTTCCTGTACTTGTATTAATTGACGGTAAAATTTCACCCCTATCATTCAGGTTCTTGAGCATCTTTTCATATTACCTTCTCCTTTCTGACTTGCTTTTAAGAAGAGAAATAGTAAACTCAGTCACTTAGTTCAAAGGAAGACTTCCATTATGTTCAGAGTTAGTTTCTGAAATTCTGGTACTCGTAGTGGAGCTGATTGCAGGAAGGTTTCCAATCCAGTGTGAAGTTGCAAAAGAAACTGAGTATGTCCATTAAAGCATCAAAATCATTTGTTAACACAGAAAGATGGAAGGGTGTAGTGAGAGTAATGAAAACCTTCCAAGCATTCTACAAAATTACTTACTATTTTGGTATAATAAACCAGGGGAAGGAGAAAAAAAGATTTTAAGAAGCTCCCCAAACAAAAAAAAAGAAAAGTCAACCAGAATATATTAACTCTCCCTGTCTAGACAGTGAGTGAATTGTAATGAAGGCATTAGGTACCACAGTAATGTTACTAGTGTTGGATTTTTCTCTCATAATTATTCTTGTTTTCTGGTTAGACAAGTCAAATGCTCCCTGCTGCTGATTTTGTTTATTTTTTGCTTCCCTTAAATTCTACTACAGACCTTTGTAGGATGATACGTGAAACCTTCAGAGAGCAAATTTAATGTTGTGGCAAAAACTTGTGGCTGCATAAATCAGTTGATGGTAGGCTGTTGCAGGAGAGAGGGAAAGACTTTTCAAAACTTCTCTGCTGGAAGCTGGGAGAGCAATTTTTTATTGTTTTGGTCCAGATTTGTGATCTTTGCAGAAGTGAAGGAGTGTTTGATGAGTTACAAGTGACATAACTTCTCGTGGTGCCTTTACCAAGATTATTTACATATTTCTGTGTATGAATGCAGAAAGGTAGAGATAATAATGAGATAATAATGAAAATAAATGTTCAGCAAGGTGAAGTGGGATAGTTGTCTTTGCAGTTCATTGTAGGCTGGACAGTAAGTACAAGCATCAAGAAAACATGTCTGATACTTCAAAGAGGAGCTGTGCAAGGCCTCTCTGTAGAGTATTTGTGGCAAATTCTTAGATCATTGAAATCTTATCCATTTGCTTGGCTTTACAAGAGAGAAAGCTGTTATCACTTTTTTTTTTTAATCCAGTGTAATAACGTGAGGAAAAACCTGCATTTAGTGTTACCTTGTCAGTGTGATCTCTTTGTGTCTGAATGTGCCCTGTTCAGTTCTGAGCAGCTTTAAACCAGTGGGAATTGCAGTCTCACAGTTGATTGTCTCCAAGTGATACAATGCTTGAAATAAGTGTAGATTACAAAGAACACTTCACCTACCCTGGAGGGAAATGACAGGTTTTCAGTTTAATGGGGGAAGAGGGTTTGTGGTGTTCTGCATATTCCCATTCATAAGCCTCACAGAGCTGTAAATTTAATTTGTCTGATACATAGCACACTGAAGAAGAGTCAAATACAAATTACAAATTTGTACAGTGTAATTTGTCGAATACAAATTACCAACTCATTAATACAAGCAAATAAAATGCCCTGTGATAAATTCAGTGATGAAATGTTTCCTTTTGGATAGCGGGAAACAAAACATTATTGTTACCCTGTTTGTCATGGATGTGCCTCACACCAATCACATCTTGTCCATGCTGTATTTTGTCTGTGCTAAACATCAGGAACAATGAATCTGTTAGGAACACAGGAAAACCTGTCCAAAAGGTACAGGTTTTTCTACAAGTTTCTTTGTATTTTTGTAATTTTTTTGTATTACTACAGAGAGGCACTTGAATTCCAAACAAACTTGAACTTGAAAAAAATATATTATCTGCCCAAAAGTAGCATTTGAAGAGACTGCTTATTTCTCAATATAAATAGGTTTTAAACATTAGAAACAAGGATAATACTAGACTGCATGGTGCCTGTAAGGAATCCTTTTACTCTGAGGCTGGCATGTTAGCTGCTCTAGATTCTTGTGTTGCATGGAATGGGGCAGGATCAAAACGACTTGGGGCTGCAGCAGTTGGAGTGAAAGACACTGCTGCAGCTTGTCAAGAGTTCAAGTTTCACAGCTTTCATTTGAGAGATGGATTTGTCATCACAGCTGTTCTATCTGTTACGGGACCCTCCGGTCCCATGTTGGTATCGCTTTGCTTATCCAACAGCATTACAATATTTGTAAAAAAAGTGAATTGGTTTTTGGAAGAAGTGCAGTTTTTCTGGGCTCAGTGAAATGATAGCTTATTTAATAAAATAACTCAATGTTTCTGGTATATTTCCTGACATTTATTTGTAGAATCTGCTTGAGATCTCTTTATCTCTCTAATTTCAGATTTTCTGAATATTATTGAAAAGCCACAAACCTTTTACTTTAAAATTAGGACTATTTACTCTGTTTAGTCTTGCTGAGCAAACATTCTTCTGCTCTTTCTCTATGAAAGTAGTCTTTTTCACTTTCCCTTTTTTTAATTTCCTATTTTTTTTTCTGATTGTCTAGAGTTGTGTGTAAGCACAAATTCATAGCGTTAGTCTTGAACTGTAAATAGCTATGCATGTGGTTAGCTGTGTTATAATGAAAATCTCCTTTGAATACTGTGAGGATACTTCTGCCAGTAAAATTGAGTGTATTTGTAATTGCTTGCATGAAGGTGCCTGTCATGCAGAAATATTAATTAAAACAATAATATCGTGCAGCTTGGATAGCTCTTTTGGTATTGATTAAATTATTCATGGAGCAAGAGGTGTAACTGCAGCTATAGAATAACTGCAGCAAAATAAAACTCTTTAAATTAGGGAAAGAAAGGAAGGGGATAAGAAGAAATCCTAATTTAAAAATCCTTAGACTAAATATGCCACTAATTTTGTATAGTAAGAGTACATACCACTGGAACAAAGGGCTGTAATGGCTCTCACATCTCATGGATTATCTCTTGGCTTCAGTTAAATGTAATTTGACTGAGTTACAAGAAATTTGGTGAAATTTAGAATATTTCTAGAAATTCTGAGTTTCCCTGACCTTAAAATTCATATATTAACCAGTCAGTCTTTATAGGGTTAGTGACCAAAGTGCACTTAGTAAAGATAAAATATTTAGGTACCTGTAAAAAGAGAATATCAAATTTCTCATGCACAATTATTAATAAAATTGTGCCTGTTCAGTTTCAGAAGACTTTAAATATTATTTGTGTTTCAATAACAAAATTGGTGGTAACTTTCAAGGTTAGGAAAATATTTTTGTATCTGGATACCAGCTATACTGCTGCTGAATGTGTATTTTTTGTTCTTTTTTTGATAGTCTTGTGAAACACGGGGACATTTGCTTGGATGCAGATGAATGTCCATGCTCATGGAAAGGAAAGGAATATTTTCCAGGCGACAAAGTAATTTCTTCCTGTCATACATGGTAAGTGGAGATCTATTTAAGTGATGAGTTCACTTTAGTTGTGTATTTGTAGGTTGTTTATTTTTTCTTCATGTGTTTTAATCATAAATTTCCCATAAATAAAGCAGATTATCTAAATCTTCTACTTTGACTTCATATTTACATTTCTTCAAAGAGTTATTAAAACTGGTTCAGGTTTTCTTGTTCCAAAGTGCTTTGCATGACAAAATAACAGTGATTTGGGATCTTTTTAGTTTTTAAAAATCTTGATTTAGAAAATGAAACTCTTTTATTATCAAGGTCATGGCTAGCATTCCTAAAGTACAAGTAAAATCCTTTAAATATTACACCTGAGTGACATTTTTCAAAAGCTTTTTACTTACTCATTTTCCCATTTAGCACTGAATCTGAGCAGTCTAGAGACCAGAACATAACCCTGTCTCCTTAAATGTGCATCCACTACCATGTTGAATTAGGGGAGTACTGAGCAACATCATGTACTGAGCAAAGAAATTGACAATCTGGTCACTGATTTTGTGTGTGTGGGTAACTGATGGATCAATCAGCGTTCAGAGGGAGAAGTCCAATAGACAAGGCTTGATAGGATCACTTAAACACACTCAGACACCTGCTCCTGTTACTATCCAGTGTTGTAAAGGCAGCACGTACCCTGCCAGGTTTCCTTGAGCACTCTCAGTAGGATGTGATTTACTGCTATTTGAATGAGCTTCAGCAATGTGAAAATACACCCCACCTACCTGATCCTACCTGAAACAAGCTCGTTTCTTGACAATCTCTGCCTGTTTTCCTCTCGGACTATGGCTGAATGTTGCAGGCTGGCACTAAGCAGTGCTATTTGTCTTACCAGAGCCTCAGAAAAATCAGCTGTCCTGCCAAGCACCATGATGCTGTGGTAGAAGTGTAGCCTCCAGATTCCCAACAGAGCAGTTCCCTCTTTTTGTGCCCTCCTTGCAGCTCACCAGGAGCATTTAACTGGTGTCCCCTGGTGAGCTGCTGCTCCTGGCCTGCCCAGCCCAGGGAAGGCTCGTCCTGTCAGCACCAGGCTCTGCCTTGTCTGGATGTGGTGTCCCCTGCAGCCTTGTGCTGACTGCCTTCCTCTGCCTCTCGTCAGGTCCTCAGTAGCTGCTCTAGAAGAGATTTGTAGCCCTTTGGTCGACTGGGGAAGCGACTTAGAAGCCATCTCCACTGGGCAGGCAGGTAAAGCGACCCGGGTTGTTCTCCCCATTGTCTCCAAAGGCCTCTCTGTTTGGACCTGGTGTGGGATTGCTTGCATCAGAGAGAACTAATTTATCCCATCTAATCTGTAGGAGACTTCACCAAAGGCAGCAGCAGTGCAGGCAGAAAGATACTGGATATTCAGCCTTCTCCTTTTTTTTTTTTTTTTTTTTTTTTTTTTTCCCTGAGGCCAAGCTTATTAATTCATGCACAAATCCTTAATCTTGTCATGGCTTTTGTAGTTTTCCATGTTCAGAAGCAAAGACAGATTAAGTGATAACGGCGTTTTGGCAATCAGTTGCTCTCAAATAGGGAGGAGTCTGCAACAAGCTCTGCTTGATATAAAGAATATAAAATCTCTGAGTCTGCTGAGTGTGCATGCAGGGGTCTATCTGATATGTTAAGGGAAAGGTGCAAAGCATGGGAGTGCTTCTGTGCAAACAAAAACACATTTAGGAACTCCTAGAATTTACCGTATAGTGGGGTTGGTGCATTGAATTAGTGTGTGTTGATACTAAATGTCATCTTACTCATATTTGATGTAGTGTTAGCAACATAAGTATTGATCTGATTTATCTATAGAATAGTAATATGATAAACAAAATAATTCCATAAGTTGGCAAAACTACCTGTAAACTGACGGAAACTTTCGACCCAAGATCTGGGGTCTGACTGACCTGTGGTGTTAGGTTTCCCAGGTTTTGTTTTCAGTGCAAGTACCTGAAATATTTAGCATGTAGTGGCAATATTGAACATAAACTGTTCTAATGTGAGCCCATCAGAGCAACATTTTGATGGGGTGCTGTGGCAGGTAAGATGAGTTTGTGCAAGTAGATGTGCTGGTCTGCTGTCCTCATCCTGAGATCGTTGAGCAACTCCTGATCACTCTGTGGACTGCTGAATTGGGCCTCCTGTATTCTTAAATACTTCTTGGAAATACACTTCATAAAAAGCTGTTTGAAGTTTAGAAGGTTCTGGTAGCTCGGCTTTTCCAGCTAGGGCTCTCTGGATTCTGATAACTAAATGTTAGTTCACTTAGTATGAAACAAGCCTGGTGTAGAGGACTTTAAAGACATTGTGTACCACTTAATCCCTTCCTTCTGACTAGAGATGTGTTCCTGAAAAAAAAAACAAAAGGATCTCCCTAGGCTTTACATGTTAAGAAATGTAAAGGGCCTTCTGCACAGGCCCTTAAGAGGTTAACACATGGAGAAGAATTTGAATAGGCCAAGAGTAAAACTAAAACCTGATGTCTCAGGAGAACATGAGAAACAGCATTCAGTCTTCCAGTCCAAACATAATTTCTTCTGCTTGCCCCTCTCTCCATCAGCTTGATGAGGTTCCTTCCTTTGGTACTGCTCTGAGGTGACTGCAGTTAGCAAGTCCTACTGCTATTTTCTTGTGCTTTGGTACAGCAAACACCTCTCACATGTTGTGTTTTTAACTTATTTTAGCCATATGCTTTGTGTGTTGATACATCATGTGATACAAAACACAAGCAGTGAACCAAATCAGTGATGGGATAAGCAGAGTCTTGGAAAATCTGGACAACGGCTCCTTGTAGGTGCAAGTTAATTGCTAAGTGAACTGGAGGAAACCTGATGCTACCAGCAGCTGGAGCTGCCTAGATTTTTCTAGATATTTGCTGCCCTTCTGGAAGGAGTGGTGTGCCAGCACTGTGACAGAAATATGAAGGACAAGTTACACTGACAAAAATTTATACTAAGAAAAAGCTTCATACTGCCTGCTGCTTCAGTATATGAGATGTTAAATGTTGGAGATTTATCCAGTATTTCTATAAGTCAGATTAAGACTTCAATTGTAAAATATTCAGCATTCATTTAATAAAGAATTTTTTTAAAAAAAAGTAAACTTAGGCATGTATCAGAATTATATCACATGCTGTAATTAGTTTAACCTACATTTATAAAGATTCCTATACTAAAGCTGTGTCAGGGCAACAGCTTTGCTATTTTATCAAGGAAAATTTAAGTGTCTGGGTCATTTGGAAACATAGAAATTATATTTTAATGATTACTTGTGGATGCAGGAAATGAAATTCTATCCATTATTTATAAAACTTATGTTATTTCTGAAAATGTTATTTAGATTGCAAGAGGGTGATTCAGAAAGAGGCATAATATCCAATGCTGGAAAGCCTCTCATGGTGCAAAGAGATTGCATTTATTCTCTTATGCTGCAAAGGGAATGCAGCAAGATCTGAAAAGTCATTCACTAGATGTGTGGTGAAAACCCTTTGATACTCAAGATGGCTATAGACGTAACTTGAACTGCTCTGGAAGCTCCTAAACTGTTAGCCTGGGGTTTGGGGCTGATGACACGTAGACATCTGCAAAAAGAGTAAGTCCAACAATGTGGTTCTTCTAAGGAACCCAAACACCAAAATAATGCTACTGTAGTGTTTCCTTGGTAATTCTGTGAAATTCTCATTCAGGCAGAGAATGCATGAAGACTCTAGTGACAGGACATGCTACTTTTTGTCTCTAACATCAGCTTGTACAGAAAACAAGGCTTTCACTTTGTGACATGTTATTGGTGTGCACTAGAGAATAAACTGTATTACATTGCACTGGACGTTTTGTATTGTTGGTTTTCTTGGTTATATTTTTTGGGGTTTTTGAGACTTTTTGTGCTGTCTGTGTATTCTGGAGCCTCTAAGTTCTCCTGGAAGAAGAAACTTAGATGGTTTGAGTTCAATATGTACTTTTTTTTTCCCAGAGAATTAATTGATGTGTCCTGCATATAGCCAACATTTCAGAATGCTTCTGTCTGCACTCCTCACACTTGCACAGCTTTTGTTTCTTTGCTTCTCAGTGCAATAGCTGTGATCATTTTTCTGGGCTTGCAGCTGATATTCCCATTATTGGTGGTGCATTTTTCAGCATTTGCCAGCATGGATCATTCCAGTGCACCTTCCAGCCTTGCCCATCGATGTGCACGGCGTATGGGGACCGGCACTACAGGACCTTTGATGGACTCACCTTTGACTTCGTTGGAACTTGTAAGGTCTACCTAGTTAAGGTGAGATTTTTTTTTTTTTTTTTGTAAAACCTCTCTAAAACTGGATTTATATCTTTAAAAGTAGATTTAAACCTGTTAAAATCTATTGTTGTACCTACTTCCTGTCTGTGCATTTTATTGAGTCCTACCTCCTGTTTTTTCATTTTTGGATTCTGATATTATTTAGACTTTGAAGCATACATAATATAAACATACACTGAGGTTTCTGCTAATTGAACTGTGTAACAATATGCATATTTATATTAATATATTTAAAAGTGGACGTTTGTTTTTTTTTCCTTCAGGGTACTTCTTCAACCAGTCTTTCTGTCATTATTGAGAATATTGACTGCTTTAGTACTGGAATCATTTGCAGAAAAAACGTTTTCATTAATGTTGGAAAGTCCTTTTTAGTATTTGATGATGAAACTGGGAATCCAGTAAGTTTCAGTTCTTGCTGCTGATCAAAAAGCAGCATATGTACTTCTCTGGATGTTTTTCCCTTTCATAACCAAGAACTTATTGTGCCACTTCAGTAGCAGAGGTGTAAATATCTTTACAATGTATGCTGTTCACATCTGGATTGATTGAAACCTTAAAATTTTGTCTATATTTGACAAAAATGCTCGATTATAAAATTGTAGCTCTTTTGTTTAGACTTAGAGCCTGTTTAATATCTTAGGAGAAATACAGGGGAAGCATTGAAGTCAGTGGGAGTTTTGCTATTAATTTCACTAGAACTAAGAGCTTAGTCAGGTCAGGAATGTACAGGAGGAATATTTCTATACAGTTTAAAAATCCCAACAAATTAAAGCCCCTGGTATATCCTCTGTAGCTTGAATCTCATTTTTGTTTTGGCCAAACTGCAAACTCTATTCTGTAAATGTTTAGTATATTAGTAATTATAGTAGAAATAGTACTATTTACAGTTTATAGACTGACTAGAGAAGGGAAGTTTGAGATATTGAGTAGTTAAACCAGGCATTTTAGTTCATGCTTACAAATAAGTTGCAGTCTGATTATTAGTGTATTGAGAGAAAAATGCTTCATGTAAATAAGATTGCAATCTAGGGACATATTTAGATAATTCCTTATTTCCAGAGGCTGATTCATGCATCTTTTTTATCTATCCATATAAAAAAAAAAAGTATGTGACTGAGACAGAATTACTTATAACTAAGTGGATATCATAATCAGGAGCCTTAAGACTATTCATCTACCTCCGAGATGAATCATTAACATTCTAATCTTCAGTCCATTAAATTTGATATAAAATCAACTTTTAGCATTGGAAAATCATTAAAATAAAATACACTTCACGTTCAAAATCCAGGCTTCTTTTGCTTAAGTGTTTCTCCCTCTGTGGCCTTCTGTCTGTTTTTGGATATGTCTGGGAACCATGTTGTTAATATTATTTAGGTGGTTCATTTCCTGCCAAGTGAACATTTTACGAAGATACTTCTGTTATAAGCTCCCTCGTTTTGTTTTGAACAGAGTTTATCTAGTCACATAGATGGCCTACAAAAAATGCAGTTATGGAAAGCTGGATTTTTCACTGTTGTTCATTTTCCTGATCAACATATCACCATTCTTTGGGATCAGAGAACAACAGTTCATGTGCAGATGGGTCATCAGTGGCAGGTAGGTGAAAGTCAACACTCTTATTGCCATTTCTTTGAGGTATTTATGAAAATCTTGTTAAATACAACATAATTATTCAGAGAACACTGTCAGAAATAAGAAGCATTCAGCCACTTTGTCAATGAAAATATTAATTCTCATTTATCTTTTTTTTAGTTTCTCTTTTCTGTATAACTTCTGTAACAACAGAGACAAATATAATTGGGGCCAAGTTCTCCAGTACTCATTCCTTGCATGACTGAAGCAGATGTTATTTTGCTGAGGCTTGAAAAACCACATAACTGGCTAACAGCTCCCTTCTCTGAACAAAAAGATCATCTCCTTTTTTAAAGGCTTGGGGATACATAACTGAAAGGGCATAATAGTGACACTGCCAAAATAAAATATCCTCCATAGCTTTATTACTGAATTACTTTGATTGAAAAGCTGAATTCTTTTGACTGAAATTTAGCTGAAAAAGGATCAAAATGTGACAGATTTGTAATTAAACAACTGAAGATGCAAGTTTTGAAAATGGTCATGACTGATAGTACTTCATCTTGTGAAAATGTATTTTTATGTATGTGTATATAATTTTTTTTTCTTAGGGAGAATTGACTGGATTATGTGGAAATTTTGATTTGAAGACAGTAAATGAGCTGAGGACTCCAGATAATTTTGAATTAACAAACTCACAAGAGTTTGGAAACAGTTGGACAGCTGTAGAGGTACATGGCAAAAAGAGAATGTGCTTGCAAGTATATTTTGCTATTGGATTTTTTCCCGTTATACCATAAAATTGATCTTGAATGAAATCAGAAGTTCATTCCTGGAAGAACCAGTCAGGCAGCAATGCAAACGACAATATCTCAGCAGTTCAAAGATGTCATAATCTGTTAAAGGAAAGACAATCACTTTTTTTTTGCTGGAGTGTTATAGAGTAAAGAAAAATGTTTTTGAATGTTTTTGATTACATTTGAACAGTAAAGTAGTGGGTTGGTTTTTTTTTTATAATGGAAGAATTTTAAGTTCACTTTAGAGTGTGTTGATAGTTTAGCTGATTTTTCATAGCTGGGAAATATTTTACTGTGCAGCAATGGAAAGAAAAAAACACTCCATGTGCTGTAAGTTAGAAATACAACATTTTCTAAGGTGATGTTTCTAGTGGTGTTCATAGAAATGTGCCTTCCTAATAGTTAGGGTAAAAAGATCTGATTTCTGATGCTTCTAATGCACAATGTCTGAGTGATCTTTGTTATTTATGTAAGGGAGACTGTTCAGGTGTAAGTACTGCAGGTTGGGCCTCCTTGGCACCTCTGCTTAGATGTATGTGTATGATTTCTGCTGCTTTCAGACCAGTGAAACATTTCTTCAATTCAATTCAATTGTGTAATTTTCCTGTTCTTTTTCATTACTTTTAGCTTTTAATTCTATATCTTAGTCCTGATTTAGTTTCACAAATTATGCATTTTCTTCACGTTTTGCATCTCCCTAAAAAAACATAAAAAGCACAAAAATGTGCTTTCCAAGTTCAAAACACCAAGTGGTTATGAATAAGATTTCTCACCTTCATTTTGCTTCCCGGTTTAGTGTGTTGACAGCTCTGACATTCGAAATCCGTGCAGTTTGAACCCCCTTAGAGAGCCATTTGCCAAGAAGGAATGTGGGATACTGCTAAGTGAAGCATTTGAAGCTTGCCACCCAGTGGTGAGTTGTAGTCCTGTGTATAATCAAGGAAAAGTGAACATGGAACCAGAGAGAAATGTTATTCTTCAACATGAAGCACTTTGTAATTAACGGAGACAAAAATACACCCAGTTTGGGATATTTTATTTTTAATCACAAGCATTATTTGTGTAAGCATAACCATTTGCTTGCTTTTCAGGAAATGTGTTACATGGCACTCATGTTTTTCATGCATGTATAAATAAATGTATTAAATGGGCAGTGTCAGGTGGGAAGAGCTCCTTCCTAGAAAACCTACTCAAATGTGAATCAATTTGAGTAAATTATGTAAAAGTGTAATATTTCCATAAGCAATTTAGCATTGACAGTTTTCTTTGAAATTTTGTCATTTAAGACTTGAAGATACTGTAAGGAAAAATGACAAATTCTTGTGTGAAATTGTCTGATAATATGAAGAGAATATGAACTACTTGCATATAAAGAAGAGCTTTCCATCTACTTTGATTTCTTACGTTTTATGTGTATCTGACTTTCTTAAAATTTCTGAGTTTTACTGATTTGTGATCAGTTTAGCCTTTTATTTCATAAGGTTTATTAGGGCTTAAATATTACAGAACAATACAAAACACAAGCCCACATCAATATCTTAACGTGCCTGTTCCTAATGGGTCATTGGTTTAATTGTGTTGCCAAATGCTGGACAGGATTTTATGGTTCATTCCAATGAACATTTTTTCTCATGTTTCAGGAAGCATTGAGAATGAAATCTTTAATACTTCCAAGTTTAATATATTGCCTTTGGAAAGAGCCATAGCTTTGTGTCGAGGTGTTGGTTGGCGGTTTCCCCAGGAGTGTGTTTTGACAAGAATAATTTTCATTTCCAGATTGACGTCACCTGGTTTTACTCCAACTGCTTGACAGACACTTGTGGCTGTAACCAGGGAGGTGACTGTGAGTGTTTCTGCACGAGTGTCTCAGCATATGCCCATCAGTGCTGCCAGCACGGAGTTGCTGTAGACTGGAGATCTCCCAGAGTGTGCCGTAAGTTTGTTCCACCACTTTTGCCAAGGGCTGCCACTGCCCTGCATTCGTGAGAGCCAGACCTGAAAAATCAGTCATACCGGGTTACCTGGGGCCAGGAATTGAACCCAAGCCTCACTGGTAGGAAGATGAGTTGGTGCCTCTCACTCCAATTTCATTCTGGTCTAGCTGGGTTCTGTGCTTTTTCTGTGTTTGTGAGTGATACTTTTTTACTTTTAATCCCTTGTCCTGTGATGTGAAAGGAGAAGTCCTGGGAAGTCTGTATTAGGGTATAGAATGCATCCCTCAAACCAAAGGTGCAAAGTCAACAGCTCAAGTGATTTCCATCTTCAGGAGAACTTTACTTCTTAATAAGGTCTAGTAAACATACATGCCTTATTAGAACCCCCAGAGCAAGTGTGAAATGTATTTCTTGCCTTTTGAAGAAAAACAAGTAAGCTTTTAAGCAGGGAATAATCATTACCTTAGTATTCTTCTCCAACAATTCTTAGAACTTACAAAAAAAAATTGAGGCCTTTTTTCTTTAACACCTGGTGGAAATGCCTAACAGGAGGCTGTCATTTCCCCAAAGATGTGATAAAAGAAGGGGAGATGGAAAGAATGGAAGGAAACAGGCATTTTTCTAACTTTGCACTTGCACAGAGGGAGTATGCAGCTTGTTCAGGGTCACACAGTAAACTGGCCACAGAGTGAGGGGGTTACTCTTAACTTTCGATGGAAAAGGTGAGCTTTAATGTGAAGCTCAACCACAGCCACTAGAGGTCAGAAAAAGACAGCTGTAGGTGTGTAAGCTTAGTATTTCCTGCTGGGAAGACATGCTTTCTTTACATCTGTGTGGTTTAAATTAGTATTTTACCTAAAGTGCAGCAAATATTTTGCAATAACTTTTGAATAAATGTTTGTGTATTATCGAATCTGGCCAATTTTTCTTAATTGTAAAGGGGAGTAGAAAACCTGTTTGCCTATAGAGTGACTAACTTTTTTTTTTTCTTTTTCTAGCTTATGATTGTGAATATTTCAACAAAGGTAAGTTCTAAAGGAAGTGACAATATCAATAGAATCTGGAGTTTCTTTATTTAAGTCTTAGACTCTTTGTATAGAAACATTTGTGTTAATGAAAACATCTGTGAATGTTAAGTTCTTCAAATAGCCAAGATTCTGTTATTTTGCTTTTTCAAAGGCTTTTAATTTCATTATTTTTTTTATCCTTGGACCTCTCACATGGGTCTAACTAATTTCTTTGCAGCGATGGATGATGATTAAACAATTAAATCATTAACAGCATATCAACTGAAAAGTGCTAGTGGCACTACTTGCTTGAGGCACGGTGCAGTTCAAAGCTGAACAGACACAGTGGGTGGTTAAATCACTCACAGGCTCCTGTGCAGCCTCCAGAGGGAGGTAGATGTTAGCCTACGACAACTTTTTGTCCCCAGATGGGGACCAACACTCCTTTTAGCTCTGTCTGACACAACAGCCAGACATTGCTGCTGCATTAGAGTGGCTGCCAGCATGGGATGCAAACCTTGGAGAAGGTGCTAGACCATACCTTGAACCTGCACTGGGTGCTGTAGGGCTGTGTTAGCCCTTGATTCTATATTCAGGCTATTTCCAAATTACCCTGCCTGTGTCTGCACAGTCAGATGTGGCACACAAGCCAGCCTGGAGTGAGGTAGGGTCAGGGCTCCTGCTATTTATGCCATAACTTATTATCCAGCTCGTGTCTATCCACATGGCATGGAGTATTTTGGTCTTCTGGTCGATATTGCAGCAACTCAGTCCTGGAAAGTTCTCAGAAAGGGACCAAGTTTAAATTAGGACAGACTTACACACTGTGCCAGGCCCAAAAACTATAGGCAAGGAATTTGGCTTTTCTCATACACTGACTCCTGAGAAGATTTTGAGTGGGGTGAAATGACTAATGCATGGGAATTTTATCTAAATCACCATTTAAGACTTTAAATTAATTTAAATAAATGATAGTTGAATATAAGAAGTGATTGAAGGTTTTAAATTTGTTTGTTTGTTTGTTTGTTTGTTTGTTTCATAAAATAAACACAGCCTGATAATAGACAATCTTAGTGCAGGTAGACTGAAAGTGCAGTGCCTCTAACATCTGTGGTGATAGTGAAGCTAGATGGTAACACATGATTTTAATGTGTGTTATTGCTTTTATTTGTTACTGAATTCTCACTGGCAGAAATTAGTGGAGATTTGTGCATGTGACCAGCCATGCAATAAGCATGTTTATTGTATAATTCTTACTTTGCATTTTTATACTCTTTGCTAATCCAGCTTATCAGTATTCAACATATGATGTTTCAGAGCTGTCAGTGAACAAAAAAAATCATCTCCATGCTGAATAATTTCTTGTCTATGTAACTTATACTATGACCCAGAATTACTTTGCTTTGGAGAGGAAGGTTAAGAAATTGTCTTAGACCAGACCGAAGTTTTCTCTATGTAACTTTGTGATGAACCCAGAGTGAAGTAGTTCCAGTCCTACTAGAAGCAGAAGCCCTTTGTCTTTGTTCAAGGGAAATCCTCAGCCTGTGGCTGTGGTCTCAGCTTTTGGATGGGCCTTAGATGGGATGCTTAAACATATAAGGATATTTCCAGAGTACTGGATGTTTTAAGTATTAATTTAAAACATGTTTTTCCAACTCCCTGTCCTGAAGGTTAAGAGGTATCTTTGTACATGTTTAGGTGGGCATGGACTTTTGTCTTAACTGGCTACCTTTTCATGCCATTAGAATCTAAAGCTCTACTTGTAATGCAGCATCCTTAGGATTTCAAAACTCTTAATAAATTTTAAGATTTTGGAGAACCAGAGTATGAAGGCAGGCTGAAAATTGCAGTCCAAACTTTTAACCTGTTGGAACAGATTTTAGGAGTAAATTTTATTAACTTCCCACCTGATAGCTGCAGTTATCTCAATGTGTGCTCGCCATGTCTGGTAATGAGGTGAACTGCTCAGGTGAAATACTTAATTTTAACAGAGAACTTACCAGAAATACTTTCAAACATCTAAAAATAAATTCTAAACTATTTTTCTGCAGTAAAGTTTGATCTAAATGAGAAGGTGTGGCATTTTAAGGTTTGTAAGATAACTTTGCATGTTTCTGGCTTTTTTACTGATAGATAAAATATGACCATTCTTCGCTTATGATGCTGATTTCTTTCTGTCTTACTTCATGTGGTTATGTTTGTTATCTTCACTGTTCAAGGAGCTTTTTGATGCTTGTTGACAACGAACTTTTATTCTCTGCAATATGCCTCATGCTTTGGACATTAATAAAATAGGTTTGAAAGAGTAGTAAGAAGTGTATAATCAGTCTGACCATCCAAATAAATAGTTTAGAAGGGTCCTAAGTCAAATAACTGAGGGGTCAGCTGACTTCAATGAAATGATTATGAAACCAAAGCATATGAGAGGGACAGAAATGGGAATGAATCTTGAAAATTGAGAGTAGATATTCTTGATAGTTTTTAGAACATGTATTTTCTAAAAAAGGTTTGTTTTTGTTTTCATTCAAATTTAGTGCATGGCACCTAGATCTATTTTCAGAGTGGTGAGATGTGGTTTTCTTCTCATGTCCTGATGTTTAGGGCTCAAGAATTTGTGACACTTGACATGAAAAATAATTGTTTTTTTTCTCCACAGCTCTGGGAAAAGGCCCATACAAACTGGTCAGCTATTTGGATGGAAAATCTGTAATAGCAGCAAAATCGGTGGATGGTGTTGTTTTCCCTGTGAAAGAAGATGATCTTGTTCCTGGGCATGTAATGAGCTTTATGCTGACTTCAGGACTTTACAAACCCAGAGCACACGGTAAAGTCATAATAACCTAGCATCTTAAATAAGACAGAGGAAACCCTGCCCTTGTCTTTAAGAATAGACCTGGGTCCAAAAAAAAAAAAAAATATCTTTGGTTTATCAGTTGCATGTGCACTTTAACGTCTGCAAAAATTTTCTTTGGTGGGATTTAGACTGTAGCTTTGTAATCAGTTGAAAAGCAACTGCCTCCCCACACCCCAGCCTTCAGAAGCACCAAACTGGTATTGCAGCCCAGTACTCCATGTGTGTTGCTCCCTTTACTTCTCTTCTGGTGGAAGTGGGAAAGAATGGGAGAGGAATGCTGCAAGAAAAGTGCTCCCCACTTCCCTCGCTCTGCCACCATCAGTCATTGTCTGCTCCCACACACACAGAGATGCCCTTTGGCACTAACTGGGCTCTGTAAGGGTGAGTGCTGCAAATGTGTCTCCTTTGGGTCCCAACTTAAGTTTCCCCTGAACGAAACCTCCCTCTTCATCAGATGCAAGATGTGTTGCACACCTTCAGACATGTGCAGAAAGCCTGCAAGAGTATATCCAGCATTTGTGGCATTATTAAATGCTGAAGCTGTCTGCATGCACAGCTTTAATGCCCACAGAGCACTTGGGTATCAATGGTTTTACTGATCAGAGTTCCCCAATGAGCTCTTTGGACAGCCTGAAGGTGGCTGTCTTTGTGTAATCAAAGGAGGGATGTGGGTCACTTAAAAGAATGGTAAGCATTTGATTACTAATACTGCTGTCTGTAGAACTGACACAAGAGCTCATGTAACAGAATAGCTGTGGACAGATATCTTTTATTAGTCATAGTTTTGAGGCACTTGTACATTGCGTTCAATTTATGTTTGGAAAGGGAAAGTCAATCCTACTGTTCTATTCCCCCATAAAAATCTCTTGCTCAGAATTTAACCTGGCAAATAGAATTTGTGCCTTATGGTCCAGTTTGAGCAAATGGCATTCCATCATTTCGTCATGAGGAGTTTGTATAATCAATATGATGTATCATTATAGGACATTCTTGACTCTTTGTTACCTCAGTAAAATGCATGTCTTAGCAGTTTCAGGCAATTCCTGGATAATGGAGAGTTTGGGACATTAATGCACTGATTGGCTATACAGCAGGTGTTAAAAATCACACTGACTGTCCTTTGTTACTTATCAAAGAGCTACTTGCTGCAGACAATTCATAAAAAGGCATTCACTAGTACTGGTAGGTTTTTCAGACTATCTGAAGCTTTTATGCTCAGAAAACAAGGTGGTCTGCCAGAAGTGTTGTACCAGAATGTGATAATATATCCTTTTAGTAGAGATCATTTGTTTTCTGAGCTTTTTTTTTTTTTTTTTTAAAGAAATGCTACCCAGTCCTGGAGGGTTAGTTGATTTTACAGTAGATTAATGCTGTTTTCAAGAGACTAGCAGAGTTTACAGCAAAATAGAATGAAGTAATTCTGTGAGCAACAGATGCCTGTAACAGGCTCAAGATCTGATGTCCTGCAATTGGCTGTACAGAGGCTGCTTGAAATCAGAAGTACTGCAGGGTAAGGTATCAGAGGGAACATTTGCCAGAAAAAAGACTTTGCTGTAACATTCTTAGAGGGAGAGCTAGAGAGCTGAATGCAAAATACAGTTTTTTAATTTATTTTTAATGAAAGGCTGAGCTTTTAAGCTATCAATTCCTGATGGCAAATGTTACTTATAAAGCTAGTTAGATGGAGTTATAGTCTTTATTAAACAAATAGCTTAGCAAAGACTGTTAATTAAGTTCTGCTTGACTGCAGGGCTATATTTCTTTATCCTGGTGTGGGCAAATGTCTCAATCTCATTGTATTCCTGTTGGACTCTGTAGAGTATTTAGAAAACTAAGTAACCATCACAATCTAGCACTCTGCAATCCATAAATAGTGTATTTTCTTACAAGATTGTCTTTTTTCACTGGTAAGGCCAAAGTCAATTTTCATTCCTCATGCTACTAGTATTAGTAGGAGTATATCAGAATGAACTTGGTTTCTTATGCACATATCAGCAAATAAATAAGTTCTGTGTGCTCTCTTCTGTTTTGTTTTTTTTTTCAGATTCCAGCTTGATTTCATTTGAAACAGCTGAGAGACCAAATTACTTTCTTCAGCTGGTCTCCAATAATACTCTTGCTGTTTCTAAATGGAAAAAATCAGAAGATTTTCATAATAGATCTACGTTTGTCATTCACAAGAATACGTGGCTTTCAGGATACAGTTCCTTTGAGTCGTTTGCAAAACCAGGGTACTTCATCCACATTTCAGCCTCTTCAGTTGAGCTTTTGAAGTACCATCATTCAGAGGAGTTCAGACTGTCAACCCTTTTTAAACTTGTAGGTAGGTAATTATACTTGAATGTTACGAACAGCAGTTTTCTCCCTGTGTGAATCCAGGCTAAATGGTGGTGTTATTTTCAGAAGTGATGAGATTGCTTACCTCTCCCCTACATTACTGGAAGTTGTAGGGATTCTGCGACATCTAGGCTCAAAATGTTTTTTCCCTGAGCATTGTAGTGAAGATGAGACTCTGTTTCTTGTGAAAAGCCATTAAATAGCTTAACACATAATTTTGTTTTGTTTGCCAAATGGGTTTGGAAGTACATATCCTGGTGCAGAGTCTCTGGGCAATACTTGCTGTAGAGGTGGTAAGAAAATTCTTTAGGAGCGGAACATTCATACTCATAAATAATGGATTCACAAAGGGAATAGAAAAGAACAGATCTCTAAAAGTTAAGGTGTGTGGACAACATTTTCTCTCCTTTGCCTGCTGCCAAGAGAGAGATTTCTGTACAGTGAATTCTCATTGCTAACCTTGTGGCCTCCTCAGGAGTAATGCCATCTAGTGCTACGGCCTGTAGATTACACCTTTCAAACTTCATTTTCTCCTGAAAAACACTTTGACTTTTATCCACTACCCACTTAGGAACGCTGTGTCTATTGGGATGTTAACCACTGGTGTTTCAGTCATCATCTAGTTGGAGGTATTCACCCCTTCTTGGGGATCCAGATGTTCATTTCCCTGATGTTTTTTGAACAGATACAGCTTTTGAACACAAAACAGATTGCTGTGAGGGTGTTTATACCTATCTGTGAGGTTCCCATTCCCATAATAGTTCAATTTCACTGAGACATCAGGATCAGAAATGGAGAAGATATTCACTCTGAGGATCCCTTCATAGGAGCTGATTGCAGATGTTGCTCCTACAAGAGCTGATGACAAAAACACACCAAAAATCATGTCAGTCCAGCTATTTCTGTTTTTGGTTTGTTGGAGGTTTTTTTTTTTTTTAGATTAGTAAGGAAAAGAAATAATAAGAATTACAGTTTTTACATATTCCTAAACAAGTGGAACCGTGCAATGAATTGAAGATGGCCTTGGAGGTCAGGAAAAACATGCAAGAAGTTATATTGGCATATAAAATAAAGTAAAGTGGATTGTTTGTGTAACTACTCTGTGCTTTAGCTTTTACTTGCCTTAACACATTAGATACATCAAACATATTCATTTATGAAATTCAGTGACAATAATTACTTGCTGAAACCAAGTGTAGTATATATAATCCAAAATCACTGCAAGTGATTATGTTCCAAAACTTTTTTACTGTACTATAGTTTTAAATGCATTAGTCATTTATATATTTATTTAGCAGAAGTATTTTAGTAAGTGTTCCTGGAAATACCATTGTTTAAAACCAGTTGTTCATTCTCTGAAACGTGTTTTACAAGCAAAGAAAGAAAATGCAATATTGTATCAAATAAAGCATGGCCTGGCTATGTTTTACAGTGACCATGTTGAATTGTGGCACTGAAGCAACCTCTGATTTCTGTGACAGAAGAGGCCAACTGTATGCCTCGTGGAGCTTCTTGTTATCAAAACACTGAATTAAAGTGTTAATGGTGTCATTGTGAATCTGCCGATGTTTTGCAGTACATTATGCTGACAGCCCAATGCAGCTGTTGACTGGCACACTCCAACTTCAGAAAAATGACAGATTTTGTCATTGCCAAATGCCTGTTGCCTCTTGACAAATGCTTGTAATCACAGAGCTGTTGAGGTTTTTGAACGGCAGAATTAGAGGGTTAATGCCATTACCAGGATGTTCGTGCAGCATTTCAAGTAAGGAACTTTTTTGGGACACAACAAAAATATCTCCTTAGTCTTTTATCTTTGAGGGAGGAATGAAGAAGGTTAAAGCATGTTCCAATTCTCAGTGGTCGTCCATTAACACAGAATGGTGTGTCTTTTCAAGTGTGAAGTCTTTACCCTCCAGTCATTATACCAAAAAATCCTATTTATGCCAATGGAAAACTAAAACAATTTACCTCAGCAAGTGGGATCAGATCAAATGATCAAGAGGTATTTCATTAATCACCACATCCGAGGGCTTGGGTTTCAGAGTTTTATAAGCAGAGGAGCATAGGGCTCCAATCTTTCTCCAGTGTACTTTCACAAGGGCCAGCCTGCTGATGTAGGGTAATTACATGGTCTAAAAATACAGCAGCATTTGTTTAAGTTAATGGAAAAGTTACACCAGCTCCAGAGTGCGCAGGCAAAAGCGTATTGGGTTTCCTGCTGACTATTGTAAATGCTTTGCATATTAGATCAGAAACCCTTGAACCGGGAACAGCTATTCCTGCGGAATCAGAGGATAAATATCAGGAGCAGAATAATAGGCCCAGTAAATCCCCTTGGCCAGAAAGTTCCTCATGAGACTTCTTCATGCTCTGTGACGCACATTCAAAAGGAAAAATTTTAAGTGACCTGATCACTGCAGCAGTAGACACATATCTGTTTAAAGTCAGCTGATGAGTCACTTTTTCCAGTTTCATCGCAATAAATATTGTCACATTGGGATACACCAAGGTTGTGAAGTATTTGCCATGAGAAGTCACTTCAGCTTTAAAATTGGGTTATTTTCATCATGCTTTGCTTTTTCTGCTTTCCTGTTCCCATTTGAGGAAACTGAGTAGAAAACTGAATTTTGATACGTAGTATGTACTCATTTGCAAGAAAATACATTTTTGCATTCTATTCAGGAATTTCTTTCACTGGCAAATGGATTGGTATGTATTCAGTTGAAAGAAAGAATATCCTTGCTCTTACCAGATGGACAAGCACAAAGGTGTCATGTAAGAGTGATCAATTCCTATTTAAGATTGCAGGGAAATCAGAGTATGTAGGGAAATGATGGCCTTTTTATGGATATAGCTGCTGTTTTCTTACCCTTTGTAAAAATAATGTGCTCAAACTAGTTACCTTTTATCATTCATATAATTGTCAACCGTTTAGGATCACTGAGTTATTTTTATGTATGTTACGAAAATGTGACTTGCCCCATATAAATTCTGCAACAAAGTATTTAATAATGCTAGTTATGTGCTGTAATAGCTAACTTGCTGTAAATATAGGGCCTGGTTTAGTGAGAATTTTCAGCTAAAATTAAAAAAATACCAAGATGCAGTAAGTATAGGCACACTGCACAGAGGTATTTTTCAATGTTTAAATTTGATACAGAGCACTTTTGGTTCCTTTCAATCTTGGTATTTTAATTAACTGAATCACATTTAGAAACATGTTGCAACACTGAAAATTGAATTCATTTTAATGAAAAAGTTTTTTACAAAACCATCTTTTTTACCTTCAGTTTTACACATGATACTAATTACTATTTTAACATCAATTTAATCTTGTCCATTTCCATCAGTAGAATTAACTTTCTGGAGTGTCCTGATTCACTCATAATGAGTTGCTGTTGAGTTTAATTTGAGCTCATGTGCTTTGTTGGCCCAAAAGATCATGACGTGGGCCCTGGGGCTGGAAAATGCTGAGCAACTGCTGTTGTACCTGTAAATCCCATGTGTGCCACTGAACACATCTGCTTGGTACCTTCTGCAAACAGACTGGGGTTACTGTACAGTAACATCTTTCCTTTTTGTTCCACAAACATAAACATTTGACCTACCATTTTCGGGCTGAATAAATAGGAGGGGATTAAAGAGTTGCGTTAACATTGAAATAGTAAACTGAACCCATAAGTAGATGAGAGGTGGGTAATTACACTTCGCTTCCAGGGATGTTTTGGCTGGGCACAAAGTTTAATTTTTCCACTGATATTTGCTTACATTTCTCATTGCAGGAACTTAGAAGTCATGAGCAGGGTTTGTTACTAGTTTGTGTGTGTTAAGTGGGTAGATAGGATTTCATGTTTCTAAACTTGTAACTGAGGAGACAGGCAAGCTAAGTTACCAAGCAGAGTTTTGCCTCCATTATAAATAGAACTAATTCTAAAGCATTTTGTATCTACTAGATTTTTTTTTTTCATTTTGCATTGAAGTGGCAAAAAAGAAAAAAAAAGCATCAGGTAAGAATGAAAATCCAAGTACTTGGTTCTTTAAATTATTTTTTAGACCTTTTTTTAAATACAATGTTTTATTAACACAGGAACATTTTAAATTTTAGAGTTTATTTTTAAGTAAATAGCCATTTTTAAAGCATAACTTGAAATTACTACTATTACAGAGATTCTGACAATGGCATATATTGTCCCTGTGATGTAGAAGTCAGCATAGAAAATTAAGATTGGGTGGACTTGTGAACAGCAGGAATTGTCAACTCACAAAAAGAAGTGGCCAAGTTACTAAGAACGGTGGTTGTGGCTCAGCAGAACCTAATGGTCTGTCAGTGATAAAATAGCAAAAATCTTCATTAAATGGTGGCAACTACCATTGTTATCCCAGTTTTATTTTTGAAAGCCATGAAGAATAAATTCAGAAATTACAAGGAAGGAAATGCTTCAAGAAAGTGTGAAAGCAACAGAGTTGGGAACTATCTTTTAATATATTGTCTTTGGCAGTGTTCATACCTGTGCTCCTGCAGGGGATCTCTGCTGTAGTGTAGTGTGTTGGTGTGCTCAGATCCTGTTGGGTGAGAGAGCTGGGGGCTCAGCTGGCACGTCAGCTGGAGCCACTGTCACCCAGGACTCAGGTCACCATTTTGGAAAGGATTTGCTGTGTCACCAAACAGGAGACAAATGCTGGTAGACTTGACAAGGGGACATATGGTTATCTCCAGATGCCATGACGAATCCTTTTGAGGAACACGTGCCTGGTACAAGAAGCTTGATTCATTGTCTGTAAACTGTGTATCATTGTTTTGTGGTGAGGGAACTCTGCTGTTGCACAGGCTACAGCAAGCTCGTGTTACTGGTTGCTGGAGGGGGAATTCAAGTATTAAAAAAATGGGAAGCATGTGGTGGAGGTGGCTGAACAGACCAAGTGACCTCAATCACTCCTCATGTGGCTTCCCCTCAAGGCCCTTCACCATCTTCATTGCTCCTTTGGGCACTCTCTAACAGCTGAATGTCCTTTTTTATGTCATGGTGACCAAAACTGCACACAAGGCTTGAGGTGGGGCTGCACCAGTGCAGAGCAGGTGTTTTTGTGCTGTTTTTTGGTTTGGTTTTGTTTTACAGTGGCTTGGTCCTTGGGATGCTCAGGTGTTCCAGAAGTCACGTTGACAACAGTGAAAACTTTAAATATGATGAATTACTGAACTGATGTTTTCTTAATACTCTAAAGAATTTTCTCACAATTCATAACAAAGCACAAACTTTATGGGTTTACAGAGACATCCTGAAAACTTTCTGGAAAAAGGAAACCAATTCATTCAAAAACTCTTGCTGTGGTGATTCAGTGTACTCTTTGACATAGTTTGCACACTAAAAACACTGGTACAGCTTGGCCTGGCATACTCAACTCTCTAAAATCCCTTGACAGGAAAATGTAATGTCCATTGGTTCTACAGCTCTTTGAAAGCAATTTTTTATGACCAGGTTCACAAATTCTTCCATTATCCATAGTTATTTTTGTAGAAGTAGAGACAAAATTTGCGAACAAGCATGACTTCATTCTTGACTGAAAACAGCATTTATGGAACACTCAACAAATGCTATGCATTTATGTGGAGATTCACCCTAAGTCCTACCAAGGTATGCAACACCACCAAACTCTGTGAGCTTAGTTTGTAGGAAAGCTTGAGGAAAATGTGGCTATCATTTCATGAAAGTCTAGGTTTATTTGAGGAATGAGAGATGGTATGTTAATCTCAGCACTTGGAAGTGTTAGTTCACAGCCACCATTCTGCTAAACTGAGAAACTATAATTCTTCATCAGGTTACAGTCTGTCTTCTGCAAGCTTGAACTTTTATTGTGTTTGAACTTTACTGTGTGGTTAATGGTGACTTCTATTGCCAGAGTTAAAAGTTATCGATTTGTCTCTATACTTAATCTAGGGCAGACTAATGAATGAGATTTCCTAGACTTGACTTGGATTTATTTACTATTATCACCTCTTTTGGTGATTGCCTGTGCCAAAAGGTCTCTGATACATTTTGTATTTCCACCAGATATCTTCTTTTTCTCCTTAAATCTTGTATTTCTGCTATGTATTTTCTTTTGTCCTTAAACCTTGCCACTCAACCAGTCCATGCATACAAAACCTCATACCTCCGTCACCAAAATTTATGGAAAAAATTTCCTTCCCCCATTAGATTTATGTAACTTACATTTGGTGTCACTAGAAGGGATCACGGAAAAAATCAGTCACATGTACTTAACTTCTTAGGAGAATATAATAAATGCATATTTTACTGTCATAATAACTGTATTTATAAAAGCAGTGGCAAATTACATTCTGGGATAAAATGAGATGTAAAAGGGGTAACACTAGATGGCAACATACACACCCTTTTGTCTGAGTTTGATTTATATTTTTAAGAGAATTATTTGTATTTCAAGAGAAGACACAAATGGTTAATAATGACAGAGAGATAATTACTTGTAAGTGCAGATTCCCTAAATTGCAGGGAAAAAAAATTTCTCAGTATCTTCCTGGAAAATTTAACTGTCGTCAAGAAGATGTAAAAGCTCTCAGCCAAGGAAAGAACAGGAAAACTTAAAAAAAGACTTGCAAAAAAAAAACCCCAAAAAATTAAATTCTTTCTAAGTAGTTAGTATTTTCTTTCTGATGTTTAATGTGAACATTTTAGAGCAGTTACTCTTTGCAGGCTCTGAACAACATTGTTCTGAGCTGAGGTTTACCAGTTTAGAGGGGATTCGTATATGACAATGTTTGTCTTCTGCAGGCACAATTGTACAGGAAATGTCACTGCCCTGCCCTGACTGCTGCTAGAAGAGCTGGGGTGGGCTGTTATAGTGCAGGGACTGAAATCCAGATATGTGATGTAAATCTTGCAGGTTTTGGAAGAGCCACTGGGCTAATCCAATATTGTGCAGGAAATTTTCTGCCTGGAGATGGGGGAGGGCTGGAGTGCATTTGAATTTGTGTTTTTATTAGGTGACTTGAAAGTTTTTCCATAAACACTGTGTGTGCATAGATATTCCAGTGAATGTAAGGCATGTCTCTTAGTGATAGGTATCTGTGTGTGTTTCAACAAATATAAGAATAACAGATTGTTGTTATTTTTCAGATGTCAAATTTAGGCTTCTGTCCCGTTCCACGTGTGAATGGCGTTACGATGCCTGCACAAGCCCTTGTTTCAAGACATGCAGGGACCCTTTGGGAAAAAACTGTCAGACAGTACCAAAGTAAGTGTCTGTATTTTTATGGAAAAGTGTGTGATTCAGGCAAGACACTTAAGCAGGATAATAAGAAAACAAGGGCCCAAATGTACATATATCAGGACTGTGTTCTTGGGTAAGGAGGTAAGTGAAAGAGAAAAGAAATGGAATAAAACCTGCTGCTGTAGCCACATAAACCTGACATTTCAGCCTTTAGTGTGGTGTCAGGTTCTGGGATGACTGCTATATTTGTAACTTTCATTTTGGGAGTATTATAGAGTATTAATAAAGAGAGGTTATCACAACTTTGTTTCAAACAGTTGTGCCCCTGCTTTTCCATTATGTCATTGCAACAGCTATATCTGGCCTTGCTTTTTCCTGAAAATGGAATTCGTGCTAAATCTGGTAAAACTGACGCTCAGATTTTGACATTTAAAAATATTGGGTATTTCTTATAGCAATAGTATTCACTCTTGAACCTGTGACTGTTCCTTTCAAAAGCTGAGTGTCACAGAGTTCATGCTTTCCCTTAGATCTGAGTGGGAATGGAAGTCATGGCAATGACATTTTGAAGGAGTACACTGAGGTGAACCAGACTGCCTGCTTAAACACACTTATATATAGATTCTTTTCCTGAAATTGAATGCTTGTGCCAGAAGATACTATTTAATGAGTTAAGACTAATTGTTTTTCTTTTAGAGTGGAGGGATGCATCCCTGCCTGTCCTGTCAACATGTTGCTGGATGAAATCACTCAAAGATGCGTGTATTTTGAAGACTGTATGTCTGAAAACTTATATATATTATATATTAGACTTAGCTTAATGATTAATTAGTTCTTGAGTCATAATTTCTAGTATCAGTGTCTACATTTGTGTAACCGTGTCCTTAGTTATGTGAACCTTGAGCCACTAAACATATATATTAGTTAAATTAATTTAATTCCTAAAAAATATGAGGCAAATTTTAAACTAAGAAATATGTTCTTTCTTCATAAAACATTTCAGTAACATTAGATGTCACGAAAATGATTTAATGAATTTATTTTTTAATTTGTCTATGAGTTTTAGAAGTTTAAAGGCAATTGAAAAAATCAGTTATACGAGTTAACCTAGAACTCTGCTAGCTCCATCACTGTCATTATTCATGAATTTCAGGCTGTTTTCTTGTGTCTGATTTTAGGCATTGAACCTGCAGATGACAGCCCACCTTTGATTCCCAGCATTCAAACCCCAGCAGTTCCACATTTAACACCAAGCACAAGTTTGGCAGGGATCAGTGAAGAGGTAACTTCATTTCTTGTACCTGAGGCAAAGGACACGGAAACAACACTTGCCACAAAATTGCAGCTCACTGCAACTACAGGGAAACAGGAATTTTCAGATATTACATTCAATAAAACACTTCCAGCCATAACTTTATCACCAAGTATTTCTTCACAGTCAACAGAAACGATGTCTGGGAGAAGCACTACAGCAGTGACTGGGACAACAAAATCTAATGTAAGCTTGTCTGCTTCTGTTGGCACTTCTCTTTTGTTTCCATCTACTGTCAGTTCAAAAATTTCCACAAGGATAGAGCTGATCAGCAGTGGCTCCACTAAACTGCTGAGGGCTACAGAACCTCAGGCAGCAACTGCTACACATGCAGTGACCACAGGAACAGAACCAGAGGGCAAACCAACCTCTGTTTCTACTGGGACACCACTTATACTTAGAACAACAGAAATGCCAGTCAAAACTAAAATAATGGAGTTATCAGAAATGGCCACAAGAACGCTTCCCACAAAAGAAGCACAAGTAAAACCAGAAGGACTTACAACATTTACACCCAGCTCATTTGAATCAGTAACAGAAAAAACTACTGCATATGTGCCACAGTTTTCTACATCGCCTCTGGATGAGACTTCATATACACCACCAGTAAACTTAACAGGAACTTCAGAAGGGACAAAAACAAGCGTAGAACAGTCTTTTACCACAGTAGCTAATGTTACAGTGACAACATTTTCTCCTATACTCACTACTTCATCTTTGTTAAAGCCAATGTCTTCAGCAACAACAGAAGCAGCAGCTGTTTTAACCAAACAGAGTGCGAAGACTACATTTTCACCAACATCCGTGCCACCTGTTTTGTTAGGAAAGACAACTACGGAACCTCCTCTTGGAATGGTTCAATACCTGACTGGTACCCCAGAGGTGCTTTTCACTACAACTCTAGGTCCAAAGATGAGAACTCTACAAACCCAAGAGAGATCATCAGAAACAACTTTGTTATCATTTACAACTCATAAAAAGGAAATCCCAAAAATAACATCTCATGTAGAGCATACATCAAGTTCCTTTTTCCCTCCCTACTCACCACATCCTAGTTCTAGTACTGGAAAATCCTTCATTCTTTCTACAAAGAGACCTGCAGTGTCTGCTCCTACTCCTGCTTCTCCAGCTTCAGGTGAATTAAAAAAAACATTTAAAACTGTTTCAACTACAGGATATCCCTTACCCATGGTTCTAAACACAACTGAGTTCCTGACTACATTATACACTAAATATCCTGTCATGGCTGAGACTACCGGTGTGACACCTTTTTCTGTTAAGGTAATGTCCAGAACAACATCCCCTCTTGAATTAGCAACAAAGTCGACTTTGTTTTCTGGGAAAATAACTACTGAATACAAGTCAGCTCTGGTTTCAAGTACAGTGAAGACAAGTACTCCAGCAGATTCAGGTAGTGTTACGACGTCAACAATGAAAACCAAAGAAACCACCACAGCTCCTTTTGTAGCTACAGACAGAGAATCACCTCAAAGAACATCCATCTCTGGATCTCCACTTGCTCTCCTTAGTGGGACTGAAACCACACTGTTGACAACACAGCCTGGTAAATCACAAGTAGAAAGTATTACTACCATGACTACTGGAAAGCCATCTGCTTTGTCTTTTTCACCATCAGGTTCTCTAATCTCTTTAAACATTTCTCTTCCCTCACTACCCTCAGATGGAAAAGAAGCATCACTGACAACTCTCAGTCCCCTGCGTACATCCCATGAAATGACCTCTTTATATCCTAGAACAACTGTACAAAAATCTATGTTAACAACAGAAAGGACCTCTCCAGTCCCAACTTTCTCTATTTTATCTTCTATATTAGAACAATTAAGTCTAATAACAACAGTACCAGATGAAAAATCACTGGTGAATGTCACTGATGCCACATTCTCCCCAACCTCTGAATTCAGCAGTCAGCTCCTAACAACCAAAAAAATAATGACAGACAAAGAAAAATCCTCTCTGTCTCCTTCTGTTGCACTTCCAGTAACAAAGTCTTCTTACACTTTCTCCACCTCTCGGTATCTAGGAGATAAATTAGTTTCTTCACCTTCTTTAACAAAATTGCTACCAGAAGTAACAACCACACCAAAATATTCAGTAGAAACTAAGATGGTTTCTACAGCAATAAAACCTGCAGTCCAAAGTGTAACAGAAGCAGTGAAACTTCCAGCAGCTGCAGCTCAGCCATCCCTGCCTCCATCTTCAGCAGGGCCCTTCCCCTTCCAGACATCTTCAGGAGCTAAAATTCCAGTACAGGCCACAAGGACCACCATTATACCACCTCCTTCTCCTCAGAAGACTACAGAACTTGGTCATCAGACCTCTGAACCTTCACTGACAAGCCAAGTTCACCAGTACCCTGCAGTATCTCTAACAAAATCCCCTGGTCAGCCACAACCTGTCTTTAGCACTGAAGCCACAGTAGAACTGACTCCCTTATACCCCTTAAAGACCTCACTACCTGAAGACACCTATTCAAGTATGTTACCTACCTCAGTAGGTCCTACCAAAGTTATTTTACCAACTCAAAAATATTTGCATTTGACTGATTCAGTCACACATCCACTTGTATTAAGAACTTCTGTTTTGCAGCCTGCAGTCCCAGCTGGAACAGCACCTGATTTGATTTTTGGCACCAAATTTCCCCCTTTCTCACCAGAAGCACTTGCCACTTCCTCTTCTTTAACGATTAAAAAAGAACCATTTCCTTCATTTTCCACACAAAAGGCAGCTACAGATCTAAAATTCACACATCAGGCCTCATTCACTAAATCTCTTGATTCAAGACAAACACTTGAAGCATCACCTTCACCAGATTCTCAGTCAACCTCTTCAGTGGTTTTGCTACCAGAAACAACAGGAATTCCTGTTGCCTTGGAATCCACATCAAGGAAAAGTGGTACAGAGGAAACTGTGGTGCTGCCTAAGCAGGTCACACCTTCAGCCACGCCCTACAGTTCCACGATCCTACCAAAGACAGCCTTGTCTACTGAGGGCCATTCATCAGTTGCAGCTTCAGCCTCTCCAGCGATGAGCAGTGCTGGGCAGAACCTCAGTACTGCATCAGCCACTTCAGACAAACCAGCAGCAGTCTCAGAGCCCATCTCCAGCTTTCTTTCTGTTACTCCAGAAGCAGAAGGAGCTGTGCCCCTTGACACAGTGAAGTCTGAAGAGTCAGAATTAACCACAGGATTCCAGTCTCTCCTTACTCAGGGTGTTACTGTTACACCTCAAACATTTTACCCTTTGTATTTCACAGACACAGCTTCAGTTCTGCCCACTGTGCATTCACCTGCTGAATCAAAGCTGATTTCTTCTATAGCTCCACCATCAATCAGTACTACTCAAACTTCAAAATTTGAAAAAACATCTGAGATGCAAACGCCTTCTGTGAGTTCACTGCTGATGGTATCTGATCATCCAAATGGCACAGCAGCTCCATCAGTTTCCTCATTTTCATCTTTATCCACCAAACCACTTCATGGCTTGACTACAACGTTTTCTGATGGACTAGCAGGAGCTGCAGCATCATCTTTTATGTTGCCTCAAGAAACAGCAACTCTTCAAACTTGTACAGTGAGTAGATACAAATAATTACCTGCCTGCCTTGGAATATGCCTTAGTTACTTTTATACACTGATTAAAAATTAAAATTCTGAGCCTTGCCTTGATCTTTAGGATTTAAAGTATCTGTATCGAAAAAGGGAGTCTGATTATGTTATCCATTGCATCTGAAACCTTGGATAACTTCATTACACATAACATTTTTTCTAAGTGTTATACTACACTGGGCTTCAGGCCTCAGTTTTCTGAGTGTGACTGTTACTGGTCACACAGAGAATGGTTTTTTTTTTGCAAGATATGGTGTTCCATATTGTCCAGTGTCAGACCTTTGTCATGGTGTCCTCTTTAAAGCACATCTTTAATATAACACCCCTGTTATCATTCCTGCTTGTTTCCTTTTGTGTTTTCCCTTCTCAACTTTTTTCATTGTGAAGTTAAAAATTCGCTAGTGCTGTTCTCATCTTTACTATAGGGCAAGAGCATTAATCTGTCCTCAGAATGGTCAGGTTTTCAAAGGTTCTGTTTGCTTGTAGCTTCCATCAGCATCATGGGGATCAATAAGTGTTCTGTGCTTGGAGAATGTGAACCCATTTTTCAACAAAAACTATACAATATTGTGATACTGACCTGGTATGAATGGTAACCTCTGTCTTTTATTGAATCTGCTTCAGCCAATCACAGAGAGTGAGTGCATAAAACACATTTGTTTGGATGGACAACTGATCCAGGTTAACAAGTCACAGAACTGCCCATACAATGCTACTCAGCCCAGCTGTGGAGTTTTAGGATTTGCTACTCAAACAAATGGTGACAAATGCTGCCCAAAGTGGGAATGTGCATGTAAGTTCTAATTCTGCAGTCCTTTTGAAGGTAACAATTTATTGCATGTGTAAGAAGGGTGAGAACTAACACTTCTATTCCATAGCATAGAAGTAGAAGATGCACATTTTTTGTGTTACTCATTGTCTAAGGAAATTTATAATTGTAGTTTTATATCCAGGGAAATAAAATAAAAATGATCCTTTAATGTGCTCAGCATTTAAGTATCCACAGTGGATATGTTTGTCTGACTTGCCATCCCTCTAATCAGGGGAGACCGAATCAATACAGATTTTTTGGTTCATTTTTTAACTACTTCAGGATGAAAAGATTCCCTAGACCATTAATGACTTCTGTTAGCAGTCTAGGGACTCTGTACTGTAGTCACTCCCATCAATTACCTAGAATTGGGCAGAAAGAAATCCAAACCTTAAAGAAAATTCTGTTTTATCATACTGTATAAAGTATGCAGATATAAGCGACTGGAACTTCTGCTTAGGCTTTAGAGTTTGAAATAACTTGGAGTAAAACTTCAAGCCCACTGAAACACTAAAGCTTTAGCAATAAGACTGAAGAGAAATTAAACTTTTCACCTTAGGAATAAGACTACAGGGGAATTGTGGATCCGGTATGATCTGCTGTCACTCAGGATTTTTCTTAGTTTGGGGTTTTTGAAAAATTGCAAATCTTTGTTGTCAAGAACTGTATGGAAATAGCTGATTGCAGAGGTCTGCAGGTTGTCTCTTTGAAAATATGCAGGATTGAATTCTGCTGTCCATTTACAAAGATGCGCCAGTATCAAATATGTGAAAATATGTACTGGATATATGAACCTCTTAGTAAGCCAGTTTATCTTATAAAATTTATTGCTTTATCTTCATATTTTGTAAGATTTACCAGAATTCTAAAGTAAGTTAGGAAATACATTTACTTTTTTTTTTCCTTAGGTCGTTGCACCATTTTCTCTGATCTGAGCATTGTAACCTATGATGGAAATCATTTGGCTTTATTCAAAGAAGCATCCTACATTGTTAGTCAAACTCCAGATGAAACTATAACCATCCATGTCCTTGACTGTAGAATGGTAACTAACATTTATCAGCTAACAAAAGGTGTTTGGTACTGCTAATAAGATGTATCTGAAAGGCAAGAGCATAATAATACTTTATATTGTGGATTTTAGTCACTTCTGTGCAATATCTATAAATTGTGCTTCCTTTTCACAATACTTACGAATTGTATAACACTCTAACACCTGACTGTATATACATAGTTCCTTGTGAAGCAGCTGGAAGATGAGAGGTAGGTCCATGCCATCCTGTGGTATGTGTAATGTGGACAAGGTGGTGGGAGATTAAGTGGATTTACATCATTAGTGACTTCTGTGAGTGCTGTCCTACTGCAAATACCACCACAGTTGTACCAGTATCCCACCAGTCTCTTCCAAAGCAGGATTTTTATCTATGTTCATATGGACAAACTTGGACTGGAAACACCCATCTTCAGAGCCATAAAAGACTGTAGGAATGCCAGACTGAATGGGACCACCCTGTGCATTCCAAGTTTCTGACACAGGCGTAAGACAGAAAGCCTAATGGGGATCCTGTCTAATGTGTAGTGTGGGTTGGTTTTTGTCATGAAAAGTTAATTTCTTGTGAGCCTTTTCAAAACTCCTCTTAACTCTAGTCTGTCCTATGAAAGCCAGGTAATTTGATGTCTACATAAGTGCCATTGCAAAGTTTGGTTCCAAGTTTCACCTTAGAGAAGTTAATTTCAGAAGCTCAATATGACTGATATGAAGATGATGTGTTTGTGACTTTTAGATTTCTTTTTCTTTTTCCATTCAATATTTTTTGTTGTATTCACCCTTATGTAGCTCAGGAATTGTGCATTTATTCCTGATCCATTACTTCTGTGCTGTACATATCATACAGATTCATCATTCCTAGTCTCATTCTTGCTGACCTTCAGATACGTAGTTTGTGATTTTTTTCAAAAGCGCTAGTCCACCATATTTTTTTTTCCCTGAACACCTGTACTACTGTTTTAATTCCAAGATTGTATGATATAGCACAGTTGCTGAAAACAATGAGGTTATAGTATTTTGATTGTTTATCCAGATAAACTCTGTAGTCTTGACTTGAAACTGCAATCAACGATGGGTTTTCCTCTCTTAGTAGTATAATGCCCAAAAATCCCTAATGTCCCAGTACCTAAAACCATTTCGCAACCAATGTATTCAGATTTTGCACATCATGGCTATGGGTGATGTATTTTTGCTTTCTCCACAGGGCAATGCAAATTCAACTTCTTTGTGCCTGGCAATGTTGAACCTAACTTATGAATCAAATCAAATTATTATCAACCGTTTAAGCAGAAAAGTAAGTATTTTGAGAGATTTTATTTTCTTTTAGGTAACCTTATTTCTGCAGTCAGAGGAATAGGGTAGAACACCATAGGTTATATGATTCATTGTTCCAATTTGGTAATTAGGTGAATTTCTCCTTGTAAATTCAAAGAGCAAAACTGTGATCCAAGGGCAGTTAACGAGGTAAGTCTCAGAGCAAGGCACATAAATTGTTAGTACCTTTGGTACCTGTATTATCTCTGGAGGAAAGCCTGACTGTTCCTGAAATTACTTATGACTTAGATTCCTAAGCTGTTAAAAATCTGGCCTTAGTTCTTCTACCTGACAATTAACATTTCTTCTATGTGTCTTTTAGATAACAGTAAATTCAAGATCTGCTTGGCCTACTGTTAGAAAATATGGATACAAAGTTAAAGATTCAGGCTTCAAGTATGCAGTTGAGACCCCAACAAAAATCAGAATTCAGTGGTTTCACAACACAGGTGTGATGATTATTGAGTTGAATAGTACCAGAGAGCCAGGAGCTTTGGGACTATGTGGTAAGTATAGAATAATGCAAGAAACAAAGGCTTTCAGATGCTTTGCTAGGGAGACACATTTTCCTAATTATACAACCTCTTTATTGCAGGGTCTTTCCCAAAAATTTATTGCAGATTGCTGCAATCTTTTAAGTTATTATGAAAATTAATCTATTATTATTATTTTATTGTTGAAATTATATTTGGTATTTATTCCCCTCATCACTCTTTGCTCACAGTGTTGCTTCTGTCTGTAAGCCTCTTGAACCACAGGCATAAGTGCAGTTACCAAACCCAAATAAGTAAGACAGGTCTAAGTCCATAATTTCAAATACTTTCATTTACAGATTTAGTGTTTGATATCCAGGAAGTGGTATGTGCTATTTTCAGCTTCTAAAGATCAGACTTCCCAAGAAATGTAAGCTCTAGAGAACTAGTTTCATTTAACTATTGGAGAAAATACTTCAGAGGGAATTTCTCAATAATGTTATGTGTGTTGAGTAGTTTTCCCTGCTTTCTTTTTTTCTAAGAATTATAGCCTTGAATAAGGTGGTGGTGTTACAGCTTTTGCAAGCATGTGTTTGCTGATGTAAATTCCCTCTGTGGTAGCTGCATCTGTAAATTTATGCTGTAAATTGGAGCTGGAAATCGGGATTAAGGAGATCATATAATTACAGTGGATGTCTTTCCAGTTTCAGAAAGGGCAAATGCCTGTAGCTCAGTATCAAATACCAGGAATAGCTCAGTGCAGTTTCCAGTCCTGCTGACAGAAATGTGCTTCTCACAAAGAGAGTTTGAATTTATGCCATTTTGAAGTTTGATTATCTCTTATTTTCCCTAACTTCTGTTTTCAGTATTGTTCTTACTCTGTTTGGCTAATTGTTATTGTAATTGGAGAAAAACAGAAACAAGACAGTAAAGACTGGATATTTTTAATAAGCCTGATTCAAGTTATCCAAAGAATCTCTTTTACCTTTACCTGTTTGGTTGCTGTGATAGGGAGGATTGGGAACATTACATTCCTGCTTTACTAGGCATTTTGACTAGATGACAACACACTTGTGTGGATGGTGTTGCAAGTACAACTTCAGGGAATGTCCTGTGTGTTTCTGGTGTTCAGCTCTGGCTGGGAGGTTCTCTGCATAAATCTGCCTGCATAGTGCTACCTGGTGACACTTACAGAGCCTGTTTCTGATGAGCTCATTGTACTGCATCTTTTCAGGGTGAATTAGTCCAGCCTAAACTCCTTTCTGTGCTTTCTGTGTTAGTGCAAACAAAAGCAGCATACTTTCTCAGCTTTTAGCTGAATTGCAGTATTGGTAGGTCTTGATTTCTCAGCTTCATGGAAATGCTGAAACTAAATAGTCCATTACAGATCTCTGCAGCATGAGCGTCCTTTGGAAGGATTCAGAAACAACAGTGCCTTTTCCAGCACAAGGATTGGGCAAATGTGGCAGCTGCTGAAGAGCTGGGATGGGAGATGAGGGATGTGGGAGGGGAACATGGACATCTCTATAGCAAAACTGGTGAAAAAGATTTAAAGCATCTCAGTTCTGGTTGCAACTGGATCCTGCCAAGAAAAACGTGAAGCTTTAGTTTTGCTTTTTAAAATCTCCCTGTCAATGTGTAAGAGAAGTGAGAAAAGATGTCCCTGACATGAGAGCAATCCTTTTGAAGTCTTCAGAACAATCACATACTTTCTATGTGTGTTGCAAATACAAGACTCGAAAGGTTCAGTCAGAAACAATTTGGAAAGCTGCTTTACTCTCTGAATACCTGTTGCTGTTAGCCACTGATTGTCATCAGGAATTGCTAAAAATGATAAAACAGACCAGTTCTTTAGAAAGGGGTGGAATCCACAAATACTTCTTTGAACAGATAAAGGATTAGGATTGTGCTTGTGGAGACAACAGAAGAAAACATTCTAGAAGCCTGATACAAAAGTTGCAGAAACTGATTAGGAAGAAAGAATGGGGGACAGATCCATCATTCTGTTCTTTTCTACCTGCTGGTTTTTAAAGGCTATTCTAAGGAGACTACTGCAATACTTGAATGTTCTTTGCTGACCACAGTCTCCATGTAGCTCCTTTTGCTCCAAAGTGTTTCAAAATTGCAAACTATCTTAGTTGAAACAGAAATAAAAACGTGATGCTGCCTTCTGGTATCAGATAAGCATCCTGCCATTTTATGGTTGTTCCCTTTTCTGATAACATTTACAGTTTTAATTTGTTACTATACATGGAGGTGCCTTGCAACCTTTTTTAAAATACATTTTTGTTTAGTGTTTGTGCAACTGAAGAACCAACTGCCAGTTTCATAGCTGAGCTCTCTGGGAAGCTCTTTGATGTGCAGTAGATGTCCATTTGGAGATGCATCTTTACTTTTGCTTTCCTTCATTTTTCTGAATTTTGTGTATTTTGATCCTAACAAAGACTTTTTGTATCTATTGTAGGTTGTGATACTGTCATGTTGTATAAGATTTGGAAAAGGTTTTTACTTTCTTGAATATGCCACTTCGAACATAATTCACATGTGTTTACCTGCTTTTTAATGCTTTTTTTCCCCTTTTTTTTTGTTTGTTTTTCTTTTCTTTTTTCTTTTTTCTTTTCTTTTTTTTTTTTTTTTTTTTTCTGCTGGTAATCCATAGGGTTTTGTGATAGAAGCTTGGAAAATGACTTGATGCTACGCAACAGGACAGTTTTAAGCCAAAGCAGTTCACCCTCGACTTTTATAGACAGCTGGCAAGTGCCAGACACATTAAAGTATGTCGGAGAAGACAGGCATCAGGAAACTAATTGCTCAGTCATGGACTGCTCAGAGTGCTTAAGAATGGTGTTGAACCAGACCTTCAGCAGCTGTCACCCTTATGTATGTTAACTATTTCAAAGCTTACATTTTTGAGAGAGCTGCAGTTCAGATATAGTTTTGTATACTTGGTAATTTCACTGATGTGAGGCTGCATGTAACCATATCTGTTGAATGAGATGGATATTTTTGTGTGTGCTTACAGTTGCAAGGTAAAAGTAATTGAAGAGTGTGGCAGCTTGATAGGACAGTTGCAATAAGCAACTTTCAGAATTTCACTTGTTAATTTTGAAATACCACATAATTCATAAACCAGTCACGGATAATTCAACTGTATCAATAAGATGTAGAAAAATGTAAAAGAAAATAGTTTCAGGATTTAATTATTCCTTAAGCCTTCAGTAATTTAACAAGTCCCAAATTGCAGTAGGTAATCTGAGAACCTGCATTCTCAAAGGCTCTAGAGACAGAGTTCCAGCTTGGAGATGTGAGACTGCAGAACAGACCCTTGAAAGCAAGCCTAGAGCAAATAACAAACTCCTGGTGTGCAAATAAATTATTTGTGGTCATATGAGTGCTTTTACCATTTGACCTTTTGTATATAGCTGATTTTGATGAAGAGCAGACCAAAAATAGGTTAAACATGTAGAGGTAAGAAGGAACAAATTAATTGTGCCTTCTACTAGAAAAACTCTATTACCTCTTACCTTGGCACTGACAAGAGATGAAATTAAGGGGTATAATCATGTCAGTGTTCAGGAAGTCTTACTTTTAAATACTAGTAGATTATCTTTGTGCACTAATGAAGGCTTACCATCAACCAAGAACTCTTGGCTTCTTTGCAGTAGGTATTTTTAAAGGTCAGTCTTTCCTACTTAGCATAGTCTCTATGAAGATGCCATGTCTTTTTTTTTTATCTTTGTTAGATTCCACCTGAGCAATTCTGTGATATATGGGCTCGAGACACTGAGTACATTCAAAATCCATGTGTTTCACTGGCTGCCTATGTGGCAATGTGCAACAAATTCAATATTTGCATAGAGTGGAGGAGCTCTGATTACTGCCGTAAGTATTCTGTGTGTATGCCCACTTCTAGTGTTCACAGAGACAGAATTTGCCTAACACAGAGACAAAATTGCCTAATTTAAAAGTTATTGTAAGTTGAAAATACCAATGCTTCTTAAGTCTTCATGTATTTTGATGCTGCTGCAGAAATCTGTGTCTTTGGAGAAGGGATAGAGAGATGAAACACCTTTGAGATTAGATGGAGTGTAAGGGTTAAAACCTGAGATCTCAGTGCATCCTGAATTTTCCCATAGCAACACTAAAATGTAAGGCCAAACGGGATCTGTAGCTGGATCACAGCATCTCCTTATGCTGCCCATGATCACCTAGGAAAAGTCCCCTTCAATGATACCATAAGGAGATCTGTGGTTTTGAACCAATTTTGTTTAAAATTCTTCAGTCAGTATGGATTTTATTAGCAAGTAACTGTTTAAAGGAGATCTTCCAAAATATAGCTGTAAATATGTATTCTATCCATCATGAAGGGACACATCACACTTATTTTTATACCACAGTGATGCATGTTCTTTGGCCACTGCAAGTTATTTAGAGCACTCTATGATTGATCTGTGTAGTTTGAAAATGTTTTTGAAGTTTGAATTGTTTTGTGTCAACACTGTTGCATGGTTTGATATGTCTGCTGCCAAAATGCAAACTGAAGCTTGATGAAAATGTTATTACAAGAAGAGTAGTAGAAGATTCCTTATGTTTGAATTTGTTATGTAGGCAACTGGTCTGTGTTGGTGTTTCAGGCTGGTAGGTCCAACTCAACTGGTGAGCACAGGAGGTTGACAAGAAGACAATAATGTGTTTTCTTAGGTGTTGCCTCATGAGATTAAAACTTGAACCATGTCTGATTGATTTATTTCCTTCCTAGCCTTCCCTTGCTCTGAGAACTTCTCCTACCAGCCTTGCATAGCTGCCTGTGAGGTTCCAGAGAGCTGTCAGAATGACGAGGCTGCTCCTCTGGACTCAGAGTCCTGCTCAGTGCTGACAGAAGGCTGTGTCTGTGCCGCAGGGACCATCCTTCACCGGACTCATACTGCTGTCTGTATTCCTGAAGAAAAATGTGGTATATTTGGATGTGATTTTCTTCTTTATTCTCTGCAAGCTGGTGGTCAGATACTTCATTATTCATAAGTTGAGTTCTGGTTTGGTATTGTGTGAGTTCTGAATATGTTGTTCATTTGAGGATTCTAGACAGTCAGTAAATATTAACTGTGCAGGTGAGCAAGCAGGGGATGTCCTTGTGACACACAGTTTTGCTCACTTTCTCTCAGCTGGAGGATGCTCTTCAAAGTCTTTGCTTAAGTTTATGTATCCAATTATTGTAAGTGTGTTAGTCTTGGCTTCCTTTTTACTCAAGCCCTCTGCCAAGGGTCCAACCTTTTGATACCCAATGGCATTCCAATGACATGCAGCAGCAGTTAATTACACATTTTGAATAATACATGTGAGTCTCCTGACAGCATTCCTGTTTATTTTCATTGCAATTCTGCCTCACTACACCAAATAATGGACCAATTCTTCTCCCTAACAACATGAACCTTAAAGATTCAGTTTATGCTAAATCAGACTATTATAGCACTGTAAATTAATAATAGTTTTGACATTTGTGAAATACAAAAGTAACTTCTTTTCAGATCATTGCTTTAAAAACAAAGGATTGGATTGTGATTTTAAGTGACTGGCCTTGCAGTCGCTTAACATGAAACACACAAAACAAATTGGAGGTCTGGATCTTCTGGAAGGTGTTGAGTGCCTTGCTTTCCTATACAAATTCAGTCACAGAACTATCTCCTCATTCGCTTTTTTGTGGGGTGATGGACAAAATCAAGCCTTTAAAACTCTGGGATTTTTATGCTTCATAGATCCACAGCCACTATGGAAAAAATGGTGATCAAAATTGGAATTTAAAAGGAATTCTGTTTTCTGTTGTCCTGATCTAGCTTGTACAGACAGCTCAGGAGCACCTCATGCCGTGGGTGAGATCTGGAGAACTTCTTTGAGTGGATGCTGTATGCAAAAATGTGTTGACAGTGAGACCATTATTCCAGTGGAGTATAACTGTTCAGAGATCCACAATTTAGAGTGTCAGCGATTTGCAGAAGTGGCCTTGCTCATTCCTGATGATCAAACATGCTGTCCTCAGAAGATCTGTAGTAAGTATTCCTTCATGGTTGTGAATATTGCCCACTGGAACATGCAGATGTCTGTTCTCTGGGGTTTGCTTTCCTGTTACACATGCTACTTTTGAAGAAAATAGAAATTACTTTGGTTTGAATTTATAGATTATGTAGAAAACTGTAGAATCTCTTTGGCTCAATGTCCAGTAGGTTTTGAGGTAGAGGATAGGAGGAGGACTGAAATAGGGCTGTGTTTATTTGAATATCAATTGTGTTTCCCTCAAGTTTAGAGATTACTGTTTTATTTTTAATATCCAAATACAAACAAATGATATGGATAATTCTGAGGAAAAAGAAATCAGATGATTGTTTATCTAATATATAAAGTGAGCAGTAAAAAAATCATAGAAAAGCTTTTTTTCCCCACTTAATTCTTGCTTAGCTTAGAAAGTTTCAAAAAGAAACTGCAAGCAATTTTCAGGTTTTGACCACCGGTATGGTGTTGTAGTGAGTTTTCCAGAGTAGGTTTGACTTTTTTAATTCTCACAAGGACTCAGCTCTAGTTTAACGTTGCTTCCACGGAGAGTGTGGTAAATGATGAGCACTTCTGAATCTTGCCTCATGAGCACTTCTGAATCCTGCCTCATGGGAGTTTTTGCTGCTCTGCTGTGTTTTTCATATGCCTGTAATTCAGAGTTTTGGGGTATCTGACTGTAAATACTGCTTGTCACTGCTCTACTCAGCTTATAAATGCATAGTTTAGAAGATGCTTGTTCTCTTTTTTTCTCCCTTTATGTGACAGTTTGTAATCAGAGTCTCTGTGAGCTCTTGATCCCTGAGTGTAGCAGCTTGGAAAAGTTGGTCACCTACTACAGTGAAGAATCCTGTTGTCCCAGCTACGTTTGTGGTAGGTTTCTTTTGAAAGGTAAAAAAGGGTACTTTGTAAAGAGTAAAAGGTAAAAAAGACATTCAGTAAACTAAATAGATAACTCAGAAGGGTAAAGGGTAGTGTAGATACCATTGTTAGAGTGGCCATTTACAAAATGCACTTTTGTCTATAGCTCGGGGTTGGTCTGTGCTTCAGTTTGAGCAGATGTGATGCAATCTTATATTAAATGCTCAGGCCAGATCTTGGGATACAAGGTAAAAGTTTTTCCAAGGCAGTTTGTAGTACTTCTCTACTCTGCACTGCCTTTCCTTAGGATATAGCATAACAAAGGAGGAATGCTGAGCTTCATCTAAAGGAATATATCTGTTGCCCCTTTTTCAGAATGTGATCCAGAAAAATGTGAACCGTTGGAGCAGATGCCAAGCTGTCAAGATGATCAAACACTAATTGCTGCTCGGGTGGAGAATACCTGCTGCATTTCCCACATATGTGGTACAGTAGCCTGACTGATTGAGATTGAGTGTGGTCTTGCATATATACTTATATCTATTATCATCTTGCCAATTAAGGCTCCTTGCATTTCCTTTAGGTCTCTCAACATAGTAAGGCTTGAAAGCAGTTAAAAAAATTGGCATTAATTTTCTAAAATATAAGAAGTGGGGACAACCATCAATAGTCACAGAACAGCTTTGTGCAACTGAGTAGTATTCCTTGGTCAAGTAAAGGAGTGGTGGTGTAGTCCATGGATGAAGGAATTCAGGACTTCTGAGATTGTCCATATGCAGAGTGTAGAGTAGATGCACAAATATTTTGTCTGAAAGAAGACTGAAGTTATATCCCTGTATCCTGCTGTCTCCTGCAGCCCATCTTAATTGATGACAAATATTAGAGTATTATGCATATTTATTCAATTCTTTTGGGGTTTAGCCTTTAATGACTTAATTCAATAATAAAATTGCACTTCTGCCATTAGTATATGAATTCCAATCTTACCATGCAATTGTTTTCTGTTTGATAATAATCTGATAATGAGGTGCTATAGAGTTTATTTTACTTTTGAACAGATATCTGGGAAGAAAAGGCCCTTCCACATGTAAAAATTTGAGTGTTAATAGGGAATGTGAATTACAATTCTGTTATTTACAGTAATCAGATTGTTTTGATTATGTATTAGCAGTGGGCAGCATTTGGCTCTTCTCACTGACTGCACAGTCCCCTTTTGACTCCTTTTTGATAAAATGAGTCTCTGCACTGTACATATGGAAAAATTCTTGTTGTGATTGTCATATGTGTTCAAGTGGAAGGATAACACTGGGATCACAGAGGATGCATTTTATTGAGGATCAAAGATTCCTGAAAAAAACAACAACATGACTTAGTAGGAGAGAAGACCTAGCAAAATTTTTCATAATAGGAGGAAGGAAAATCATGTTTACTCACAAAAAATGTATTAATTCTCTATAGCAGGGAAAAAAGGAAAAAGGGGCAAGCTGCACTGAAAATTAGCTTTTTGTCTATAAGCAGTGAATGCAGAGTACCTCTGCTCTCTTATATTTGACTCTGGGACAAACTTAAAGCAAATTTTCTAGGCAGTCGTAAAATTTCTTGCAATGTTTTAGATTTAAATAATTATTTTCTTCAGCATGTGGGGCTTGCTCAGATCAAATTCCCAAATGTCAAGAAGGAGAAGTTCTCATTGTGGATGGCAACACTACTGACAGGTGTTGCCCTACATACCAGTGCAGTAAGTTTGACTTGATTTTTAATATTTTAAATAACAGAGAACATGGGAAATTTTGTGGTGTGGATATTCAGTGTTAAAGTGGTGGATTAGAGGTATAGCTCCACTTGCTGTATAAGCAAGCGTTCATCTGTAATCCTCGACAAATATTCTTTACTTTTACAACTTCTTGTGTGTAAAGCATTTTCCAGTATCTCTATCATGGAGACAAGTGAGTAGTTTCAGACCTCAAATTCTGGATATTTAAAAGTATTTAAATACTTGCCTAGAATATTTTGTATTCCACACTGTTATTACCTGATAACTTCTTGTATTCCATACTGTTATTACCTGATAGCTATCCGTCAAATTTTTACTATTAGTCTTGTAAACTAAGCTGTTATCCAAATGTACTCATTGTAAGTCATTTACTATATCTTGATTAATATTTCTCTCATCCAAAAAAAGACAAACATTGCATTTATTGTACTTCCTTTCCTTTAATTTTAGTCTGTGAAATACATCGTTGTCCTGAGTTCAGATGCATGCTCGGCATGTCCCTAGTGGAGGTGTGGAGCCCAGAGAAGTGCTGCCCCTTCCGGACGTGTGGTAAAATCACTGATTTTTCACTACAGCTGCCTTAGGCAATGAGAACAGCTTTGGCCCCTTGGTTTTAAGCCTGGTTGCAGCCACCCTTGTGACTCGCTCATGAGCAAATTATACGGAAAAGTCATTTCATACTGCCTAATCTGCCTGCTTTGCTTTTCTTGCATTCTGTAGAATTTGTCTGTCCAAGCTGGGTTATTTCCCACCTTGAAAGTGTTGTAAGTTACTGTACTGGGTTTGCTGACTTTTATAGCTGGGATTTTTATTCTCTCTGCTATAAGAAAATGGCATATAAATTGCTAAACCACTGTTTCTGGTGTTGTTTTGTTTCAGAATGTGCGTGTGAAACAATCCCTAAACCTCAGTGCAAACTGGTATGAAATTTATTTTGTCACCATTCTTTAATTGATTTTGTAATGAATCTATTTATCAATATCTGAATAATAGTTCTATCAGTGAAATATGAAATGGTACATTATCCCCCTTTTTAAAAAAACTTACTTTAGAGAAAGATATACATAGTTTTAAGAAGCCACCTAAGTAAATACCTTGCAGGATAAAATGACTCTACAGCCCTGATACTTTCAGAGCTTTTTATTACCATAATACATATCCCCAATGTATTGGTAGAGTAGGACTGCATTTATCACACAGGATAAGTCAGGATAAAATTTTGGGTTTAAAGTGTGGAACTAAATGCTTTCAAGTATCACTGTTAATATTATTTTTTATGGTGAATATGTTAACATACATCATGCACTCAGGCTGCTGACTGAGCAAAACCTTCAAGAGACACTGCTACCCAAATTCTGAAGTTAAGTTGTTTAAAATAAAAAGGTCATATAAATAAGAAAACCCACTGTTTCATGTACTTTTTTTCTTTTCTTTTTTTTTTTTTTTTTTTTTTTTAATTTTTATACCCATAGGGGCAGAAACTTCAGATAGATGAACTGTTTCAGAACAGTACAGAAAATGTCTGTAACTGTGTGAAGTACAAATGTGGTAAGTCAGAAAATAATTTAAATAAACAGCCTTTCAAGGGCTAAGGGAAATTGGGAATTAAAAATCAAGTGTTCACTTGGAACCCAGCACTGAAGAGGGTAGGATTAATTTACCTAATTCACAAACAGTGCTAATTCTCCTCTGTGTTCTCTATAGTTAGTGGGGAAAATAGACATTCCTCAGGTAAATTTCTTATCCTGAAGTAGTCTTCCACAATAAAACAGTTGAAGCAGCCTGCACTGTCACTTGGGTGCAGCTAATAGAATATTATTTATTTATTTAGATTTCACACATGGCTATATTTGAAAAGATTTCGTGACTGCAGTGAAACATTATATTGCTGCTACTAATTTGTTTGAAAATGTGGCCCATAATTATAAAATAGGTGGAGCAGCTTCTTCTATTCCCATTTCACTGTTTGAAACATTTGTAGTGGAGTTTTGATGCCAAGCTGGTTGTCCTGAGAATGCTGTTTGTGTTTTCTTGCAGTGAGAGACAAAGTTTGCCTGAGCGATGAGAGAGGTGTGCTGCTTCCTGGGCAGAGGATTGCAGAACACAGTGCAGATGGCATTTGCCACATTTCCTACTGCACAAATGTGATTGATCCCTCCACTAAATACTACAAAATAAACACCTCTTCGATAGACTGTGCCGTCAAGTGCAAAGCTGTAAGAAATTCAGAAATTTAGACCTGGATGTTGTGTCTGGTGGCCTGAATTACTTTGTGAGGAGTTTTGTTGAGAAGATGACAGTCACATAGCAAGTTAGAAAGAGTAATTAGGGTATCTCCCTCTAATGATGTGCTTCCACAATTCTGATGGAAGTTAATAAAAATCTCCCTCCCTCTACTGTTTTCTCTGCTGCGTAAATCTTACACAAACTAAAGTGTATAGTGAATGCCTCTTTGGCATGCTGCCTCTTGCATCCCTGCAGAGCTTCAGCTGCATTATGTGCAAACTGGTATAAATTCCTGCCAGACATTAGCTGAATAAGAATCAGAGAATAATTATAAGTAGAAGAAGAATTCTGAATGTGGTGAAAGCAGCTTTTTAAAATAAGGGAATGTTACATTGTCTTTTTTCAAGATATGATGCATTGCCATGGGAATATTATACATATTTTTTCCTAATTTTATAATTAATTGATGTCTAATGTGTAAAAAGTTAAATTTTCAGTGGTTCTTGAAGTAAGCTGTCACATTTGAAAATGGGTAGAAAGACCAGTTAATTCTGTCAGATTTGGAACTCCTCCCCTTTTACTTCAGTTAAGATCAAAGGTATTTTATCAAAGCCTTATGAGTGTGCAGTGTGTGTAAATGTAAGCTATATGGTTTTGAAAGTTATTTTAGAAATATCCCTAAAATGAGATGCCTGGGAAAAAAAAACAAAAAACCAACCCTGCATTGTTACAGTAGTAAAATGTTGAACTGAAAGATGGTCTCAAGGAATAATCTATTTGATTTTGGCAGAATCAAGTCTATCAGCCTCCAAAAGATTTAACAACTTGCTGTGGTAGCTGCAAGAACTTGTCTTGTCTCCACACTTTCAGCAATGGCACAGTTACCAGTTTTAAGGTGAGTTTGCATTTTTTATTCCCTCAAAATATTTAGAAGTAAACAAAAAAATTACAAAGTACTGTACATATCTCGCTGTGTAAAATGTGTAGAAAAGAGCTTTATTTGGCCAAATACTAGGAATAGTTTTGCATGTACATAACATTCATTTCTTGGAAAGTCAACCATATGACTGTCAACAAAAATTAAAGGATTCTGATATATATGAGAGAATTACCATCAACTCAACTATTTTAGAACCTGCTTAACATTATGCATTTTTTATTGGACTTTCAAATGCAGGACTTAAACAGAACTTGAATATGTATCTAAATTATATTTTGCTGTATTACTGTTGATTCAAGCGAGACCTCATTCAATGAAATTGTTTAATTAATACTTGAAATACTGTTTTTGCTGAGTAAAGTTTCTGTTTAAAATTTTTTGACAGCCTGGTGCTGTTTGGATTTCAAACTGCATCAGATATGAATGTACCAACACAGCAATAGGACCAGTTCTGGTTTCCTCTGCAGTTGGATGCCCACCCTTTAATGAAACTGAATGTGTGAAGGTCAGTGCACAAGACACTGTTTGCATTCTAGCTGTGATTTATGTTTGCATGAAAAGAGTTAACTCTGACAAAAGGTGCTTTTACCTCAAGAAGGAAAACATTATTAATTTTTGTAGTGCCTGTATTTTTTTCCCAGATATTTAAAGGTAAAAGGTATAAGTTACACAGCTGGATGCATCTTTTCTGATTTTTAGAATAATTTTTTTTAAACTGGGGTTTGTAATATCAAACTAGTCTTCATGCAAATGTCTGAACTTGGATGCTTTTCTGGGTTGGACCTCCCCTGTCTAATGTTTTCTGTGTATAGCAGTGTGATTCAACACAATGATCAAAAACATTGATAAAAAAGGCAAGATTGTCTGAAAATCAGGAGTATCTTTTCTACAGTGACACATAAAGTTTTATGAACTTGTTTTGGAGCAAGAACAGAAGTGACATTTGATTTTGCAAAATGAGATTATACTAAGTGCCAGGAAATGGAGGCAAGCAGAATTCTCTTACTGCTCTCCACAATTCTACATTTACATGTGGATAGCAAGATACTTTCCTTGGCGGATGATGTTACACAAGCAGGGAACAGTCCTGAAAGAACTGAGTGGTTGTAGTTCTTCCTCACAAATAGCAGTGACTTGGTTCTTCAGAACTGTCTCAGTTTCATAGCCAAACCTTCATTCATTCACCAGAGTGTTGCATTTGCCTGAACGATGATGCAAAGCTTTATCTGAAAGATATTTCTAATAGTGCAGATACGTGGGAATGAATGCTTGAAAAAAAAATCAAATATTTCCTCTTTATTTTATCTCTTGGTCAGGTTGGAGGCTATGTTGTGCCATTCTTAGAAGGATGCTGCAAAACATGTAAGTGATTATTGACAATTCCTCTGACAAGTCTCTCTGATCTGTTACCTTATGTATAAAGTAGATTATTTGCCATGTGAAAGCTTGATTCACCTCTCAAAGGCTGTGCTTTTACCAGGGTTACTCATGTGAATAACACTGAAAATAGTGGAGTTAAATCAAAAGAAAACACTTTAACATGGAAACATTTACTCCACTGATAGTGATTGTAGCTGGTCAGGTCACTGAAATTCCTATCTTGAGTATTTTGTAATTCTTGTGTAAAAGTCATCAAAATTTTAGGTACTGCATTTAGTAAAACAAAAGGTACTGTATTTTAGAAGGCACCTTAAAACAATGCTTTATCTACATTAATATCTTCATATTTTGTAAAAATGAAGATTGATTTATGTGGTTGGTAAGCTAATTTTGTAAATAATGAATATAGTAATAGCTAAGAAACCTTCAGGCAGTATCTTTTAAAACATTCTACAATTTTAAAATTCCCCTTTTCTTGATTATCTGTGAGAGCTAATAAGATTCTCTGAGGAAAAAAAAAAAGAGCCATATTAAAAATTCCCTACAGAATAGATTTGAAAGATATTATGTCTTATTAGAAATCAAGAAAATAGAAATAATTTTTTTTTTCTTAACACATTGGTACATAGGTGAAACATTTTGGCTGATTTCATAAAGGCCTTAGGCTGAAGGTGATACTATTAGAAGCAACTGAAAAGGAGATTTTTGTACTGGGCAGTATAATAATATTTAAAAATGCAAAAATCTGACTTAATCTGCATAAGTGGCTGAAATAGTGACCTGAAAGTGTGGGGGAGAGCTGGAGAAAAGCACAGGTATTTCCTGCTGGGTGGGATGGAGCTTGCACAGCTGTGACTACCTGACATGAGACCATGTGCACAGTTACTGCAGTGGGTTGTGTGCTGCCAGCTGGGAGGTACCTTTTGACTTGTATTACATTTCATAGTAAAAAGTTTATGGAAACTGTGCAAGATTTATCTGGGTTTTTTTTTTTCTCTCTGTTCCAACCACAAGAAAATGATAATATCCAAGTTTTTCCCTCTGATGGGCCTGTGTTTCAAGCCCTTGTCCTACCTAGTTCTGTGGCAAATTTTCCATAGGCACTCTAAGATCAGTTTTTGACTATCAGACATTGCCCTTCAAAGCAGCCAAATAAACCAGCTTCTGAAAAAATTAGTGAGATGGTTAAATGTGCATTAAGCTGCTTTTCAACAGGGCAGATCTTGCTGCTATGCTTAGAGAAGGATTATAGCCGAACTCCTTAATTGTTAAAGACAAAAGTAAATTAACCTGGGTGTGCCTCACAAAGTAAAATTAAACCCTTGAAGAACCCAGTGACTTCTGAGATGCATTTACAAGTACATTCCTAGAGTTTTGATTTCACACCTCTTTGTGAACAATACAGAACCTCTGTGAATCATGTAGTTCATTTTGAGTCCAAGCAAACCTGCCCTGAGAGCTGTCAGTCAACTGTAATTGTGAGAGACATTTTATGAGAAGGATTATCAGTGTTTTGTTTTCTTTTGAAGTACTTCGCCATTAGAAACAACTGTGATTTTTATTTTCAGTTTTAATTGGTCTTGAAAATTAAGAGCTAGGAGCTCCATCATAACCTAGAGAGGCAATTACACTATCACTTGTAGCCCTAAAGGACATACTGAACTCAGGATACCAGATTGGCTTGGTTAGACTATTATAGACCAGATTGTTCCTGGTTTGCACATGAGGTTTAACAATGCAAGTAATGCCTGGACATAGTACTCAGCTGCTAGAACCATGAACCCTTCCTGAGCTGGGAAGCAGGACCAGATGATCTCCAGAGGTCTCTTCCAGCCTCAGCCATTCTGTGATCCTGTATATATGGACATTTTAAAGCTGAATTCTGTTTTCCAAGATCTAGCAACTCCCAGATGTTTTCATACTACCAGAAATCCTCTGTAACACGTGCTCTGTTCAATGTGTAATATTCTTACCAGGTTCTTCAGTGTCAGTGCTCCTCCCATTCCTTGTTAGCCCAGTCACTCCTACAGCCTATGTTGGCTGTCACACAGGTACCTTTTCCTGAAATAAGTAGGACCAACCCAAACAGCATCATTGTTGATTTCCAACAATGTACTCCCTGATAGGAGCGCCAGACTTCTCGGTACCCAATTACTGCCAAAGCTGCAGTGTAGCACAATTGCTCCTGGCTGTTCAGAGTGGCTCCCAGCTTGGTTTGTTTTTCACTTTGCACTGTGTGGGCGGTGCATTGTTGTCAGCCAACAATGTACTGTTGGTAGTAAGCACTTGCATAGTCTTTAGCTTGCTGCATGTGTAAAATTGCTGTGTTTTAAAGGGTAAACTAATTCCATCGTGTTTACAGTGCACTAGAACATAGAGACTAATTGCTTTGCTTGTTAAAGCTTGTTATGTCAGCCACATTTTTGCAGATGATGTGTCATACACTTTTGCTTCCAGTGCCATTTACAGTAGAAGCAAGCAATTGTTTTCCCATCCATAGTTAGGACACTATACTGAAAACAGCAAGCCTGTGTTTGGTCCATGAAAATTGGAGATTATCTTTGTTCTTTTTCATAAAGCATGTTAATTCTTTGAATTGTAACATACTTGTTTTAGCATTTATTTAGTGAAAACAACTCTCCAAATTTCTGTAAGAGAAATTATGTTGACTGTAATTGTGTAAACCACTGAATGATACATCCTACATTAAACTACACTTACAAGTCCAGGACTGCTAAATCAAAATCTGTATTTCTCTTTCATATTGCTGTTACTTAACTGACCACAGTGCTATGAATCAACCAAGAAACCAAGCAAGGATTTTCAACCATATAGATGGTGCTGAAGCATCTTCTTATATTATGGCACATATAAAATGCTCCCATGTTTTGTAAGGTTCTTCATGTAAACGTATATTTATTGTAAAGCTCATTTAAAAAGCATTGGATATTAAAACACATGCATGGAAATACCTTATATATTTATTTTGTATGAGATACAATGTACTTTCACCATAGCCTGGATGAAGTCATAGTCACAGCTGCACTGAATTCTCCACCCTACACACCATGTATAATGTAAAAGAAGAAAGAACCATGAAAAGAACTGTGAAAAACAAGAAATAATGGTGAGTTGGAGTTTTTTAAAAACAGTTTATTTTTTATCTTCATTTCTCAATTTATTTTTTTCTCTAAGCAAACATAATTCAGTGACAGTCAAGCAGTAGCCAGGAATTTCTGTCTATAGACTTTTGTTTCCAAGAAGATTTATTGCTATCCTTTCTGGCATGTTGTAGAAAACTCTGCTATGTCTAGAAAGAGTACCAGGCTTATATAATTTCTTTTAAAAAGGAAGAAAAGGAAAAGAAAAGGCAAGAAAACCCCCAAACATACAAAAAATCTAAACAAAAACTCCCAAACAGACAACTTTTGAAAACTGTTTCTCTAAGAAGTTTTACTAGTTTGACAGTGATTAGAGCAGAGAACTGGATGTTGTACATCAAGATGTAACTAAATTGTGTCACAGTTGAACATTGGGTATTATTCAAACCCATGAATCCTTTATTGCCCTTGTTTTTGTGGAGTTAAGAGTATTCCCCTTTCGTCGACATCTTTGGATTTCTTGGCTCAAAGAAAATGGAACGCTGTAAGGGGAGAGTCATTGGGGGCTGCATCATGGCTTGTAAAATCTGGTGTGAAACAGTAGAAACTCTTCTAATATTCATTCTCTTACAGATCTGCAATGTGATGTGATTTATCAGCACAGAGAGGATCATCCATAGAAGATGCTGTTCTTCTTGTTCTCTTACAGCTGAGCTTTACACTGAACATCTTTGGTTTTATTCCAATGTTTGGCTTTCCCTTGTTAAATTAAATTTAACTCATTTAATTTCCTGATTTCTTTTGATCTCTTATTTGATCCATGTGCCTTGTACATACTTGTATGAGAAAAATTGTGGAAGTAATGTAAATTAAAGTGAAAATAAAAAGTTTCATTTGTTCTCTGGTGTTCTTTGATTTAATAAAAACATACAGAAATGTAATAAAGCCCCCTGAAACCCTGTTCTTCATCTGGTTGTGTTATGTATTCTGTTATGTATTTATTTTAAATTTTGTTTATACCACTGGAACACAAGTGCTGCTATTAAAGTTTACTGTATTTATTTCATGGAAAATGCACTTTAGTTTATTAACAAATTTACCTGTTGATAATTATACAATTTTGTTTCCTTAACAAGTTAAATTAATTAACAAGTCTTCAAACAGGAGAGTTTGATCAATTTTACAAAAGTTTTTGGAAACAGTGGACCTACTCATAAAAGGCTTTGAGTGAAGAATAAGCCTTTTATAATTATTATTAAAGATAAAAAGAGACAGATACTTTAACAAATTAAATAATTTTAAAAGTGATTCAATATGCATCTAATGTCACTTCACGAAAGTTTTCTATGTACAGTGGTATACTGGGTATTTTCTTTGTGTCTTTTAGACCCATTAAATGATCAGAAGTGTTCTTGTCTCTGAAATGTTAGAAATTTGAGCTGATATTTTTAAATCTATGCCCATTTTGCAGGTAAGGAAGATGGTAAATTCTGTAAGAAAGTGACTGTTAGGATGACCATCCGCAAGAACGACTGCAGGAGTAACACACCAGTAAGTAGACAGCCATTGCAATTTCTTTCAGCAGAATAAAAAAAAATGAGATGTTAAAAAGAAGGAAGAAAGGGAACTCATATTCTGTTTTAATGCTCCCCTACATTCTCAGCAGTCATGTTCTCAATAATAAATAAAAGAATGTTGTTACTTCTTTTTGTATGCATTTAGGTGCATGTCGATTTTTGTCTCATTTCACCCTATACTGCAATTATTCTATGCAAATTGACTATTATAACTGAACTTTGCCCAGATATTCTACAGCTAAAATGGCTGCAGATGTGTGTAATTTTTCATCTGCCCAGGGACAGTGTTTAAATACCAACTTCATGAAGAAAGGAATCCTGGGTCCTGAAAAGCTTTTTTTAGGCAGCAGTGTGAGCACACTGTAAAATGTGAAGGAAGAATGAGGCCCTATCTGTGTGTCTGTCCAAGGATTTAGTGTTGGAGGAGGCCGACCATGTCCTGCTGAGCAGTGGGGCTGAGAGCAGCAGCAAGGGTGCAGACAGACGTCTCGTGTGAGATGTGCAAGAGCGCCTGGAAAAGCTGTAATAAAAGAGAGCAGGGAAACAGCTGTAGCCTCTAAAATGACTCCACGAGTACATTTAGTAGAGTAGGCTGTTGAGAAGCCAGGAAATTTATTTCATTGAACAGAAACACAAATCCTGACTATTAAATTTGAAAAAAAAAAATTTATCAGTTTCTTAATCCTATTTGTCTTACAGTCTATCTTACACATTTGGTGTTGTTAGTAGTAATTCCCCTCAGCTTTCCAAAGGATACCCAGTATGGCATCACTGCATCAGTGTATCACTGAAATGAATACTGTAGGGAGTTGTGGAAAGAACATTTGGTGCTGTGTTCAAGCCAAGGTTGTTACGAATACTTCAAAATCCAAAACTGAAATTGCTTCTTTGTATCTATTAAAATAGCACGAATCTGTTACTGAAATGGACAGAACAGTCATCATTAACATTAAAATTGAGATCTGTCTGGGCAGCGCAATTCAGGGGTTATTTCCAGATGTAGTGACATTTCATAAGGGGGTGGAGGAAATACGTCCACATTTTTCACTGCTTCACTATTGCATTTGGGTGCCTAATGTCTTCAGAATTCCTTGGGAGCCCCTGACTATCCTTCCTGTTCTCATTTGTTAATTATTGCCTTTGTGTGTTGGCAGGTGAACATCGTTTCATGTGACGGAAAGTGCCCCTCAGCCAGCATTTACAACTACAACATCAACACCTACGCCAGGTTCTGCAAGTGCTGCAGGGAGCTGGGGCTGCAGAGAAGGACTGTGCAGTTGTACTGCACCAGCAATTCAACCTGGGTCAGCTACTCCATACAAGAGCCCACAGATTGCTCTTGCCAGTGGTCTTAAAAAATTGAAAAATAAAAGGAAACAGCAGGCCTAGCTGTTCCCAGCATAATTTTATAATAGTTTAGCTATTAAAAACGTAATAGCCAATCCTCTGAATTTCACCAGTTTACTGCAGAAGACCACAAATACATTTGGACTGTCCTAAATTTCTAAAAAGTGGCTTTGCATCATTTGTGTTGTGATTTGTCTTCATTTTCATTCACAGGGATTGTTTTAAGGGTTCTTGTGATATGTGCCAACATAAAAGGTGATTTACGTTAGTGATATCCAAAGAGAAGGAGCACCATCAATTTTGTTCTGGAAGGCTGAAATACTCTTTGTCAAGCCCCCATTCCAGTTCTACATCATTGCCCAACTTACCTGGCAGCGTGTGACTATTTTGAAAGCATTGCAATTGTGCAAGTATGTTTAGTGTCTATTAAGAAAAATTCTTTGGACAACATGAGAAGAATTTTCAGTTTAAATCATATTCTTGTTGCTAAGTAGAGCATCTATAATAAATTCAATTTAGGATTTTTTTTTTTTTTTTTTAGTCAGGGAAACATTATTTATACTGATAACTGTATGTAACATTCCCTGGGAATCATTTAAGTTTCTGTAGTGTATTTTATATTATAGTGCAAAGCATTATGGCAAGCATGTGTTTATGGAACAGATCTGCTGTCTTTAGGCTATCTAGATTAGCCATTAGTCGCTTTGTCTTTCTGCTAAACAATATGACATAAACTGAAAATACACAGATTGAAAAAATGAAAACCACTTTATATTCCTTTATGTAGATACAACTTAAATGAAAACTTTCATCTTATAAAATGAACCATACTTAAATTGTCTCTTTAGGAGAATGAACATTGTTTAACACTAATTTTAAAGATGTGAAAGTTCATTAGGAAAAAGAAAATAAGGATTATATATCTGCCTCAGAGAAAAACAAAATTGAAAATCTTTGTCACCTGTATAGTAGATGCAACTTCTAATGGTAAGTGCTTGAAATTCAAAATGTACAATTGTAAGGTTTGAAATTTCAAAAGCAATTTTTATGAACTTGAAAAATTAATTCTTTTTGTAATGAACTAATTTTTTTCTTCTCTAAGCTAATGTTGTTCTTCTGTTCTTCTTTAACAAATGCCACTCAGATAAAGCAAGAATTCAGTAGCTTTTGTTTTGTAGATTAAAATCATAGATAGCATGCAGTGATACAGTTGAGATCGATAAGAGTAAATAGATCTCACAGAATGCGTAGGTTGGAAGAGACCTTCAAGATCATCCCAATATAGCCTCTTTGGAAGCTGCTTGCCTGCAGTAAATGCAAAGAAAAATGCATTGTTAAAATCAATCATGTGAACATTTTTGATATTTTGTATACTGTACATTTCATTCTTACAATAACTAATAAACAACAGGAAGTCTTATTTTGTTACAATTAATTTTGCTATCATTGCTAGAGCAGCTTACTGCCATGTGATGAAACATATTATATTTACTAATACTTTTCTTCAGTGGTGCACATGGGTAGTTTTAGGCTTTGTTGATAACACAAATAGTACATCAAAGAGGAAGACTTGCTCATGGATTTTTTAAAATCTACATATTTTTCTGATTTCATCACAGTTCACTTTCAGCCTCAGAAATGCAAAATTCATCTATGTAATTTTATTCAAAACAAAAATTGGCAAACACAAAGTTAATGGAGACAGTAAGAGCAGAAAGCTGACAGCAGTGTGTCTGGTAACCATAATCAAACACTGCTGCTGCTGCTACTTCAGCAGTAAAATAATAAACATACATGGTAGGTCCCTACTTGGCCCTTGCAAACATTAAGTTTATCCTGGGAGAAACAAGAAGAAAGATTCAAACTGCCTCTGATGTGGCAGGGGAAGCTACTTTAATCCTGCCTCTGTGTTAATTCCTTCACACATCCTCAGCCTATCTCTGTTCAAAGCCACCCAGGCCCTTACCATGTATTTACCTTATACTGCATTTGCACAAAGCAGCTCAGCTGGAAAAAGATGTGCTCTATTTGTACTTCCACATCTTTGGAAACCAAAGGGACCTCGATGTGGGTTTCACAACTGGCCCTTCCATGCTAGAGATACTTGGTAACAATGACTGAGTCCTAAAACAATTTTATTTTCTTTTTATTAAGTCCTTTGCTTGAAACTGACCTGCTTGAAACTGACCTGCTTGAAACTGAGGCTTAACATTTCTCTGAAAGTCTCAGAAGTATATTCTATCCCAATAACCCTATTCTCCTCACAGGTCTTTGCATGTGTGGTGTTTCTTCACAAAACTGATTCCTAGTGTTGGGAGGGAAACATTACAGGCTTGTGTTTCATTAAATCTAGGAACTAAAATCTTTCTAATGCTAGGTGGTTTTCCATCTTTGAATAAAGTATTTCATATTTGAGTATGGAAATGGTTGCTACAGTGCTGATTGCCCATTTTCATCTCATTTAAAAAATATTTTATTCGCATTACCTTGAGCAAGCTTACCCAGCCCTGATTCACAGGAAAATAAGAGATTTGGCAGCTGGACTCTTGAATATTATGGATATTGGCCCTTGAGAAAGGCCTTTAAGAAGAAATATAATGATATCAATTGTGTTTTCTAAATGCTCACTCTCTGGGGTTATTAGTACATGATCTGGACTCAGGGTAATGGCCTCTTGAGTAATGCTTCCTCTAATTAGTGATACGGCTGCCTGGTGCTTTGGTAAACTAATCTGAGGTATTAGCATCTACTGGACTGCAGTTTAATGTGAACTATTAGTCACAAGTTAAATAACTTACACCCCCTCAGACAGCTCTCAAGCATGCAGCCCATGAAGTCAGACCAAAATCATTCAAAAAATTTTGCCCTCACTCTTATCTCTGCCCACACCACCATCTCTCTCCCCCGTACAAGTGGCTAGCTATGAATAATTAAAATGAGGTAACAGCTGCTATGCAGATGGTGATTTTTTGGAAAAATCCCCTCTTAGTATGATGAAGACATCTGACCTCTTTAGAAATAGTACCTGACAGACTGCCATCCCCTCAGATCTGCTTTCTGCATGGACTTCTGACCAAGGCTTTGATCATGTCACTTCACATCAGCTGTTTATAACATAGATATCTGAATTAACTCAGGTGTCCAGGCTTCATCCCTCACCAAGAGAGCTGCATCCAGAGAGTGACTCAACCCATCCTAAAATAAGTGTCTAAGATTGATATGGTGATTTATCCTCCAGATGTACCATCTTTCCTTTTCACTGTGGAGAGAACCTGCATGGTAGAATATGGTTGGGTAGTTCACTTTTGGACTATTAAAATTAGTTGGAATTAAATTCCCCTTTTATGGTTAAAGATAATTCAACAGTCTCAAAAGTTAGCTACGCTGATAGTGATTATGGCATATCTTATCTGACCACCTCATATGAGGTGATTAATGGTAATATTTTGTTTCCATGAAGCTCAGTTGAGTGTCATTTTTCTTGTTTGGTGTTTCCTGTATGTTTCCAAATATATTTATTTTGTATAACAGCTATAAAATTATCCCTGTATCTTTAGAGCTGAAGACAGACATCGTCATCAGCCAAACCTTCAAGATGGAAAAGCACAGCTGAATGTACAAAGATGTCATGTGTTTATTTCCATGACAATGTCTTCTGTTAGCCAGAAAAGATCTGTAAGTTGAGTGAATTTTAACGTATTTCTGTTTTATAGACCTTTCATTGTGTAGATGTTGGCCTGAGATCTCCAGGTGATTTGTGATCTTGCTTTCTAAGCTTTTAACTTCCAAGGTATTTAAGGCAATGTGATTCTTCAGAAAATAGTGAAACTGTTCTAGGAAATATAAATAAATTGTTTGCACATTGTATTTACTTGGGAAAAGTTTGAAAAAAAAACCAACAACCCACGTTTGGTTAAAATCCCTAAAATCTTAAATATAATTTTCTGGCAACTTCCTTATTTTCAAATGTTTAGTTGAAATACCAGTATCTTAGATCCTGACTCTCATCCTTTCCATTTCTGCTCTGGAAGAGGAGTAGAGAGGAGATGAGGGATCGTGTTTTAATGAAAACATTTAGAAATTTTTCTCTTCAGATTGGACTGGCAAGCCAAATCATCATGAAGATGTTACACAGGGGGAAGTGTGAGTCAGTACCTAAAGGAGCCTCTCGAGATTTTCAGCATTGGGAAAAAAGTCTTTCCCTTGCTAATGAAGGAAAACTGACATGTTCTATGATAGTTACTGATGACAATGGGCTTGAGTGCAGCCCTTATGTAAAATTACTGCAGGTAATAGAAGTTTCTCTCCTATCTTATTCATGTGTCATAAAGCTAAAGGAGGAGTGCGGGGCCTTCAGGTAGCTCTAATAATGAGATTCTTGTAATTACCTAACATGAAATGAAAGAAAATATAACCTAGTGCTTTATAAATGCTGCACTTAAGCTGATCTCTGGAAGGAAATTTACAGCATTTGTGCTTTTTTTTTTGCTGGCTCCAAGACTGGAACACAGGGGGAAGGGAAGGTATCATTTTTAGGCTTTAGATTTGGCCATATTGTAGCACTTCCAAATCTTCTGTCAACACTGGCGTGATGTTGCATTCATTAAAAAAGGCACGACCTTTTAACATATCCATCTGTTATATAAATAAAAAATAATGCAGCCCTCTATTTTTAAGGTATGCTAATCCTGCATGGCCATGGTCTAATTATCAAATGATTTCATGCTACCCTGGTGGCAGGCAACATCCAGACCACCGAACACTTGCTGTGGATCTCTCATTAAATCCCTCTTGCACAGTTTCATTCATAAATTTACCATGGCTTTTAAAGCAAAATAGTTTGATGCTTATACAGCAATATCAAATAAGAGCAGTGTGTTTCCAGAATGCAGCAACATTTTTCAGATGCTCCACTTCATGCATGACTGAGTAATGGGTGGCAAACTCCGGTACTGCTGCCTTTCACCCTGAGTGGAAGCCTTGCTGCTGGTGGGGAGAGCATGGTTGTTGTGCCCAGAGATGAAATGCCCTGGGTGCCACCTTTGTGGAGCTTGGATGTTCTGCTCTCTGCATCAAGCTTCACCTTGGTGTAACAGGTGCCCCAAGTTGGGTATTAGCATTCCTGATCCACACCCTGCTCCTTTTTTGGCTACACTGGAGCTAGCACAGAGGTGTTGGGATGCTTGTGGTTCTTGCCTTCTTAGATGTTCCTCCAGCACTAACCTGTGCCTGCTCCCAAGTGAAATATAGTGCCTTAGAGCTTTGGAAACATTTCATGTTAAGCTTGGAGAGCCAAAACACAAAGAAAATTGTAGGTTTGTTGGTTACATTGCTAATCTAACTTTGGAAAGGCTTGGTACTTGGTGGAAGTGGGTAGTGGAAGTGTTTGCTTATTTCCATATGGCAATTCTTGACTTGAATTTGGTGCAAATGGCATATTCCCAAGTGACCATACGATTAACTCCATTAACAATAGAATTATTAGAAACAGAATTAAAGTATTTGTGCAGATTTACCTTAGACTGCAATTTACCCTAAATGATTTCATGCCATCTGTGCCAACTTAGTGCCATCTGCTCTTTTACCAGACAAGTTTTGCAGCTTAACAAGAAATCTTCCTTCTGTCTAATGACTTGGAGTACTCTGGTAGTATCACTTTCCCCAGTCTTGCACCACCATTCATTGTGTATTTTTTAAAGCAGTATGAATCCCATAGCTCTATTTCCCTTGATCTCTCTAAAGCACTGCTCTAAAGCTTTAGAGTTGTTTTTACCTCTGTGTGAGGGCTGGTAGAGAGCCAGGTGGCTGGACACGAGTCATGAGGGTGACAAAGAAGCCTACTGAGGATAGATCAAAGCACCCTCAGCAAAATTGCAGATGACATCAAGCTGAGTGGTGTGGTCGACACACATGAAAGACAGGAGACCATCCAGAGAGATCTGGAAAAGTTCGAGAAGCTGGTCCATGGGAACCTCATGAGGTTTAACAAGACCAAGTGCTGGTGCTGCACTGGATCAGGGCAACCCCCAGTACCAGCACAGGCTGGGGGTGAACAGCAGATCAGAGCAGCCCTGCCCAGAGAGACTTGGGGGTGCTGTGGGTGAGAGGCTGGACATGCCCCAGCCATGGCACTCCCAGCCCAGAGAGCCAAACGTGTCCTGGGCTGCATCCAAAGCCCCGTGGGCAGCAGGGCAGGGAGGGGATTCTGCCCCTCTGGTGAGACCCACCTGGAACCCTGCACCCAGCTCTGGGGTCACAGCACAGGAAGGGCATGGAGCTGTTAGGGTGAGTACAGAGGAGGCCACCAAGATGATCAGGGGGATGGAGAACATCTTCTACAAGGTAAGGCGGAGAGAATTTGGTTTGTTCAGTCTGGAAAAGAGACAGATCTGATGTGACCTAATTGTGATCATTCAGTACCTGAGGGGAGCCTACAAAACACAGATGGAGAGGGACCCGGGAATGTGGGAACAAGACAAAGGGGAATGGCTTCAAACTGAAAGAGAGTAAGTTTAGATGAGATATTAGAAAGGAATTCCTTACTATGAAGGTGATGAGACACTGGCACAGGTTGCCCAAAGAAGCTGCCCCATGCCTGGCAGTGTCCAGGTGGGATGGGCCTCTGAGCAGCCTGGTCTAGTGAAAGGTGTCCCTTGGCAGGGAGGCTGGAATGAGATGATCCCTTCCAAACCAAACCATTCTGTGATTCACTGGTGGTAGCAAACTGCACCAGTGCTCAGGTAGCTGGGAGCTGTCTGGGGAGAGGAGCATAGGGAGAGATGCCTTGTGACTGTGAATTTGGATTAATTTCTTACCCTTGATGCATTTTTTTCTTTTGCCTGATGAAAGGTTTACCACTTCAAGTAATTTCATATTCTAGTTCAAATCTCCTTGTATAGCTCAAAATATTTTATCAGCCTTTTATGTTTGCCCCAAACTGCTTCAAATAAGAATGAAAAAGTTCCATAGGAGTGATTTGCATCAGTGTGGTTCCAGCATCCCTATCTTCCTGCTAAAGTTTAACAAATTACTTTTCCTCTTCTCTGGCACAGCTTATTCTGATTCATGTATTTGTAGTAGATCGGAAATTTCAGTGAGTTGTGTGCTTACTCACCGAAGTATGTGACTTGCTAAGTGCTTGTTTTTGTTACCAGGTCATTTGAAGTTCAAAGCAGTTGAAGATCTTTGCAGCGGTCTTTGAGATACTGCTGTTCTCTGTGCAAGAAAAGCCTTAGCCAGAGCAATTGAGAAATGTTTTTTGAATGTGAAATCTTCGGTAGCACACATTGCAAACTTAGGGAGGACAAGGTCCATTATAGAAAATTTCTGTCCAAATTATTTGCTTGTCTAAACTATAAAATTTCAAAATAATAATTTTTACAAGGGAGGCTTCTGGGTAAATTATGTGGGGGGTAGGCTGCTGCCACCAGCTCTAGAAAATAGTAATGCATGGAGAGTTAAGGGATGTGCAGCTAGAATTTGTTACTTGCTCTCCCATATATTAAGCACCTATGCCTAAGTGAGCCTGGCACTTCCAATAAACAGGTAACTGAAAAGGCTCCTGAAAACAGGGAAACTGAAAATTAAATTTCAGTTTGATATCCTGGTTGTACTTGAAGTGTATCTACACTCTGTAAATTCCATGTGAGTATATATGATATACATGCATCCAATGGTAAATGTGATACTGGTGGCCAGCAAACAGCACTCAGTGTTCACAAATGTTTTTTCTTTATACCTGTTCAATATTCCATTTAAGCACCATTCATTTCATATATGTACATTTGTGCAATAGGTAAAATCAGATATTGACATCTAACATGTGTAGTAATGGGTTATTTATTCAAAGCACTGGTTACTAATTGGATTTTCAGTTCACTGACCTTGTCACATCTCTGCTGAGTTCAAGATGTTAAGAATATTTTCCAAATGGCCAAATCTCATATTTAAAATTCTAATGTATTTTACATAACATAAGAAGTTTTTAGTACCAGAAAAATTCCATTTTCCTCAGTCCAGTTTCAGGTTCCTAACCTGATTTTCTGGGCTTAATCCTCTTCCTGTTGAAATCAATAAGTACATTGTAATATAATGATTCACGTTCAAGGTTCAACCATAGAAAATTAAGGCTACATGCTGATTTTACTGCCATTGTAGAAAGATGATATCTTAAAATGTGTAAAAGCACAATAAACTCTTTAACTCTTTCAGCCCTTTTTCTTTTTTCTCTTCAGAGTCTAAACACTTAAAAATGAATCTTTGTTTTAGACCTAGTAATGGCAAGGAGATAAAAGCTGAGATGCTATTTTGATAGGAATTTCTTTTGTGGTTTCGGATGCCTTGTAGCGGGACAGTGCCTTCTCTCCTTAACTCTCCATGTTAAGCAAGACTAAAAGGAAGTAAAAACCAAGTGGAGCACATTTTGTTGTTTTAACAGAGAACAATATAATTGACATTATGGAATTGCTGAGCTTTGATTTGTTTAACTCTGAGAGATGTGGAGAAGCAGCCCCAGTCAATCTGTCTTGCTGAAATGTACTGGATGTGCTGTGAAGGTTTGGATGCCCTGATGTCATTGCACAGCCCAGGGGCATCTTGTGTGCTCTGCACAGAGCTCCCCTGGTTAACAGGGTCCTGTCAGGTGCTGGTGAATCCAAAGGCAAAGATTTCAAAATAGGGTCTGGAATGTGCTTCACGCTCTCCTCAAATGTCTCTTCTGGAAGTTGTAGATGGCACCTTTTCTGCTTTGCTGCATAATGTGCATGAGGTAACCAGAGGGAGATCAGAAAGGTGAATTCTGGCTGCCCCAGTTGGAGTGTGGGGGCCCTGCTCCCTCTGGATGTGCATGTGAGGAGCCTCTCCCACTGCCTTCCACCAGAGCTGTCTGTGCAGGTCATTAACATACTGATGTTCCTTCCTGGGAATAAAATTCATGATACATTCTATAGCTTCTGCTTCTTAAATACGAAACTGCTTGTTAATGGAACAAATGCACCTAAAGCATGAACTTCAGGCTCTTTGTCATCCCAGCTGAACAAATGTTTTCTTCTTAACTTCAAAGTCTCTAGGAGAGGAAAGGAAATAAAAAAATCATCTCCATCTCTTCCCTCTTCCTCACCCCGGAAGACTTAGGAAGTGAAACCATTTCCATCAGATTTCCAGTCTCATTCAGGCACAGTGATTTCCCCCCTGAAGTCTCATGTCCTTTTCTGCCTTGGTTGGATGATATGATATGTTCCTTAGTGAAATACAGCCTTTCCCCTTCCTGCAGGAGGTTGAGGACATTCTGTCCCTCTCCCTTCTTTTGAGACCTTGTATGGAAATACAGTATCTGGAAATGGGAGTCTGTGCCAGCTGTTTGGGGGGCCCTTTCTTGTACAGAGGGAAAGGGAAACTGAGACTGACAGAATGAGAGATGCAGATGCTTTTTATAGCACAGAGGCTTGTGGGAAACTGTGGACTGATCAATGAATATTTCCAGCACAAGTGGAAATACATATTTTCACAAGTGCAGTATCCAGAAAAACTTAGTCTAAGAATATACGGTTACAGAATATACGGTACACAAAGATGGTACAAAGATTGATTGCAATTCAAATATATCCATTAAACTATAAGCTACTACTCCTTTTCTGAATCATCTGATCCACTATGAAAGGACTGCCAGATTGCAGATCGTTCATCCTCATCCCCAGATGGTGCTGTGTATTGAATCAGTAAGGATAATTTTTTTTTTTTTAAACTCTTGCTCATCCCTGTTAGACCAATGCAACTTAATGAGGAGAAAAAGGCTTTAATAGGTAAAAGGCAGGATAGATACAGCTTGATCTCCTTGCAGATGCTCTGCTCTGGTAGTAGAAGAATGGAGCTGGCAGTTTTGGCAAGGGTGGTGGGTACATCTGCTCCAGGTCAGAAGATATTCCCTGTTCCATACTTCCCAGTGAAAAGGAAACTGTTCCAAAGCAGTGCTAGCAGGGCTGGTGCCTCCCAATGTCTTGGACTTCTCTAAATGCTGTAGTGGAAAGCAGTGATGAGAAAAATTGAATTTTCTTTAGCTTATATGGTACAAACATGGTTTGATTTGGTGTTGGTTGTTTTTTGGGGGGTCTGGTTTGGTTTTGGTTTGACTTGGGATTTTTTTAAGAGACCAAGATATGGTCTGGTTTACTGGTTTCCAGATTGTTTTTTGTGATCTCTTGAGAGAGAGATTTGTATGTAGCCTACAGACACTTAGAGGCAGGACTGTGTGGTGACATAAAAACAGACTGAGACTCTAACATCAGAGGCACAACTGACATTTTATTTTCAAATATGCTTTCAATTCCTAAGTTACTGCTATACCAGAGAGCAAGGATTTGTTCTTTCTTCTTTGGCAGATAGTGATTCTGGCTTGTGTGGTATCATGGAAGGAAGATTGTTCAAGGAGCTGGTGTTGGTATTTTGCTTTCTGGACCAAAGCAAATTTGACTTATTTTTAGACTGGTTTTGATGTGGCTGTGGGCTGCCAGTACACTTCAGGAATTTGTGTTGCATAGTTTTCCCAGCAATATCTAACCCTTGACTCCTAGGAGTGTAATACAATATAAGTCCTAGATAAAAACATCACAGTGATAATGCAACTTGGAATCAGAGTGAAAGTTATGGGACAAATAGAAACTCTTCCTAGAAAGATGCTACAGCTTCTACTTGCAAAAGCTTTGATGAATTAATGTGTAGTGATATCCTTACTTTTATTAGGTAAGATCTTGAAGCTATGAGATGTATGCAAGTAGCTCAAAGTTATGGCTAATGAATATTATGAATGGAAGAGTGGCCTAAAAATTAAATACAGGATTATCTGGGTGTAAGGAGTGTTTGGCTCCACACAGGACAGTCAACATGTTCCCAAATCTCATTGTGGCACTGAACACGGAGGGTCACAAGTACTTTTATCAGGGCAGCTTATGATTAAAAATATTGAAAACCACTTTAGATGGCTTTTTCCATTGGTAGAAGCTGAGTAATTTTGGGGTTTGTTTTACAGTTGGTTTTTTTTTTCTTCTTTTTCTTTTTTTTCTTTTTTTTTTTTTTTTTTTGTCTGTTTGCTTGTTTGTTTTTTAAAAAGAAGCTGTCATTAATTTTTGTCTTGACAGCTGGAATCTAATTTCTAACTTTTAAATGCAGAAAGCCAGTGTGCTTTCTGCATTTAAAAAATGTCTTCCTAAATCTGTCCTATATTTGGCTGTCTGTTGGTATTTACAGATGAGATTTTAGCTGTCTTTAAAAAAATTATGACTGATTAATAGGCACATTTAAAAGGATGCCTATGAAGAGATATGAATGTATATTCAATTTAGTATCTTTTTTATTATTTGCATGATATCTCTTATGGTGCAGGTTTTCAACTGACATGTGTTTCCAGACCTTTTTATTGGTATCCAGTTACAAATGAAGAGCTGGAGAATGCATGAAATTTCCCCTCAAGTCCTATTTGAAGTTAGACTGAAGATACATATTTTAGTTGCACAAATGCATTATTGATGTTAAGCCAGGCAACTCCCTGCGGTGGGGTCCCATTAAGGTCCCTTTATATTATTTTAATTGTTGGTTTAGCTTTATTACTTGTAGATTCATGTTTTGTATAATGAGCGTGTTTGTGCATGAGTTAGATATGTCAACTTCTCATTTATTATGATGCTTTAAATAGGGAGAAGAAGGGGAGTGAGCCAGGACCTCTGCTCTTGAAAACGGATAGGGCTGCTTGTAGTAGCAGAGGATTTGCCGCCGTGTCAAAGTGCAGGAACTGGCTTTAGAGCAGGAGTGAAAAGGTACTGGATGGATCTCAGCCAGAGCCAGCCAAGACAGTTTTACATGAGGTACATGTAAAAAGCCTCTTTACATTGAAAATGGCTGCATTAAAGGAAAACATAAAAGGAGAAAAACAGAAGACAAAATGAGTTAATTTCAAATAGCTGGAATGTAGGTCTTGAAGGTCCATATAGCTATGACTTCATTTTTATTTAGATTTGTGAAAAGTTGGTAATCTCACTGGACCTGTAACCACAGCTCTGTCTTTGCCTTTCCCTTGGCTGGTTCTTCACCTGGTGCTGAGCAGTCAGCAGTCACCTGGTGACAGGGCTTGCTGCCTGTCTTAGATTTATTTCTGTAGCTGCAGTGTTGCTGGAGTGATGCTTACAAATTTAGAGGTGGAAATGTTTCTTTGGATTGTCTTTGGCTTTAATGATGCTCCTTCATCTCCTGTCAATGCCAAGACAATTATGCTGACAGCCAAGACATGCTTTGCCTAATTACTGTAGAGTTAGCTCAATAAGGGTGCTGGAAGACTTCTGGGAGCTTACTGCAGCAGGATCCAAGAAGGGAACATGGCAAAGAGGGGCTAGAGCCATCAGTACTGCATGCACATCAGGTGTGTTTTGTCCCCTAAGGACAGGTAGCTAGTGGCAGATGTGGAAAAAAAGAAGTAGTCAAGAAAACAGCCTGTGAGTGCAAATGGATGAATCTTCCAAGAAATTATTACCAGGAAGAAGTCACTACTGATATCCAAACTGCCTCCATTGGTGAGTTTATAAACACTTTTGGTAAATAAGAGGTTAATAACTCTGTTTATAGTAAGAAAAGACCCCTGCCCTAGGATACACACACTTCACTGTACCCAGATAATCCCTGGAGCAAGGAGGTTTAAGGTAATTTGTGGTGCAGCTGTCCTTTCCTGGAACATGAGCAAATTCTCCTGCACATGGTCAGCTGCAAGAACAAATGTCTATAGCAAATGAAAAAACAAGATGTTCAACCGCAGCCTTCTGCACTTCCAAGAGGGGCACGTGAGCTGGGCTGTTCCTCCTGCCGGAATCAAACTCCACAGCACGAAAGGGTTTAGCGTGCGGCTTATGGCCAAGTGGGAGCAACGTGTCGGTGGTGAGGGAGGAATGCTGGTGATGGAAACCCAACTGATTGACACACAGTGGCCATAAAGTCATAGTAAATCTATTGTTTTGCCAGAAGGAAGCAGGATTAGAAAATGTATAATCATTACAATCCTTGCACTATAGAGCATCAAGTGACGGTTGCTCTCCCGTTGCTGGTGTGGCTCATACTTGGCTTAATCCCAATGAAGTCTGTACTTGGGTGAAATCTTCTTATGCTCCATGTGGTTCAAGCCATTGCCATTCCTGTGTTTTAGCCAAGAAATGCCTCTATGGCACTGCATAATTTAGCTCAGTATTTCCAAGGAGAAATTGTGCTGCTGTGTTGCTTCAGACACCCTCACAACTGCATGGGGGAAGTTTAAAGATGATGATCTGGGAACTCATTCTCAATAGAACTGTTAATAAAAATCTAGCTGATCAAGAGAAAAAGAATCCAGTTCTCTGGAAGAGTTACCTTTTTCTACAAAGAAGTGAAAGTTAAAACAGATAAGAATGTCATTAATAACATAGAGGCCAAATTGCTCCTGATCAAACTGAACTGAAGGAAGAAGTTGCATTTTTCAGAAGCTTGAGTGGCCTGAAGAAGGTTGAGGGGTAAATGTATATGCAGCCACACCTTCAATTCCTTACTAATTGACAGACAAAACAATGGAGATACCCAAGTCTGCTGCATTTTTTTGACACCTCTTAAGAGATGCAAAACTTGCGTATTCAGATTATATGTTGCCCTGTATATAAGGGTTTAGATTTCTGCCATTTCACTTGCCTTGCTGGATGAACTGTGAGTCTGACTGACTTTCTTCGCACAGGATTTGCATAGGACACAAAACTCTACATAGCCAAAATCACATTTCTTCCTCCCAAGCAGACACAATGGAGAGAAACCCTCAAAGAATTTCCTACTAAATCTCTAAAATAGTTTCAGAGGGTTTTTTATGAGATGAATGAAAATGTTTGGTGAAATACTGGAGTAGATACATGATGGATATAATAGAAGTTGATGCTTCTCACAGTAGTGTGCACTGTTTTACATACAGGGTTTGACCTGATGATGATTTCTTGCTGCTTCATTTACTGATGTTTTTTGATGATGTCTTTATACTGTAACACCACGTCTTTCATAATTGAATTGTGGTCAGGTTTTTTTCTTAGTGCTGGTGATATTAAGAGGATAGAAGAGGTCTCTATATGTGCAACTGCTGGGATGGGGGAAGATCTGCCTGATACCTGCTAGAGAACAGTAATGGAAAGTCCACACTTGTTGACGTCTGGGTTTTTGTCACTCTTGATGCTCAAGAACAACAAGTGTTCTTTGTTTGTAGGGAGGTAAAGACTGCCTGAGAGGATGTGAAGTGGTTCCTCTATTAGTGTCCATAAGAAGAGGGGAAAGGAAATTTCTAATTTCTTTCTGTTTTACACTTTACTCAGAGCTGAGATACCTGTGGAAAGGGCATTTGCTACCACTGCACCCACCCTGAAGTACTACCTGATATGGGATTGGGAATGTGCTACTGGAAGACAGCATACAGCTACTCAGAGACTGACAATAGTAACTCAATTTTATATTTTTAATTTTTTTTACTAAAAAAGGTGGAGGCGTTAGATAAACCACAGGCTTTAGACTAAAATAGTGACAAATTTTATATACAGTGAAATTACTTTAGATCTACTTCTTCTTCTTTTATGAAACAGGATTATTTTTAACTAGATTACCAAATCCATAAGGCTGGTGTGTGTTTATGGCCCTCCTGAGCTGTACATAGGAGGCCTTTTTGTTGAATGTGGCCAGTATTTGCCTTTTAAATAAGCAAGCTAGGGCTGTCACAGATTGTGTGAAGAGTGAAAATACTGGGGATTTGGGTAGGATTTTAAGAATTTGGAAAGTCTCTCTTTCAGTTTAGAGTGGGAAAAATGATTAATTAAGCTTTCTGTTGAAGGAAACTTTTAGTAAGTTATTAAACCATTTTGTTCTTGGAAAAAGCCTTCAATACGTTTATCCGTGAGTTTCCCTTTTTCTATTCATACTATCTGGATCAGCATCACTGAAAGTTCCAATATAATTTCAAAGTAAAACTAGGTATTCCTCCTTCTTAGGAAGCTAAAACAAGATATTTTGATGTGAATTAAGTTTCAGCATCATAAGCCAAATCTGTGTTGTCAGACTTAGTTTTTTCCCAAAAGCCTTGACTTTAAAATATCTGAGTTCAAATGGGAGATAGACAAGATGACCTTATTTTGAATAAATTGTAGCAATGGTTGATTTTTTTTTTCCTGGAGTGAGAAGCTGTCAACATGAGCAGTGCATGACAAGTACCTCATGGAGTGATGTATGTGTTGGGGTTTATGGTGTGAGAATGCAAGTCTTGGAGACAAACCTGCAATATCTCAGTCATTTGATTTAGGACAGAGCTTGCTTTTGCATTAATTAATTGTGCTTCATGTATCTTACTTTTGAAGTTTATTTTTGAACTTTTGAAGGGGTTTTCGGGTTTTTTGTTTGTTTGTTTGTCTTGTTGTTGTTGGGGTTTTTTGTTTGTTTGTTTTGTTTTGTTTTTTCCCCAATTTGGCACTCATAGCTCAGAATAAGAAATTTCTCTTAATATTTACTTCAAAGGCTGAATTTGATTGATACACAGAGCAACTCCTTTGTTCACACTGGGTTGTGCTGGATGAACACCAGCATAAATCTGGACCTGAGCTTTTGGAGGAGTCACTCGAACATGAGCCAGCAGTGCCCAGGTGGCCAAGAGGGTCAGTGGCATCCTGGCCTGGATCAGGAATGGTGTGGCCAGCAGGAGCAGGGAGGTCATTCTTCCCCTGTACCCGGCACTGGTGAGGCCACACCTCGAGTGCTGTGTCCAGTCCTGGCCCCTCAGTTTAGGAAGGACATTGAGATGCTTGAACGGGGCATCACGTTCAAGGGCAACAAGAAGGGCAACAAAGCTGGTGAAGGGATTGGAAAACAAGCCATATGAAGAATGAGTGAGGGAGCTGGGGTTGTTTAGCCTGGAGAAAAGGAGACTCAGAGGTGACCTTATCACTCTCTACAACTTCCTGAGGGTAGCTGTAGACAGCTGGGGGTTGGTCTCTTTGTCCAGGCAGCAACTGACAGAAGGACAGGACACAGTCTCAGGCTGCATCAAGGGAAATGTAGGTTGGATAGTAGGAAGAAGTTTTTCACTGAAAGAGTGATTAAATATTGGAATAGTCTGCCTGGGGAGGTGGTGGAGTCACCATCCCTGGATGTGTTTAAAAGGAAACTGGATGTGGCACTTGATACCATGACCTAGTTGAGGTGTTAAGGCTGGGTTGGACTCGATGATCTTGAAGGTCTCTTCCAACCTACACATTCTGTGACTCTCATTAAAATGGAGCCAGGGTACCTTGCTCCTCTAAGAAATTCCATCAGCACAGTGGCTACTGAGATCCTTATCTGGAAGGTGGAAGAATCAGGCTTCAAATTAATTATTGTGATAGGCACGAAAGCCCTGAAATAAACGAGAAGGGGAACCGGGAAGAGCCACAAGGCAGCCCGGGGTTCATGGAGGCAGCCCGGGGTTCATGGCTCAGCCCAGGCCGCTGAGGCAATGCCAGGAAGGGTTAACCCGGCAGCAGCTGGCCACCAGCGCTTGGTCCTTATCTCACTCTTATCCTCCGCTATTAACTGGCCACAATTACGGGCCGTATCGGTTACTGCCATCTGTTTTTTCGTGAGGCGCTGGCGGGCCCGCGGCCAGCGCGGGGGATTAGGGCAGCGAGGCGGGGATGACAGGAGGCCTCGGCGGCGCTGCCCAGGCCCGGCGTGCGGCGGGCCCCGCCACCGGCACCGACAGCTGCGCACAATTAAGCGGAAAGATAAACTGTGAAGGCGCTTTCAAAGCTGCTGCAGGGGAAGGAAGTGCATTTCTGCCCGCAGTTGTGGCGCAGGGGTTGTGCAGAGGGAAGTGCAGCGAAGGTGGGCAGCGCTGGGGGTGTTATGGGTGGCCTTTGGCTCCCACTGCGCCTTGGTAGTGGCCACAAACAAACAGCAACAAAAACATGGATAGTGGGAACAGGAGGGGGAATCCACCTCAGGCTGCTGATTGAAATACCCCTTCAGTGCTTACTTTTGCACAGAAATCACATCTTTTGCATAGAAATCACATCTGGGCTCACGCTGAAACTTCAATCACCTCAGCGTGTGGCCACAGGAGGCAGCACATCCCAGTCCTCATCATCAATACTTCTAGACGAAATAGAACTTTTGGCAAATATTAATGGACTGCAAAGCTGTCTTTCTAACCTTTCCAAATGTTAGGCTGTCCTGCAGTAATGCGAGAAAGGAAACATTTTCAGCGTGATACCAGGGATTCAGGAATCATTACAGCTCAACAGCTGTACTTTGATTCCAAGTTTTACTAAGACCAGATTAATTAAATTATTCCAAAGTACAATATACTGCCAAAATAAGGCTCTCTGGTATTTGTTATTTTTAGGTAAATTAAATTAAGGGTAATACAGAATTTAATGTTGGAAAATTAATACTTAACTAATATTTAATATGCTTTCTTAATTTTTAATTAATACACGGTAGTCAACATTATAAAGATTAACATCAATAGAGAAGCAAATCTAAGTATTTATAGCACACAAGTTAGAGAAATAACTGGAGGTACTCTGTATTTGGAAAGCTACTCTTTCCCTTTTTCTATTCCTGATGAACTTGAGTAACAAATGGTGGTGGACATGGAAAATCACATTGTGGTGCCTTTTTACTTTTACATTATTTCAGGTCAGTTGATGCTTTTTGGATCAGAGACTGATGCAGCACTGATGCCCTTAATGTGATCTGTGCTCTAGATTTGGAAGTAGGAGGGAATAAGTTTTGGTTGTGGGGTCTGTAAATGCCTACAGTTTCACTTGGTATTGATAATAAGGTGTTCATTAGAAGAAAATTTCAGTTGATGTTGCAGGTATGACATGTAACTACCTTCTTGTTCTGCATTTAGTAATGATTGATTATTATTGCAATGCTGAGAATTGGCAAATGTTCAAACTTACCTGCCTGCAGTGTTTTAAACTGAAGGATCTAATAGGTTCCTAGGCCTTCACAGCAACTTCCTTTCTTGCTTCTGTTCTAGTCCAGGTTACTGCTGAAATGTGTTTATTTTTATGCTATAGAATCACATTATTATTATTATTTCTATGCCCAAATGGGATGTAAAGTAGCTCAGCATTTATATAGAAATGTATGGATAGCTTGAGAGTAACCTTTTACACCTTTATGCATGAATGAAAGCTGATGTTGAACTCTCAGATCCCTTGAGACTCAAGGTTAATCTGCCCAGAGAAGTCATAATGTAATGGTAATATTTTCCACCTGTTGAAATCAGGTTAAAACTTTGTACCTTCTTTCCTTGACTATTTGTCTAGAAATACTAGTGTGCCCTTCACTTAGTAAAAAGCACACAGAGGAATATCGGCACTATATCCCTTTAGCTCCTTTAATGTGCCTCTGTCAGAATTTCTTCCAGTGTGATTAAAAGATGTAAAGAGTTAAGCACGGAAAGTTATGTTATCTACACAAGGACATGTCTCAGGCTACTACTGTACCCAAGGCTGAAATTTAAACTCCTCAAACATTTTTTTATATTCACCTATTTGATCATAGCTGGAGGAACACAAAGAGACCAACTCGAGAGCTGCGTTCCAGAGCTTTGTTGTATAGTGGAATCATCAAACTCATGAATGCAAGAAAGAATGGGACTTTGTGATGGTTCGTGGTCTGCCTGATAGTAATAAAATTAAAAGCTGTCCCCTCCTTCAGTGTTTTACTGGAACTTTCACTTGAAAGAGGCAGAAATTTTTAAAAACTAGTCTGTGGAAAGAGCCTTTACTTAGTTGGCGGTGCCGATGGGCAAAGCAGCTGGAGGTCCCAGTCCAAGCACACCAGACTGAGCTGTTGGTGCTCTCTGGGTATGGGGAGAACTAATTAATGCCTGCACTGCCAAAACTAATTAACACCCACGCTGCTTCCAGGATGACAGCATCTCACAGCCTGGGGCTGGCAGTAGCATGGAGGAGTGGAAATGATTTGTGAGCGACTGTAAAGTTCACGGGTGGAAATGATTTGTGAGTGTCTATAGAGTTCAGGGGTGGAAATGATTTGTGAGTGTCTGGAGAATTCAGGGGTGGAAATGATTTGTGAGTGACTGAAGAGTTCCCAGTTCTCAGCACTCTCCTTCACAAGATGTGACTTGAGGTTGTGTAAATGTGGCAGTGACTTTGCCCAGAGTGAGTGATGGCATCCAGGAGAAATCAACAGCAGCTTCATGTGGTCTCATTCTTTTATTATTTATCTGTTCTCTTCAATCTCCCAAGTCCTGTAGCAAGAGAGGAATAAGTTTTCTTGCAGTGCAATCAAACCATGGAAGGTGCTGTGGTTCTGAATGTAGTCTGTACTGCCATAGCTCATAGAGTATGAGGGAAGTGTATTTAGAGGGGGTAAAAAGGAGAGCTGAAATAATGTTCTTGAATTGCTTTTCCTAGGAAGGTGCATAGGGCAGCACTGGTTGCAGGGAAGACTTTGGTCCTTCCCCCACTTTGACCTCAGCCTTGTGAGGGAGCTGCAGCCTCGGAGCAGACATTGAGGTGGGCACTGGCTGCAGGTCCACCCACGAGGGGCAGGGAGAAGACATCCATGTTTAACAAGGCATTCAACATTGGCCAGCCTCCTTCAGCTGCAAGGCAAGACCAGCACTGCCACAAGCCATGGACCACGAAACATGATCTCTCCTTGCCCTAGTGAAGGTGTCTGGTTACTTTTCCAGAGGATGACAAGGACTGATGTTGCACTTTGCTAGATAGATGGGGCTGAGCTGACACCCCCTCACCTCTGCAAATGCTTAATGCCTCTTGACTAAGGGGAGTCACTTCTCAACTGCAGAAGATGTATGGCTGTGGGCTGAAACCAATGGATTTATTTTCAATTTATCCTGTGGGTATGGAGGCACTCCGGATTGTGTTTTCTGGTAGTAGGCAAAAGATACCTCATTTATTATCTCATTCTATTTTTCAAAACACTTTCGCATGATCCTTTAGATATTTAAAGCAATTTTTGAGTTTAAAAAAATATGTTCAATTTCTTTATAAATATTACTACATTGTAAAGGGCATCAGAGAAGCAACAGGCCTAAAATCTCAGTAGTGGAAAAAATTAATGCACACTGGTAAAAATGAATGGTAATAATATGGTGTAACGGGATAGCTTCACTAAGTTTGTCTTTTAAAGGGCTTCTCAAATTTTCATAAATTATGCTTAAACAACAGACACAGCAGTTTGAATTCAATATGAAAACTGAAACTGGGTTTCAAACTGAATGTTATTCAGATTTCTTTTTAATATTCTCCCATAACTGACTTTCCACTTGAGGAAGAAAGTGAATGTTTCGTTATCTGTTTTCATTTTGTTTGTTTGTTTGTTTAAAATACTAACAAAAATTATGAACCTATAAAACTGATTTCAACTCAAGATCTAGAAATTATGAGGCTTTGAGTAAATCAGTGCTATGCTTTGGGTCACATTTTTGGTTAGGAGTTTGTTTCTCTGTGTTTTGTGGTGTCTTTTGATTTGGGGTTGGTTTTTGCCATCATAGTGAGCAATGGTTGAGGTGAAATGTTAATTATATTGCATTGCAAGGCAGTTCCTTCAGCCAGGAGTTCTGAGCCCAATGCAGGGACTGTAGAAGGGGAGTATGGAGACTGCCCTGGATGCTCCCTCGTGTTTACACGAGTCTGGTGGGGTAGGTGAGTGTAAGGATGGAGCTGATGCATGCGTCATTCAAGCACGTTATTCATCCCATTTTATAGCTTTTTAGATAGTTTAGTTGCTATATTAGAAAGAAAAGTAAATCCTTGCTGACATAAAAATAACTCTTAACAGTGAAGCCTCAAAAAGAAACTGTTATCCTTTTTTCAATGAGTGTTGACAACTTCAAGACTTTAAAATGCAAGTTCATCCTCTCCCACAGCAGAGGAGAGTATAAATTAGACTAAACAACCCTGTTGCCTCTTGTTCTGTTGAAAAACGAGCAATTGAAAGCTTTTAATCCAAAAGGGTTTAGGTAAAATCAAAGCTTAACTCAAAATAAATAAATAAATAAATACATAGATATGTAAAATAAAAAGAACCATTGCCATTCAATAAGGCAAAAGGCTTCACCTGTATATCCCTAGTAAATATTTCTAATCAAATACAAGTTGGCTGCAGCTTCTCTTCTAATGCCAGCATGACCTTGCATTATTTTTGTGGTAGGAATACCTGACGTTTGTTGACTTCTCCCATTTTCTCACACTTATATTCTGCCTTGTGCCATATGGCTGCAGCATGAGCAACCTGTGAATTTCTATGACTATCCCGATTATGCAGACTGTGTTCTGCACTGCTTGTGAAGACTACCTGCCTTTAATAATACTGGAATTTCTATGTGGCTTATAGGAAATTATAATATTTGTTGCCATGGTGGCATTTTTTGCATGAACTGACACTTTGCATGCTCTTGGCTTGATGTGCTGGGATGAAGTGACAAAGTTAAGGCAAAGGACAAGCAGTAATGGTTTTAAACTGAAATAGAGTGGACTAAGAATGGATATAAGGAAGACATTTTTTACAATGATGAAACACTGGAACAGATTTCCCAGAGAGGTGATAGATGCCTTGTCCCTGGAAACATTCAAGGTCAGGTTGGATGAGGCTTTGAGCAACCTGATCTAATCGAAAATGTCCCTACAGCAGGATTGGGCTAGATGAGCTTTAATAGTCCCTTCCACCCAGAATGACTCGATGAGTTAGCAGGTCCAGCACATGGAGGAGGAGAATTCCCTTCACATGCTTCACCATATCTTCAAACACTTCTATTTCTAGGTGTTAATGAGAGAACAAACACTGGTATGAGCCCAGAAACAGTTCCTTGCAGCTGCCATATTTGTTAGATCCTTGAAAATCCCCTCGGTACTTGCATACGACATGCTCCATGAGTGATACTCCAGGCAGTGCTATAGGCCAAAGCGTTTCTGAAGGTCTGAGCAAAGAACAGACCCAGCAGTGCTGCTGCATGAGGAGCAGCTGATGACTGAGAGGGTGAAGTCTTTGCCCTGGAGCAAGGCTTCAAACTGAACCCTGCTGTGTAAGAATGGGGCTGGAAACCATTAATTGCAACCTTCACCCCATGAAGGAAAGATGTGAAACAAGAATGAGAAGTTGCTGGTTTTTTCTTTAATTGAAACTTCAGGTGGTAAAACGCTATTACACTAGCTCTTCTGAACTGATCTCAGACAAAGGTCGTTGTGCTAGATTAAGCAATCCAAGGAGCAGTTAACAGGCAACTTGGTGAAAATGTTAAGGTTTTTAACTAAAATGGTGTCCTCTGTCATACAGCTTCTTGGCATGGAGGCAGAGAAGATAAAATACAGACCCAAAAATCATCAAAGATCCTTGTTTTACTGGGCTTGTACTCCATGTGCAGTTAGAAAAAATCCTTGCAGGACCAGAGGAGGATCTCCATAAAACACATCTGGCTGTAGGGTGCTCTTCTGGCCCATGGCAATCCAGCTTCACCCAAGGAATGATGCAGTGTGCACCTAAAGTGAATTTTATGCAAATGCATGTACTATGCTACCAAGGGCTCCATAGTTTCTCGAGGTATTCTGTGCTTCAGAGCAGTACAGCAGTGCCCTAAGGGGCCAAAAATCCTCACTGAATATATCTTCCCAGATGGAGAGAAGGATCTTACGGTGGCTCTTTGCAAAAATTTTGTCAAGTAAACATTGCAGTGGTTAAAATGTTATCAATTTCAATTTAGCTAGTTTCTCAGTTAAACATGCTGCCAAGTTAAGTATACGGTATGCAGGGCACATTTAAAACCTTGATCTTCTTCCCACTGCCAAAGACCTGAGAAGCAACAGTTTCTAAAGTGGGGTTTTCAACATTTCCTGGCTTTGTAGAACTTGAACTGGTTGTGCTTATAGTGACAAGCCCCTCGAGGCTTTCTTATTATGGAGTTGGCATAGTAAATTATTTCTACCTGTGTTAATTATTTCTAACTATGATCCAGTTACAAGGATATTATGAAAGAAAACACAAGTAGAAAGCCAGAGTGTATCCTGCAGGAAATGGTTAAAGAAACCCTAACTCTAAAAGGAGATTGTGCTTCCCTGGGCATTCTTGAAAAGCAGGAACTGTCATAAATTAAAAAAAAAAAAAAAAAAAAAAAAAAAAAAAAAAAAAAAAAGCCCCAGACAAAGCACAATCTAAAAGTATGACTGTGAGATTTAGTGGCCAACAGTTGCTCTTTTAAGAGATGTGTGGATTTGAAGCAGTTGCTTGCCCAGACAAGTAGCGTGCTGGGGATCTGCTTGTATTAGATGCTTTGACTCCCTGCCACTAATACCATTATTTATAGTGTGGCACAAGCAAAGTAACTTATTCCAACAGGCACCAAATAGGTGGGTAATATTTTTACACTGATGTTTCAGTGGCAAGTAACCAAAGAGGACTCTTATTAGTCATGGTCATTAAAAAAAAAAAAATAAAATAATGATCCTTCAACTCTTTCCTCTGTTTCATCACTTATATAAGCAACACATTTTTGTGATTAGAGCTATATTTTTTTCCCTTCTAAAGATGTCACTTAACTTTCAAAGACCCCAGTGTTCAGCTTAACAGCTGCTCTTGCTTTTTTAAACCAGGGCTTCTTCATTCATAAGTAATGTACAGGGAGTGTGTGTGTAGAGCACCTAACAAAGAATTCCCCTGACCTCTCACTGGATACATAGGTGCCACCAGTACTTAGATACACCTTGCTTTATCCTTTTTGAAGAACAGTTTTATATTGCTCCTCCATGAAGTGCTGGATATTTGAAAGTCCCCAAAATACCACACACAGCACACGGACAGCAGAACAACCAGTTCCTGTTGTCCAAAACATTTGTCCCTGGAGCTGTGCACTCTGCTTTTCTGCTGGCAGCATTTGTGCACTTGCCTTGGACACCTGGATATGGTGAGGAGGGTAAATGTTGGGCATTAGAGGAATGAGCTGCTTGCAGGTTGAATGAGCACTTGCAAGAGAGAGAGGGGAAGAAATGGGAAACAAAACAAAAAAGTTTTAAAAACACAGCGTGATATGTCACTGCCTTAACCTGGCTTTAATTTATGCCTCAGTTATAGTCAGTACTGATACATGTTGTTATTTTCATGTGTGGGATAACAAAAAAACTCAACTCAGGACCGTAATATTTAGAAAAACAATCCTTTCTCATTGGTTATTGCTTGTATTTTTGCCTTTCTAAATTATCTCCAAAAGGAATACAAGTTTTCAACTAAGATATTTTGGATTTGAGCAGGACAGGCAGTGTGACATGTGTGACAACTTTTTTCACATCTTCACTTTAGTATACAAGTGTTTTAACAACCTGGAGTTACAAAAGTGCTTTTGTCCTCTGCCACTGCCTTTGTGAACATGTCTCCTGATGTGTTAGACATCATTTAAGCTTTTCAGAGGAAGAATAAGCACCCAGGAAGTGATATTCCTCACTTCTGAAGTGGCTGCGTAATTTTCAGGCTTGTTCTTTCACTACTTCACAACTCAGGTTCTACATGGGAGTAAAAGTCTGTACTGAGAGATGAGACTAGCTTTCCCTCTTATTCTGAATTGTACCTGAACATATTTGCCAAATATCTGCTGAGCCATGGCAATGTCACTGCTTCTTAACAATGTACCAACATTTGCCTAGTCCACTTGTTTTTGTTTGTTTGTTTGTTTTTGTGGGTTGGGGTTTATTGAGGGGATTTTTGTTTATTTGTTTGTTTGGCTTTTTTGTGGGTTTTTTTTGTGTTGTTATCTTTAAGAGGGGAATGCCATCATGCAAAGATAAAGATAAAATCCAGCAAAATTACTTTTGCACCTTATGTCTGCAGCTGTATCTAAAGGAAAATCCTCAGCTGGTGTCTTGCTGCAGTTTTTCATTTTCCAGTGGATTTCTGACAACTTACCCCAGTGAAGGGCCTGCCCTTTCCTCCACAACTATCGAGTTACATTGACCAAGCATTCTGCATGCAACAGAAAGGTGCAGCAAATCATGATTAGTAACATCAGCTGAATACCAGCTCTGAAAAAGGGCTTTGCTTATATTTTTATGGCTTATTTAAAGTGAAAAAGAAATGCAGTTAATCAGGTATTTTAGTACCCCCATTAGGAAAATTAGTTGGCTAAGTGTAAAGACTGCTTACACTGTTATGCAAAGGTTGAGTGTGCTAATAACTCATGACACATAGTGTTAAAATTTTGTATTAAATCAGGAGAAATGATCCAAGAATCTGGAGAAAAGGACTAAAAAACCCCAAATCAACCAAACAATCAAAACCCAACAGACTCACCCAATCTGATTTTGTGCCTGCCTTGGGCTAGATAGGTCTCTTCCTAAAGCTTGACATAAGCAAAGTGCAGAGGAGCTTAGGGAGGAGGTGCCTCTCTGGCTTTGCACCAGAGAAAAGGGACCCTTTGAGGTGTCAGGGCCTTGGTCACCTCCTTTTTGGCTGTCTCTGCCTTCAGGAAGACAGGAGACATCCCACTCTCCAGGCACCGTGGAAATGCTGTTGATGAGGGGGTTTAAAGGCTGTTGTTGTGGGGCACTTGTCTGGGGGTCTGTCACCCCTGAGCAAATCACTGTTTCCTTCTTAGTCCTGGAGTGCCTAACCCAGGCTTCCCTTGATTGGCTTTCTTGGGGAAGGGAAAATTGTTGGTGGAGAAATCAGCAGAAAAAAACTTTAAGCATTCCACAGGACAGGGTTTTTTTTCACAGACAGTGAAATGAATGTAACATGATTGTGACGAATGTAACATGAAGAGCAATTACAGATCTTATTCTTCCATTCTTTCTGTTTTTAGTTGAGTTTAACTTCTCCAGATGGAATCCCTTATGTTTCAGCATTTGGCTAAAGCCAAATCAGTGAGACTCCTTGGCCCTAGTTTTTGTGTAGGAAGGGAAGGGCTGTATGTTTACAGGTGTTTGTGGCAGTGCATTTTCTCCTCTGTGTCTTCTCTGCTGTGTACAAACTCTCTGGCTGCTGATTGCATGTTGTTGTTGAGTGGGCTGCTTTTGTGTGCACAGCAGGTCTGAGAATGCAGGCCTGAAAACTCATCTCTACAACTCAGCCTTCGAGCAACAGATAAAATTCTGTGTGACTGGTACAGTGGGTAGATGTATTTTGTTTCATTTTTGTGATAGCACATTGTAAGACACACAATTTTTACTGGCTTACAACTTGGGAGTGACTTCCAGAGTTCAGTCTATAAGCCTCTGGGAGGGTTTTGCAATACCTTTTTTTTTTTTTTTTTTTTTTTTTTTTAGGGGGGGTTTAGGCATTTCAGCTATGACAGGACTGAATTTCATGCTCCTCTAGTATCAGACATTACTACCTAAAATAGTTCCACCCCACTGTGGGCTGAGGCGGTTTCTCTTATGCCGCAGTGGACAGCAGCTCGCTGGGAGAAGGGCAGTGCAGGGGCACACCCAAGCTGCTCCACAAAAAATCCACTCACACAGCCATCTGCAGACGAAAGTTAGGGATTACAGATGAAATTTAGGGATTACTCACAAGAAAGATCAGTTGGTAACGTGTAACAGCACCTCTGGTAGGATTTATGACAGAGAAAGCCCCGTGCTTTGGGCTAACCTTTCCTGATGTGGTATTTCTAGACAAAGCAATCTCTGATAAGATTTTGAGTTGTTCTTTCAGGTTTTTCCCTAAATACTTTACAGTCCTCATAGAATGGCTTGTGTTGGAAAAGATTTTAAAGGTCATCCTGTTCCAACCCCTTGCCATGGGCAGGGACACCTTTCATCAGGTCAGGTTGCTCAGTGCCCCATCCAACCTGGCCTTGAACACTGCCAGTCCTTTGTCACATGAGAGGTGCTTCATCCCTCTGAGCACTTCGGTGGCCTCCATCAGACACACTTCAGGAGGTATTCATTCTCTTCATCTTAAAGGGGACTAAAATATCTGAGTATTTTTAATGCAGATTAAAAAAAACAAAAAACAAAAAAAAAAAAAACAAAAAAAAAAAAAAAAAAAAAAAAAAAAAAACAAAAAAAAAAAAAAAAAAAAACAACTGAGCCTGTGGAACTGCCACAAAATGGACTCCTTACCCCACTGATTTCCAGTATGTTTTGTAGAAGTTGGATAAAACTAGAGGTTTTGAACCTGGTGAAAGCTATCCAAGCTCAGAGCAGTGTGTGGCAAACAGTTAAAGAGGATCCATCTGTTTCTACTGATTTCAGGATGACCAGTAGTAGCCCAGTGTTACACATGAAGCATCATCCCTCTCTGGGCAGATAGATCCTCCTCTTGGTATTTTGGTATTTTTCCTCTACAACAGACCCAGCCACAGCTTATCAGATGAAGACTGGCGAGGATGATGACTGCTGCCCTAAAGCTGATGCATCCCAGCTTTATTTCAGGAGTACAAGCTGGAGCTGGGATAGCACCCAGGCTTGTGACTGAGTGTGGCCAGGATGTGCAGGGAGCTTCTGGCAGTGGCAGTCAGTACTGGGGAGCACCCAGTGATCCCAGAGGTACCCAAGGAGAACACATGGAAAGAGATGAGCATTAAAAGAAAAAGGAAGGTAGCTATAAAAGATTGTATCTGATTTAATTATATGTACTTGGATGAAAATGTATAAAAAAATTGTAAATATCAATAGTTGAGAATCAAGCTCCAAATAAGAATTAATGTCCCCATTACTGTAGAGAGCTACATCTAATAAACTGAAGTTCCAGGTATGAATTTACTACGGATTTTTGCTGTACAAATGCATAAAAAGGATTCATTTGTTCTTATATGGAACTTACCTAGTTTTCAATCTAATAGATTTGAATTTTGCTTCTCTAGTCTCTATCAAAGATCAAGATACCATTTCTGTAGGTGCTAAAGAAGTTGCTAAGAAGAGCATTGTTATTGGGGCCTTACAATGCCAAGGTGGTGGTTGCAAAGGAACAACTCATTTTTTCCTCTCCCCCATCAAAACTCCAGCCAAGACAATGTTCTGTGGATAGGTAACTTACGAGGCATAAACAAATTGCCTGTGCCAATGTTGATGCCTTAGCTGCTGTGAAATGGAGGGGAAGAATAACTTATTTAAATCCAAATATGCTTTGGAGTTGGCTTCCAGTCCCTGCTGCATGGTGGAATATCAGTGGTTTCACATTGACTTTCCATATCACATTATCTGTATTTTGTAATTTGGTTCATTTTGTTAAATGAACCTGCCTCTTGCCTTTGGGAATCTTGCATGAGTTTTCAGTTTAGCACAAAGGCTAATGGGTCTTGAAGGACTTGGGTTTGGAGTATTTAGCTAAACTCTAGTAGAATTGAAATAAGCATTCCAGTGACAGAGTTAGTCTCTGAAACACAATGTGCCTGGCACTGAGAACCCCTGCAGTGACACTGCTTCTAATTCTTCACACTGCCCTTTTGACATATAACTTTCTCTGTATCAGTCTTTGAGGATGGAAAAACAAAGCCTTGTTGTGAAGGTGACTGCACAACCACAGAGAGCAGTGGTTTCAGCATGCTCCTGGCTGGCTCAGCGAAGAGACAAAACCTGCAAGTAATGTTTGCTGCTGTGGTTGGTGACATTATCAAATTTCCCAGTGCAAATACCTTTGAGAGGAGCAAGCCTTCAGTTTTTCTTCTTAGGATCATTTAATGAGTCATTATTTACTTTTGTCACATAGCAATACAGGACTTGATTTCTGGGAAAAAAACTGTAACTCTGCCAAGGTTGTTGCTGAACAGAAGCAGCATATTTACCATAACAAAGTTTAAGCTCCTCACATGGGAAGTTTCCAGATATAACTTTCATTGTGGCTTCATATTTTCCACTACGTTCCTGAGGGACAGCAGCTCCTTTCAGATAAGGTCTGCTCAGTAATGAGCTTGAAAGCTGTTTCTACTTGGAAAGGAGAAATCCACTCACACCACAGGAAAAGTACCACAAAAAGTCAGGATGTGAAGCTGGGAGCACTTCAGTTCGGGTTATGACAGCAGGAATTTTAGGATGTAGAGTGTGAGGGGAGCCTGTGCATTGGTGTCCTCCTGCCCCAGGCTGGGACAGGGTGTACTCCCAGAGTGTGGCCTTGGGCTTTAGTTTCACTACAACCCTTTAAGCCAAGTAGTTTCAAAGGTCTGCGTTGCTGTTGTCCTGATGAGGTTTGGAGAGCCCTGGCGAAAGAGACTCACTTTTCTTGCTTTAATCTTCACTGATCTGTTTCCCCCCACACGATGGAGTTTGTTTGGGGATTTTTTCTTCTTTTATTTTAATGTTAATTGACAAAGCACATGGGCTAAGCAGGTTTATAGGGTGTTTTCTAGTTTAACAAGAGTAGGGTGGATCACATTGTGCCAGTCAAACCCTGCAGTGATGGGGGTCAAATGTTCCTGTAGTCTTAGTCACACCATGAAGAAGGAGACCCTTCAAAATCCTCCTGAGCAAGAGTGATTTCTAATGCTCAGAAGGTGTCCTTGCAAGCCTGCAGTGCCAGAGCTGTAGGAGAAACAGACAAAGGAAGAAAGTGATCTGTTTTCTCCACCTGGCCTGTTTACTACAGTGGTTTAGGAAGAAGTAGGGAGCAACTTTTTGGGATAGTACGTGAGGTTTGCTGCTGTACCCTCCTGGGCCATGCACTCGTTAGGAACTGCACATGCACAGACCTGAGGTTCTGCACGGCTGCAGTGCCAGGTCCCATCTGCTATAAATACAGCAAAAGCTGCTGTGATTTATGCCAGTCAGGGATTTGGTCCAGGGGCCAGGCTAAAACACTGATACAAGGAAGGTTTTATTTCCAAATACTCTAATTTCAGCATTCATGTTAGGGTTGCCTCTTTATCTTCCCCCCTCCTTCCTCTGCTGCTGGTCTTGTACATTCTTGTTTGACCTTTACAGTTGTATCAAATAGGATCAAAGCAGAGGTTTTAGGATTTGGTTTGGTGGGTTTTCTTGATGTTTGTTTGTTCAGGATCTTTTATTCTTGGTTTTTTGGATTTTTTTTTTGTCCCTGACTTATTTTTTACCTTTTGAGTGTCTACTCCAGCAGAAATATAAGAAGTTTTGACTTGACCACTGAGGTGTGAACTGACAGTAGTCTGTTCTTAGGATGTCCTTCTCTTAATCAAAATAGTAATCAATACCTTGCAGCACAAGTCTATGAGAAACTTGCAGCACCTTTCTTTAAAATAGATCTCACTGAGCAGTCTGCAATCTCGGACGTGTGCCTCTCCAGTTCTTAGACTGCTCAGTTGCAAGCTGGAGGTCACCCATGGCATCAGCTCTTATCACATTTTACCATTAGGGCTGTGCAAAATCTTACATTAAAAATAAAGAATAAGAATAATTTTTCACAAAGGGAAACTGCTGAAATTTGCAAACAGAAAGGGGAGGAAGCAACTTTGACTCATGTTACGCTTAAAAGGAGGCTTCTCAGCCAAAGACTGCAGTTCCCAACTGTCATCATGAAATCTTGACAATTTGCCCAAACCCCATTATCATTCAGGAAGTTTGTGATTAATAGAATTAAGCTCTAATTAGGCAAACCATAGGAAAGTATGTGCGAATACCCACCTTTTATGGCATGGCATTTGTTGGCACTCTCAGCTTGATTGTAGCAGACAAGATTAAAGGATTAGTAAGTAAGCCAGATACTGAACCGCTTCTGCTGAAGTTGTACTTTGCCAGTATATTGATTACAGAGGATTTTTAAAGCCTTCAGAACAATGTTCTGTATCTTTATTTTTATGTTAGCTTGTAACTGTATATCTTTAATGAAGTGGAGAGCTTATTTCATAAGGTAAGTGTGAGGTGTCCTTTCTGCCAAATCAGTTTGGTCCATTCCTTTGACTATCTGTGTAGTTTTGGGATTTTTTCTTTTTTTTTTTCCCCACCAAGTTTTCTGTGAAAGAGGAGCAGATTTTTGACAATGTTGACACAAGCAGGGAAACCCATGCTGAGGTCTGGTCTTATACTGAGAGAAGAGCAAACTTCAGTCTCCTTCGGAGCATGCTGGCCATACCTGATACTGTCTGCCAGGCAGCCAATTTCTTTTCTGGAAGATGTTCCAGAACAAAGCCCTAAGGCCTGTTCTCCAAATCCCTGCTTAATCACAGAATAGGCTGAGTTGGAAGGGACCCATCAGGATTGAGTCCAACCCCTGGCCCTGCACAGGACACCCCAAGAATTGCACCATGTGCCTGAGGGAATCACATTATTTATTCTCCTTGTGTCAGAATAGATTGTAGTGGCTTCACTTAACAGAGGATTGCAGCATGTTTTAAAAATTAGCAAATGAATGTAACGAATTGAATATTAAACTCCTGACTTCCTTTTTTTGTGTAAGGTTACACTTGGTAGGATGCTTTTCTAGAGTTTGGGCTGGGTTTTTTCACAGCACCAAGCTGGTAGGAAGTGCTGATGATGGATTGAGGTAGCAGGAAGGTAGGTTAGAGCAGGACCCAGGCAAAATGGAAATCCAGGGAAACTGCTCCATCAAGTGTTGAGAGGTAAAACTGGCACTGCAGGACGCTAAAAATACAGGTCTGCCTTGGGCCAGAAGCAAGGTGATCTGCTCATGTCCAGTACAGATCAAACGTGCAAAAGCCCCACTCATCTTCATAGGGCCAGATTCCACTCTCAGCTGAACAACATATTATGGGATGGCCTTCATTTTTATCTGATGTTTACTCCCTTAAAAATACCCACTGCAGTGGCCAGTTAAAGGCTGATCTTATTTTTCCCCCCAACAGTTCTAATAAAAGCAAATGATTTGCATATATGCACATGAAATGCAGGCTTCAAAAGTAAAGCCTTACTTACCTTCCTTTGAAATGGAGCAATAATTTTTTAAAGATTTGTAGGGAGAGAAAACAAAGCATTTGTTTTATCTTGAATTTTAAGAGTGTATTTAATTATTCTGTTAAATGTTGACAGATATAAAGGCTGGTCTACATGTACAAATGTCACTGTAATAATTTTTAGACTTAGATATTCTTTCTTTCACAATGGAAATTTGAACCCTTCTGACCTGAACCTATATTTTACTTATTCATTTAGGATATCTGCATTGCACACTGCTTAGAGAAAGTTTACCATCTACATGGTAAGTTTACCATCTACAAGTAGACCTTGATTTTTATGCTATTTTTTTTTCCCAAAATGAGTCTGCTCTTACACAGCCGTTTGAATCAAGTGAGGGAAATTTTACTTAAAGTTTTCGACTTCCAGGGCTTTCTGTGGAGAAACTACGCTAAAATTTTATTGAAACTTCATGAGAGAATAACAAATTTACTAAAATCTTAGTTGGAAAATCCAACTAGGAAATGAACAGGATTAATGTACTATAACCTGATTTTCAAGCAAATGCAGTGGTATGAAGAATTTTTGCTTAAAGCTTTCACCTATTTCTGCCTCTTCCCAAGGGGCTGTCCCAGAATTTGTTTTATCCTGTCCTGACTGGTACCTTCAGGAACCCCAAAACTTTGTAGAGTCATGGAGTCATTTTGATTGGAAAAGCCCTTAAAGATCATAGAATCCAACCATAACTGTTCTGGTGTATTGCCTCCATCCCCAAATGCTGAATGAGGCTGGGGGCCTGTACAAAAGCTAAAAATTTCCTTGAAAGGCTAATATTCACAAGCAGGTACAACTCAGGGTGTGCTCCCTCTTTACTCCTGCACCCTCTTAGCAAATAATTATCAATAATATAGTCTATAAATAATAGACTTTTTATTAAAAGATTGTCAAATCCCACCCTTTTTGTAAAAAAAAAGAGTATGTGTTTTACCAGCACCTAAAGGCTTCCCTGAATTTTGAGTTGATGTTATTTATTTCTCTATAAACTAAATTATTAGTTTATAGAGAAATAAATAACAACCAACCCTAACTTGTTACAGAAAAGGTGTGGAGGGGGAGTTCTTAGTACCTGTTGCCTTCAGTGGGGTGCAGAGAATGTACATTGGATGGCTTCAGGTGCCTCCCTGAATTGTTTTTGTCTTGAATTTGTCAGCATGGCTGGAAACCAGCCTGAAGGGGAGAGTGGTAATTGCTGGAGGACCTGTCAGCAGAGAGTAAAGAAAAGGATGGTGAGTCAGTGCAGAGTGATACTGTTTTTCATCTAAAATCCCAAAAACCCCCTCCACTACTATGCAGAGTAACAGGTGTAACCACAAGCTTTCCTAGCTCCCTCCCCCAGCCCAAGCTAAATTAGGTTTCTAAGCCTATGGAATGAGTACAACATGATGGAGCCAAAATTTATGAAAAAATATCCATGTTAATATAGGCTGTAAAATAAATGCTAACGAAAGCTGAAGTAAAACAGCTTTTATTCACATGAAAAAATAAACCTGTTAGCTCTGATAATCAATTAAAATATTATAGAATCAAGCAATCACAGATGTAGAAGCTTATCCTCCTTAAAGTCATTATAAATCACATCCTTTCCTAAATCTCTCTATTCCCTTTTATTGCTTACATTATAATCCCTGTCCGGGTATCATTTTCATTGCTAAACACACTGTTTGCCAGTCAGTTTATTAAGGTTTGTCTTGATAGTGCCAAAACAAATGCTCCTTTTCAAAGATAAAAGGAAGGCTAATATTAAAACAATAATTTCACCTCTTTGCTGGCAGAGCCTACTTATTGAAGAAATTGGCACATGAAATCTCTGAGGTGACAGGGAATTAGTGTGTCAATAGGAGCCTGCTTTGAAGTTGACCCACACTGTTCTTGGTGGTGTTGGGTATACTCTGTCTCTTGCAATAGGATGTGGGGAAAGAGAACTTTTTGGGGTGGGAAGCAGCTAACAATGGAAGTGTTCTTCACTGGTTTTAATTGATTAAAAGCTGGAGTGAAAAAAAGGAGGCAACACATAGGAGACACAAAAAAATAAATGCAGAAAAATTATAGACTTGAGCCTGTAGTGACAGGACAAAAGGTAATGACTTCAACTGAAAGAGAGCAGGTTTAGATGAGATATTAGAAATTCCTTACTGTGAGACTGGTGAGGTAGAGGCTGCCCAGAGAAGCTGTGGGTGCTCCATCCCTGGAAGTGCTCAGGGTCAGATTGGATGACACTGAGCAACCTGGTCTAGTGGAAGGTGTCTCTTCCCACAACAGGACTTTGGAGCTACATGATCTTTAAGGTCCCTTCCAAACCAGGCCATGACTGATAAGAACAGCAAAGAGGCATCAAAGGGCCTGGGGCAGTTAAAGGAAATGTGTTTGTACAGGAGGGGTTTGGTGACATCAGGCTTACAGCAGTGATGTCAGTAAAGTGCTCTGAATAGTGAGAGGGCAGTAGGGCTGAAGAGCATTACTTGACATAGTGAGGAGTGCTCTAAAACACTGCTTTGGAAGCAAACACTTGTATTACCCCCAAAACTGCTATCAGTTCAATTGAAACCTGAGGACAGCAGAGCCTAACAGCTTAACAACCCTCCTGATTTGTGTGCAAAAACTACTGTGAGCAAGAAACAGAGCTCCTAAAAACATGAGTTAACCCAAGCCTGAGAATAGATGAGGTGTAAATGAAATGTATTCTGGTTTTCTGTGGTTAGACAAATCCAGAGCCAAGGAAAGCTGACAAGCCACACTAGGGCTCAGAGGTCTGAGCACTGGGAGACAGAAGCTGCTGGCAAGTGAGGAGGCTTTTAAACCCTGAGCACTCAATACCATTTCAGCTTGAAATGCTCAAATTTCACGAGAGCTTGATGAAATAAAATCTAACTAACACATGATCCAAATATGTACTTTATGTATACAGTATATGTATACAAAGGAACTTGAGGAAAAGGCATGAAGTGGTCAGGGAATGTTCAGGGTGGATATCAGGAAAAGGTTCTTCACCCAGAGGGTGGCTGGGCACTGGAACAGGCTCCCCAGGGCAGTGATCACAGCACCAGCCTGACAGAACTCAAGAAGCATTTGGACAATGTTCTGGGACACACAGTGAGATTCTCAGGGTGTCCTGACCAGGGCCAAGAGTTGGACTTGATGATCCTGGTGGGTCCCTTCTAACTCACCAAAATCTATGTTTCTATAAATCTGATTGCAACAAGAACAAGACAAGCAATGCTCCCTTTTTGCAAGGATAAGACTATTTAAAATAAGAAACAGAAATGGCTCCATGGCAAACAGCTGATAGACCACTACGGCTGGACATGGATGGGCATCAGAAAAAGTGGCAGTCTCATCTCTAGTTGACCAAAACATTAGGAATAACAGTGCTTGAGATAAAAAAAAAATAGGTCAAGATGAGGTAGCATGGGGGAAACATGTAAAAGAAAAGAAAAATATCTCTCAGATAAGAGCAGTCAAGTGTCTTAGGAGTTGCATTTTGCTTCACATTAAATGGGAAATGTATGTCCTTTGACATTCCCAACTTTCTTTAAAGATGAAGCCAGAGAAATGACTGATGGTTCAAGGGTTTGCCCCTGGAATTGTAAAGGTGGCCTCAGTGATGTTTTGCCAATAGATACAAAGTGGTATTACATTTCCATTACAGGCTGGTATTCTGGACATGGAGAGATGGATCTCCATAACTCCAAAGAGATTTGCTGTAGATAGAGAAAGGAAAGTGTTAAAAGTGGAGTGAAAAGATTGAGCTTAGTGTTTGTATTAATTTAACTGTACTGATTTTGGTGTCGTTCTTTCAAATTTTTCTGTTAAGGATAAGATGTCTGTTGGGGTTTATCGCTGGGGAATTACCAACTTAGCAGAGGGGAGAAACATCTTTAATGTAGGAATATCTTCCTTTTTCTTGTGACGGGAAATGAAATGTAAGAGTTATCATCAGATTTGAAAACCTAGGTTTGCAGTATGGAACTTGGAGAAGAATGCATGATCCTGATAATCAGGAGGAATTTCTTCAGAGTTGTCTGGCATTGGAATGGGCTCTCCAGGTAGGTGGTGGAATCACCATCCCTGGAGGTGCTCAATGCCACTGGATGTGGCATTTAGTGCCATAGTCTAGTTTAGAAGGTGGTAATGAGTCAAAGGTTGGACTTCATGATCTCAGGGGTGTTTTCCAACCTAAATGGTTCTGTGACTCTGTGATCCCTGAGACAATCATCCCAGTGTCCCTAGACTTTCTTCTGCTTTGTAAAAGTCACAAAGAAGTGATGGGACATTCTAAACTCAGTGTAGAGGTACAGGAATGAGATTATATGTCTTTTTGAGTCTTCATCACATTGGTTACATAAAAAAAATCTATTTTTTTAAAGAAATATGACTGGCTGAAAGAATGTTTTTCAGATTGATCATCAGATAATTGGTGTGGAGTTATATTTTGTGACTGCAAATGATTAGTGAGGCAAAACCAGAGTTTCCCTGAGATACTGGAAGGATGTTTCTGGCAATCCTCGTAATGAAACCCTTTTCTTATTAAATTCCTGGTCTCTGAATGCAACAAATTCCTATGTCAAAGTTGATGGGACTCCCAACATCTCCTAACTACAGCCTGCCTCAAGATAGAAAGTGAGCTATAAATTCTCAGCTTCTTCAGGACTAGAATGAGTTGGCTGTGAAGTTTCATTTGAAAAGATATTTTAAGTTACTTCATTTTTAGTCACAGTTTTTCCTGCCTACATGAAGACTCAAGCATCTTGGTGTCCCATTCATTTAACAGAGCCATTGGACATTCAGTGATACTGAAAGCTGCTCCCAAGCTGCTTGAAGTGGGTCATTTCAAACTCACAATGCAATAAATATTTCCTAGAACATATATAGACCACTACAAAGAGGTCAGTGAGATACCAGTTCTTTTCTCGAAAATACTAACAATGAACTTACTTCGTTGAATTTCTAGAGAAAATAGAAATTCAATTTTTAACATTCTCTTGACCTGAGAAGTGTTTTCTGCTTTTACATGCATCTCTCTGTAGAGGGAAGGATATCTGAGTTGATAACTCAGTGTAAGATGTTCATGGCAGAGAAGAGTTGGTCTAGTGATGAGCACCACGTGCTCAACACTGAAACTGCTGCTCTGACCTCTTCCTGGCATACTCACTCTGGACAGAAAGATATTTTGACATTTTAGTGTGATATGAAAGGATATGGATACCCTCTTGTGAAATACAATGAACTTATATGTTTTATGTCACTCTGCTTTGAGACAGCTGGAGCTGAAAATGGGCTGTAACTATAAACACCATTAGTCCTTTTTTTTTTTTTTTTTTTTTTTTTTAATCTGTTTGGAGCACAGCCACCTCTGCTCCTGTGCTTTTAGACCTGCCCCACCTGCACTCTATAGGAGTATTGAAAGGTATGCTCAGGTAAATTGAGACACTGGTGGCTGGGCTTTCGTTGTGCTGATATTTCTTGGCTGTGCAAAGAAAGTGAGTGTTAATTACTGCTCATGCCCTAAGATTTTTATGAAAAGGTTCTAAGAGATCCCTCAGGTTGTGGGAAAGATGATGACCAGTGTGGTGAGGGGTCCAAGGTGGACAGGTGCAGTGTGGTGGAGCACTTTCCTGGGCTTCCATCACAACAGCAGTGAAGGCTGTTGCCTTAACCTGGCCACCATCTGCAAAGCCAGCACTGGGGAGCACCAGCCTGGCCAGCAGGAGAGTGCTGCAGCCCCTCCAGCAGGTTTTTGAGAGTCCCTGGGAGAACCAATGGCTGGTGGAGAGTGTTCAACACAAGTGCACTGCATCCAGATGAACCCCCCATGGCAGCTACTTAAAGCACTCCCCAAACTCCTCCAAAAGAAGGGGAGGGATCACCCAAAGGCAGCTTCTAAAAGCCTTTTGCAGTCATTAGTGCTGTCCCCTGTGCTGCAAGCTGCCTGCAGTGAGCATGTCCACATCTGCAATGTGCTCACATTTCAAAGGCAGTGCTTCTCACCAGCTGCATCTCAAGAAATCAAGCAATTTTTTAATATTTTTGTTCTTTCTTTTCTTTTCTTTTTTTTTTTTTTTTTGAAGATACCATGCCAAGTCTTTTGAAATGAAAGCTGGGGCAGGCCTAGTGGAGATTAATGTAGGAAAAATGCTGCTGGCTTGATAAGCCACAGATGTCTGTGAGATTTGTGGACGCTGCTGACAGCTCGTGATGGTTTGCAGCTTGCGAGGTCCCCTGGCTCCAGGACCAGTGTGCTGAATCCAGGGCTGGAGGTGCATGGCCCAGTGCTTGGGTGAAGGGTTTGAGAAGACCTGGAAGAAAAACTGGTCTAGATCCACTCTATCATTGCAGAGTTGTCTTAAGTGCTGCAGCTATTTATGCAAAAGAATGGCCTTTTATTTTATAATAATGTCAGTATTGCCAGTTGTTTTTATAATACTCTAATGAGGAGACATAAGTTGGTGAAACTCTGTGAAAGCATAATATGGTGATGGAAACTCAGGTTGCTGCACCAACCTTGGAAAATTGAAAAGGTGACTTATGTTGGTGGAATCATTCCTAGTGGGTGGACAGGAGCTGGGCTTCTGTTAACTCTGCATACTTAATTAAAACTATGCAACTTTTGTCAGGTAAAACTTGCAATGTCCTGTTAGGTGGTACCAGTAACACCAAGGAATTGACAGAAAATTGTTTCTTGCTCTTTTTAAACTCAAGATTGGCCTGTCATCAAATACTGTCACAGAAGCAGCAGAGTGTGACAGAAGGTGCCTCTGTTAGGAAATGGGCTGGTCTGGGTGCTTTGTTTTAAGACAGTTACAGATGATTGCATATATAAAAATGCAACAAATGCAATAACTTCTTGACATTGAGCACACATATAGACTGCCTCATTTGTGAGATGCTGCCAGTTAGACTATTTGTGGATCAAGCTCTGTTGTTTTCATGTTTCATCAAGGCCAAATACTTAACTGATCTATGGGCACACATGAAGTTATCCCTCACATGCTGTCAGTGACTCCTCCTGCAGAAATCCCCTGGGAGTCTCATCCTCTGCTCAGATTAAGGCTCAGATTAAGCTGCATTCTTGTGTGCCCTGATATTGTATGCTTAGGTTTATTTTGGGCAGAAAATTAAATTAAATCAGTTGTTAGTTTTAATTTTGAAGTGATGCTTTTTCATCAGCTTAAAATACCTTTATGGGCCCTCAATGTTTATATGCAGCTTGTTGGTACCAATATTTTCCATGTCTGGATAAAAGAAATTAGTACAATCTTTGTCCAAAAAGTTTTGAGAAAATGCAGAAAATTGCTTTGCCAAAATGTTAAAAGAAGATAATTAACAAAAGATAATTTGAACCAAAATAGCCTTTGGGGTTTTGTGTGTGTGTGTGTGTGTGTGTGTTTTTTGTTGGTTTTGTTTGGGTTTTTTTGGGGGAGAGGGGAGGAAGGGCGTGCTTTGTTTTTTGGTTTGGTTTTTTGTGGGTTTTTGTGAGGGTTTTTTTGCTTTTGGTTTGTCTGTTTTAGGGGTCTTTTTTCCTCAGAACAGCAAGAAGGTTTTTCTGTAAAGTTTTGATATATGCTAGGCAAGGAAGTAAATCACTAAATAGCAATTTAAATGCAAACTTATCTACAATAGGAATCTATGTATATGCCTGTAAACAAATTTGCAAAGAACCAGGCCTCTCTTGTCATCTTTGTAATACTGTCATTTTTTCCTGCTGACAGCCTCTGTTGCTCACCCAGGCTGGTACCTTTTTCCCCTGTGTCTGATCAACACCTCTTGGTAGAATTCAGAGACAGCTGGTATTTACCATATGTATTTTTATGGGGAAAACTTGTACATTGGTAGCTCACATAAGCTGATGGAGGCAGCTAAGAAATAATTTCCATAAATTATAAGAAAACTTTTATTCCATGTACCCTCAAAAGTAGCAATAATTTTAGGGGAAATTGAAAGGAAAATCACTGAACAATTTGGGTTGGAAGGGACCTTAAAAATCATCTCATTCCAACCCCCTTGGTCAGGAACACCTTCCACTAAACCAGGCTGCTCAAAGCCCTGTCCAGGCTGGCCTTTAACACTTCCAGGAATGGGGTATCCACAACTTCTCTGGGCAACATCTTCCAGCAGCTCACCACCCACACAGTAAAGAGCTTTTCCTAATCTACCCTAAATCTACCCTCTTTCAGTTTAAAACCATTCCCCCTTGTCTTGTCACTATTTCTCCATGTAATAGCTGCTCTTGCTTTCTTCCATAAGCTCCAATTAAGTACTGGAAGGCCACAATGAGGTCTCCCTGGAGTCCCAATGAGTCTCTTCTCCAGACTGAACAACTCTCAGCCCAGTTTCATATTGGCAGTGTTCCTACCCTCTGATCACCTTGGTGGCTCTGCTCTAGTCCTATATAACAGGTCCACCTCTTTCTCCAGGTGGGGTTGCATGAGGGCAGAGTAGGGGGCAGAATCCCTTGAGGGATTGGGAGGCCTGACTGCCAGTGAAGACCGAGGCAAAGAACTCATTGAGTACCTCAGCCTTCTCCATATCTGTTGTCACCAGTTCTCTCTTCTCATCCTCATCCTGTACAACCTCCTTGGCCTTTCCTTTCTGACCTAGGTACTTACAGAACCCCTTCTTGTTATCCTCACATCCCTTGGCAAGTCCTATCCCATCTCTGCCTTAGCTTTTCTAATCTTGTACCTACACATCCAAACTATGGCTTCAGTTACCCAAAATATTTGAGTCTTTGAGAAAGAAAATTGAAAATTCTTTCATTTCAGTTCCTTTATAAAATAAAAAGTTTCAAACATTTTCTTTGGAGTAGGTGAACAGGATGGAGACTGGCTATGTTATATATAGCATATTATATATAAAATTAGCTTGAGCCTCTAGATCTTTACAATATTCTGTGCTCACAGTTTGGAATGGGATGGTAAAGGGGATACAAAGTGCTATCATCATGTTCATGTGGTATTTCTGCTTATGAACACAAAAAAGCCTGATATAACAATAATAAATACCTGCTGTCACCTACAGCCACCAAGATATTAACAAAGGGAACTCTGATATCTGCATATGCAAAGGGTGAACAGAGACAATGCTCAAGAGATCCCCAGGGTATTATCTCCTGTTGTCAGCTCTTTTGTTTGTGGCTTGTTAGAGCAAAGACATCTCCTGCTCTTGTTCACTTTGTGGCACTTGTGGAGCTCTTGGTAAAGCTCACACACCAAGTTACCATTTAAACTCCTGTATCCTTGGGTAGCATTTAGAACAGTATTCAGAACATTGTTTTTCTTTACCCAGGGGACTAAATGATGACATTTTCAGCTGGAGATTGGTGTGTGCCTCTGCAGGGAAACCCACCACCATAATAATGTAAATTCAGCTCTAGGAATTCTGCGATGCACAGCAGGGTAAAAATGTCCCTCCCATCTCCAGGCAAGGTTTCTTTTAGGTAGCTCATCTGTTGTGCCAAGGCAACCTGCATGATGCAACCTGCAAGCCAACCTGGGAATGATTTCAACATTGTTCAAGACTTTATTTTGTGAGTCTGTAGGATAAAACATAGGCACAATTTCGCGAGAATCTAAAAACCAAGATTTCCCACAGACTGCTGTGCTGTAGCTGAACTATGACTTCTAAGTAGTTCTTAGTGCCTTGAATCTTATTTTCATGCTCTTAATGGTTATGTTATTTAAATCCATTATATTTGGGGTTGAATGGGTCTATAATCTGAAAATGTCTTAACACAGCAGCTATCTGAACAAAATTGCTTGTGAAGATTCCTTTGTGGGAATAAAGAATATGAAATTCACCATATAAAACTGGCAATGCTACATAAAAGCCCTGCAGGACTGGGGGGGGGGGGGGGGGGGGAGATGTGTGTGTTTGGGGTTTATTTTAGTTTTTTAAGAATAAGGGAAAAGTGTAATTTATGCCTGGATAATTAGTGGTGTTTTACCACTGAAATGTACACCACTTAGAGGAATAGTCACTGGTGCCCTTCACACCTGCAAAGGGTATGAAATTCCAAACAATTAAAACAATTAATGTTTCCTCCTGAAAAAAAGTCTATTGTGCTTTGGCAAAAAGCGTATTGTGGGACTTGTAAAAAATATGATAAAACAGAATGTGTGATAAATGGAAAATGTGCTGTCAAAGACCTTGACACATTTTTTCATTCCCAAAAGTAGATATGGATAACTTTGTGAACTAGTGTCACTTTCCAAGATGAATTTATTGCATTATTCCATGTGAAAGGCTTTTGCTTTTCCAGAATTGTGACGGGGGGTTTGTTCTGCTAGAAACAAAAGTGCGGTGCCATTTGGTCTTTTGGTCAAGAACTGAAAATTAGTAGTAGGGCTTAAAAGTCGTCTTAAAAGTGGACAACTTGTCTGTATTTCTACTTTTCTTCTATTTGAAAGAAACTCTAAAAGGGGATACCACACAAGTTTTTATCAATTTATGTTGTGAAATATTAGTTCATTGCATCCTGGCCTTGCTCTGTAGGTGTTGGCTCTCTGTTTCTTCAAAGGGCAGGAAGACTGCAGTGTATCAATCACTTCATTTTTACACTTTGTGCATTCTATGAATGTCATCAGACTTTAAGTCATCACATGGAATAAATTTTGTATGTACCCTGAGGAAGCAAATACCTAAAAAGAAGACTCTTTTTAGCTGACAGCTCCTAAATGCCATTCATGAGTGTTTGTGGCAGTATATTAAAATTATTTCTTTAGAGAAATTTAACTGAAGTCAATTAAGTGAAAGAGGGGAAGAAATTCATTTGACTTGCATTAGTTAGTGTGTCATGGCCATCTTTGTAGAGAAATGGTGAAAAAGCATTTAAGAAAATGAAAGCTGAAATCCTCTGCATCCCTGGTGCAAAGCAGGAAAAGCTACCAGCCCTCCATGGGCGCTTGGTGCCATCTCTCTCCCAGTTCCCTATTTTTGGAAGGCTCTGTAGAAGGTCAGTGGGAAACATAGCTCCTGGCTCCTAAGGCAAAAGCTGCCTGGATTATCATCCATGTGAAACCAAAGACGGGGTGCTAGCAGAGAGCAAATAGTTAGTCCTGTTAGTATTTCCTAGATGAATGCAAGCAGCTTAAATTTCAGTTGTTCTAAATTAGCTGCTGAATTAAAAAAAAATATTTAGCTCTATTTTGTTTCCCCTTGGTCAATCGTTCATTATTTCCATCTAATGCTTGAAACTTAATCACCATTGCTGAGAAAATATTTCAGGAAACTATCTTGACAGAGCATTTTACTGTAAATATTAAGAGAGAAACATTTTGTCAGTTTGACAAGAATAAATCATACATTATAATCATACACTTTGTTCACTTTTAATGTGTAGCGCTGCATTTTTATTAGGAAGCGATGAACACTAATATTGATAATTTGTGTTTTAGTAGAAATGGCAATTGAAGGAAGGAATTGCTGGAAGCTCCAGCTCTCCAACAAAGTGTTTTCATGAGCACAACAGCACCAGGGAAGGGTTTTGGTTGTCATGGCTGAGACTGTGGTCACCAGCACATCCCTCACCAGGAACTGTGGCTTTGTCCCTCTTGTGCCAACCAGTGGCTCTGACTTTCTTGAGGAAATCTCAATACAGGCTTTCTCCAAGAAGAGCTGGGTTTGTCTTGTCTCTTAAAAAACCTTTTAGGTAAAAGGTTTTAAAACTAAAATAATTAAATCTTAAAGTATATTTAGAAGCTGCATTTGAAATTGCAGTCCCTCAGAAGGGGAGAAAGCACCAGTTTCACCATTCAATGAATGCCATAAGCTGATTTATGGCTTCTTTTGACACTCGGTCATGTGGCAGAGGCAAAGGAGCAGCTGGTAATGGAACCAGTAAAAGTTAAAGAGGAGGAAATGCTATATTACAGAAGCAGAGGGATATTATTAGCTCCTGTACTCTGCTAGAGGTGATGTTTGGGATGAGAGAAGCTCTTTAGGAGGCCAGACAAATTTCTCTAAGGCTTTCAGAACTGGTGTTTCCCAGTGGGAGCTGCTCTGGACCAGACTGTGCCACACAGAAATGAGGGGCCACAGATGCAGAGAGGTGCTGGATGATCACATAACTGAGTCCAACACTAGCAGTGTATTCTTGCTAAGAGGGATTTCTTTACTGTAATTGAGCATGCTGGATAAGAAAGAAAAAAAAAAATCATCAGCTGAGGCAGCTTGTGGAATTAAAACTTAAACTTTTTCTGAGTGTTATATTATCAAATTGGGAAGGACCAAGATGAGCCTTCACTTTGCAGATTGCAAAGGGCAGACACTGACAATAGCACCTGGATTGCCACATCAGTAACACATGGAAAATCATGGTTCCTGTCCTTTATAGCTCTCTGTATGGGAAATGTGGGCCACCCCCTCTTAATCTTACCAAGCTCACCCTTAGAGCCTTGAGTCTTGCTCAGACATCCCTCCATGAGAAACTCTTCCAGACACTGATTGCTGACAGTGCAACCTCCTTCTCCTATTTTGCATGTCCGAAGATAAGCCATCAACCCCCCTGAGTGGGCTGGCAAAGTGTGAGATGCTATAATGTGTATGTATTTAAATATTTATAAGGGGTGAAAAGGCAAGAAAAATTAACATTACTAATATTTAGCTTTAAAAAAACTCAAACCAAATGAAAACCCCACAACCTCCCATCCCAACTTTCTTAAAATAGAAAGGATCTCTTCATGTAGGAAACTACAGAAGGAGCACTAGAAGGGCAAAGAAGGAAGAATTTGAACACTGAAAAAAGTGCATGTGATAGCAAATGAGGCCAGTTCTGCATCAATATGGGTTTTTTCTTACTCTTCCCTTCGTCTATTCCAGATGAAATTCCCCTTTCCTAAACACTGAGTTGAAGCATACTGATTTAAAGATGCTGTTAACATTTGTGTAGTGGCTTTTTTTCTTTTTTATCAGCTAGAAGTATCTGTGAACTGGAAAGCTTATCATTAATAATTAATGTAACTTCTTCTGCCTTTCATCTCTGTGTCTGCCAACCTGGATATATTAAATTTCTTGAGCTTTGCTTCCATCTTAGTTTTGATAATCTCATATCCTCGTTGCCATTATTTATATTGCCTTGATCCATCTTGCAAAATAAGGTCAAGTTATCATTTAAAGCTGCATCTAGATCATCCTTGATCTATGTCCTATCTCTATCATATAACACTTCTTTTTCTTTGCTTTCTTGCTCTTCTCCTCTAATTTGTACACAACAGTCTTGCTGTTGTTTTGAATTACAACTCTTCTATTTGTAAAATAACACTTGTTCAAGTTGTGTTTAAATTATATTCAAAAATAGAATTCTTTTACTAGGTAGTGGGGTGTTTTTCATATACCCTAAACCTTCTTCTAAATCCATTTTGCACTTTTTAAAATAAAGTGTGTATTTCTGTAATCTTAAAAAATGAGCTATGTTTTATTTATTTATTTAAAAAACAAAAACAAACAAAAAAAAAAACCCAAAAAAAACAAAACAAAACAAAAAAAAACCAACAAAAAACAAAACAAAACAAAACAAAACAAAAAAAAACAACAACAAACCAAAAAAAAAAAACACCAACCAAAAAACCCACAACAAAAACCAGCCAACCAAAAAAAAAAAAAAAAAAGAGGAAAACTTCCAAACTGCAGATTGAAAATTAGCTTGTCCTTAGCAAGTAAGATGGTTTTGGCAGCAATCACACTAAACAGGGATTTTCCAATCTTGGCTGCTAACATGAGATTCCTTGTTTAGGATCACATTGCTTGTAGATTACAGAATTGGCCACAGAATAGACACACTACTCGAATGACAGATTTGTCCAACCTGTGCTGTGTTACAGGAAACGGGGCCATGTTTTGTAAACCAGAGCTAATATTTTCCATCTGTAACCAAGTACAAGGCTGATGAAGGACATAAAGAATATTCTGAAATGGAGAGCAACTGGAAGAAGAAATACCAAGTCTTTTTTAAAAAATGCATTTTTGTTTGTTTTTTTTTTTTATGATCTTGCAGCCTGAAACTGCAACGTGTGAATACCTATCCTGAGGGCAGGGCTCCAAGTTACAGACCAGGAGCTGAGCTGCAGGGAGGTGATTGGACCAGCTCATCTGTGCTCCCAGCCTTTGCCTCATGGGCCCCTAATGCCCTTAGTCCCTGTGTGATATGTTGCAGTGTCCCTAAGTGGATTAGTGGCAGATGACCTTATGTCTTTGGATAGATGCTGCTTTGTGGGCCATTTAGTGTCCCTTGCTCTTTTTGAATAAAAAGGTAATGGTGCCAATTTGAGATACTTTTATGATTTGTCCTTGGTAGAGGACAGTTTTCTTGGCAGATGCTGTTGCATTTTCAAAATTGATTTAAAAAGAAGGAGGGGCTCTGTGTTGGGAACAGAGAACTCTGTCAAGAGCTCTGCTGAACTCATCCTGTGTGGACCAAATGTGTGCGGACAGGAATTCCCATTTTTGAGACAAATTTTAGAAGATGGGTGCCAGTGTGAGAGCTGTGTAAGATTGAAAGAAAAAAAATCTTATAATGACTCTCAATGGCTGATGATGGAGACGTTCCCCAGGCTGGGACTTCCAGGGTGCTGAGGTGGTGTCCACAGCAAACTGGGTTTGTGCAGAACAGATGGCCACAAAAGCTTCACGGTCGTGGAAGAGGATTTCTGAAAGGGCAGAATTTGGCTCCAAGTGTTTCTCTGAGGTTGTGGTGCCTGCAGCAGTCATTGGGCTGGGTTTTAACCACAGGGTGAAAAATGCTGCCTGTGTAAAGCAAATACTCCTCTGCCCACTGGTATTCAACAGCAATGACTGCCCAAAGCCCGTGACTGGCTAATTCCAGTGTGGGTTGGTTTGGGGTTTTTAGCATAAAGACTGTCAGTCCTGTAAACCATACACACTTCCACCCTCATTTCCATCTGCTCAGAGTAGCACACAGCTCATCCAGAACTGTGGTGGAAGTGTTTAAGTATTTTAAAGTAGAAAACCTAGAAAGTAGGTTTTAGGTATAAAGAGTAGCAAATCACTGGTGGGAAACACAACTCAGTTATGTGTTTCAACACAAATAAAGTGGCAGAGGTGACTGTCTTTTACCAGACAATGGACCTGACTGTAAGATTTTTATAATTATGGTACATGGAAAGACAACTTATTTAACTTCTCAGTGTTTAGAAAACACAAATATACTTTATTTGAAAATTTAGTATCAAATAGAATGGTTTTCTTCTGCTGAGTAACAAACATTTTTAGAAGAAAATGAATTGTAGTGATACTACAGCCCCAACCTACAGTAGGTTATATAAGAGAAATATTGATACCCTCTCAAATGAAAACAGTATTTGGGTCTGTTACTCCAAAGACTCTCTTATCATACCTTAGGTAGTAGATGTTTATTAAATTAGTGATGAAAAACACTGGAGAGTGCAATTAGAAGGTAGTTCACCAGGGGGAATGGGTGCCCTCTTAAGATGACTGCTGTTCCAAAGTGCTGGTCTTATTGTAAATTAAGACTTTGAGCAATGCTCTGAGACATATTTTCATGTTTGTAACTATAATTTGAATGTTGGAATACTAACAATTCAAATTAGCTTTAAAGAGAAATTTTGAGGCGTCTAGCTATAAGTGTGAACTGGTATTATTTTAACATATTACCTTCTTTTATGAAGAAATTATCATTGATGCTTGTTAATGCTTTTTTTTAAGGTCAAGTCTAGAGTTCAAGTTTTGCTTAAGTCTGATTTGATAAAAAGAGAAGCCTCATTATTAACAGTTCACATTAATTATAGGGAGATGGGACAGCAGAGCTGAGCACCATTTCCCACATCTTCAGCCAAGAGGAACTGAAAGAGCAGCACTTTGGTGGCTGCTGTGTGGGGATGGTACTAAGTCTGGAATTGAAGCGCTTGTTTCATTCAGTTAGACAACAGACTTACAGTAAAATACATCATCCCAAAGCAAGAGCTGGTGCTGGAATTGCTGAATGCTGCCTTATTCTTTAAAAAAAGGTCATGGACAACTGACTATCTCTAGTCACTGGGTAAGGACCCAGGGTGCTGGTTTTTTCTGGCTGCTCCAGACGGAGGCTGGTCCTAAGTTTGCTACCTTTTGCCAGTCTTGGTCAGTCAGTTTCAGGGCAGACACTTCTTGTCCCATGCACAGGCTGGTCCCCTTGGATTCCAGGATTAGTACAAACCTGGGAAATAGAGGTGTTTCAGAAAAATAGAGGTAGGACAGCCAATATAACTGGTGGACCTTTAAACATCTGCAGCTACAAGACCAGCTTTAGCAGACACATTTCTGCTCATCATTTGCCAGAAAGACCCATGCTGATTGCGACTAGGTTCTGCTGATTGTGGCTTTGTTTATGAGTGGAATTGGAACCAGCTTTAAGGCTGCCAACCAAAGGATTCAAACATCCATTTATTGTGGACACATACCCCTACATACCCCTACATTAATACCAGATTAAATAAAGGTATGGGATGGTACCAGAATGAATTAAATACCTTATTTGTTCAGTACTTCACATTTCTGGTAAACTGACTTTTCTGCCTGTGTCCAACTCATTCAGAAGCTCCTGTGGGTGATAAGTAAATCTCTGTGCATAGCTCTGACCCTTTACGTTTATTTTCAATGGTAAATTGTTATTTATAGAAAGGCTGTGGAATTAATGGCTGTATGTTTTAAAAGCAAGCCAGATGAGGAACAAAAATAATCTGGATTCAAATTCTTTTAAGTCCAAGCTGTGTATTAGTTCTGCTGCTATTCATGGGATCAACCAAAAATCTGCATTATGGCCTTTTGGATTTGTTCAGTTCTTTTATCTTGCAAAAATTTGGAACTTCAGCCTAATTAAACCCTGGGAAAATAAGAATTTGGTCCAGCTGAAAATTTGACAAGCAAACATGGAAGAAGCTGGTGCATAAACTGTTAATTGTTGCCATGTGAGGATACAAACAGGAGGACTATCTGGAGCAAAGTGGGACTATAGCGTTACTGTTTGGGGAAAGCTGTTGTTTTGTAAAATACTTCTCTGGATTAGGGAATAACCTGGGATGCCCTAGAGACATACCTGGGCACCAAGTCAGAGTCATGCACAAACACATGGCAAAGGACTGACTTGCACTTGGCCGTGACCATTCGCTTTTCCATTTGCACAGCAAGACGGGCTGGCGAACCACGCAGGCAGAGCAAGAGCTGCCACCTCCCCGTGGCACAACCACAAACTCCTGAGGCAAGGAACGTCTTTGAGAGGGCAGTAAGAACAGCCAAAGCCAGATGGGATTGCAAGCTGCTGGGAAAACATTAGGGAAGGATGGGGGGAAAGCTGCACTATTTGTAAATATCTGCATGGAGTTCAACGTGCCTTGGTGTTGTGAAAAGCTTTGGCAGTGCTTTGCAGCGAATTACGTCTGCAGTGAAATGTGAGCAGATGAAAACTGGAAGCAATCATGCTAAACACTCCTGAGGCTTTACCCTTCCAAATGTTTATGTTTATGTGGCTCCTGTTTTGATCACCTGCTTGCAAGCTGAGTATTTTCCCTTTCCTCCTTGGATTTTAAGGGAGCAGCAGGCTAATAAGGGACAGGATTTCTCTTCTCTTCTATGTGTTCTCATACCCTGTTTGGAAGATGAATGAAATGCCCTGGCAAGCAGATCTGAAGCAGGACCCTAAGCTTTTGGGAGACCTAATGAGAGTCTGTGTTGTGTGTCCAGTACTCTCAGGGGGCCTGTCAGACTAGAAACAGTTTTGGTGTTGCAAAAACGTGAGAAAAGGTAAGTTTTTATTTCCTGTCTTCATAAACACCAAACTGGCTCAGCCCTGCATATTATGGTGGCCTATACTCAGGTCCTTGGTGAGCCTGGGCTTTCCCAGTCCATCCCTGATCCTCCAGCACATTTTCTGTGCATTGAGACAGCCTGGGGTTCATGTGTTAAAACAGAAGGTGCTGGGGTGCCATTTCCCTCCCTGGTACACATCATCCACGCTTTCCCCACCACAGGGGACGCTCCTGGAGGCTGATATTTCACATCACCACGTTGCCATGCCCGTCTATGACAGGGAGAAAATTTTACTCGCTGGCCTCACTGGGTTGCAAACCTTTATGAATACCGCAACTAATAGCCCCGGTAAGTGGAAGATTAATTTCTATACCACCTGGCAGCAAGCTGTGGATTAGGCTGCTGTCCCTCGTGTGGGTTTAATGCTGGAGGAATGGGGCACTTGAGCACCCAGACAATGAGCCTCTTGTTTAAACAATGAGCTTCTCGGTCTTGTTAGCCAGCGCTCTTAAATTTTCATTTTATTCTGGTATGCAGGCTTGTGTGATGTGGAGAATTGCTTCAGCACAGAGAGCCTGCAAACCTGTTCAATTAAAGGAAATGCTCAGATCCAGCTGTTGGAGTCCCATGAATGCCAGTACTCCTCACAGAGTAAGTAAGACCAACACACTGCTCTTGGAACAGATATGACGATTTGCACATTAATTCTCCTGAAAAAAAGAGCCTTTGTTGGGAGAGGATGATTGAGGAAAGGAGGAGGAATGCAAAGCGTGGTGCAGAAAATGCCCAGTGAGACCAAGTCTTCTGCAGATAACAGAGAGGGCTCTATAGCATGAGCATTCTAACGAGGCACCATCAGAAGCACGTACGGTACAAGCTCCTGTTACAGCTATAGAATTGTCTTGCAAGTTTTGTAAATGCCTTCCTCTCATGAAAAAACATATGTTGTGGAATAACTTACCCTATGCTTTCACTTCCAAGGAACAGGTCAACAAGCACAGCCTTGGTGTGTGACCAGGTGTGTGACTGCACTATGCCTGGGCTTTCAGTTTGCCAGTTTTGGTGACAAGTTTCTGCACACATTTGTAGTGACAGAGGTGTTGGGGCAATGTCGGATGTTCACCTAGATGTGCCAGATGTTTGTGTACAGGTCTTTTTGTAAAAGACCTGTATATCTTTTATGTATATCTACACATATCAATAGGCATATTATTTATCTAAAATATATATATAAAGGGCTATAGCTGTTTCAGTAGGTGCTGAATACACTTCAGCTACAAAAGCACAGCAGCTAATGCTCATGTCTTAACTAAAAGCTGAGTTCCTAAGACTGAAGCAGGGCAAGGAAGACATTGGAATGGGATAAACCACAGGAACAGCAGAAGCCACCTCTCCCTGGGCACCTCACCCTGGAGCAGGGGCTAGTAACCTCTTGTCTGACTTCAAGAACCATCATATCTCTGGAATTGCAGTTTTCCCCACTCCTGCCGTTGCTTCCCCCTCAATCTCACTTTGTTGACTGTTTAAAAATTGTGGCATGGTGGCTTTAAAAAGGTACCAGGCACAGTGTCAGCTGCTGAGGTAGAAATGGGTTTCTGACCGGCCCTCAGTGGCAGGCAGGCTGCTGCTGGCCCCCAGGCAGCACTCGTGCGACTTGTCACACAGGCTAAAACAGAAAAGGTTGCATTTTAATTTACTAGCTGGGCTTGTGAGGTGCACAGGATTACACCCCATGCTGAAATGGATAATAAAGTCTTGATTGTTAATTGGCTGCCCCAAGTGTCTTTTTTAGTCCAGTGTATGTCCATCTTCCCCCTTACATAGATATATATGTACTAGTGTGTGTGTGTGTATAAATACACACACATCTCTATAGATACATCTTTTACGTACATGTTAAAAAACTATAAATGCCTAACTTTATTGCCAGGTTGAGAAAGGGCTCTGGTGCTTTAAATCAGTGCAGAAGATGAAGCAGCTGTTGGGTCAAATCTTTGCAGCTTTTCTATTGTGTGATTCTTGTTTCAGGCAGCAGCTGAGCCCACAGGCTCTGTACAAGAAATGTTGCTGAAGAAATCCCCTCTGCACGTGGCCAGCAGCCTGATTCAGCCTTTTCTGGTGGATGGTGAAACAGTGGAAGACCTTTGAAGGAAATTGTTACCATGGGGTTTGTCTGGCTGTGAGGTATGTACAGCACCCACTGCACCTGCTTCATCTATTTGTTAAAGTGTATTTTATAGACACATTGCTAGCAAAGATTGAAGATTGCTTTGTAAATCAAAAATAAATAATTCTAACTGTCTGCATAATATGATGTATATATGGTTTTCTTTCAGGTAAGTTAATATGCAAAACCAGAGAACAATTGTGATCCAGCTGATGAGGTGGTTTAAATCAAGAGTTGGGACACTAAGGTGAGTGCACTGAAATCAAACACTTAATGCCTCCCTGCACTGTTCTCTGTGTTTGGGGCAACTGAAAACATGGTAAACAGTAAAAACCAGCTCCAGAGCCCAAGCTTTACTGAGTTTTTGACCCACTGACCAGTGTAGATGCTTGCAATATCTCTCCCACAGCAGGCTGGCAGACTGACCCTCCCTTAGAGTTCTAAACCCTGGTTGTTGCAATGAGAAATGTCTCTAACTATTAATAACCTTGCTTTGGATTAAGTTTTTTGTAGATATGCTTCCCTGAGGAGGAACAGCAGACAACTTGGCTCTACAGTTCTGTCCCATCCCAGCTGGACATGTTCCTGCACCCTCAGCAGGAACATCACATCCTGCTGCTGTGGAGATGCTTGTGTGAGAGCAGTCTGCCAGGCCTGCACCTTCCCCTACAGGGCTGTGCCTGCTGGGGGACTCCTGCAGTCACAGAAACCTGCTCCTGTGTGCAGGGAGTGTTGGGCCACTCTTGACAGGGCTTCAGCCCACACAGAGCCAGGGCTGTGCTGTGAGGGGGAGTGGGACACACAAAACCCTTGACAAACCAGCGGGACTGCAGGCAGAATCCTGTTGCACAGCAGCCAGACTGGCTGGCACCCCACGAGGGCCCAGACAGCTGCAGCTGACCATGACAACACCCATGTGCTGGGCAGTGCTGGAGCAGGCTGGAGGGCAGCTCTGGGGGGAGTGCAGTGGCACCCAGGGGTGCTGCTTCTTGCACTGCACAAGCCACTCATGCTGAATGTGTGAGACACAAACCCCTGGCACGTGCCCCAAGCACAAACCCACTGGAGATATCAAACACACATCCCCACAGTCCTAAAACATACACCTCCCTCTGCTGTGCACAGCATTTGCCCACTGCACACATGGAAAGCAAGGTAGGTGTGCTGCAGACATGGGGTACAAGCCACATCTGACTCTGTTGTGACAGGTAGAAGAATTATAAAAGAAAGGCCTCATAAAGTCAGGCCTGCTCTATTAAATTAATAGCTAACCTGTCTTCTCTTCTAAGGGTACTTAAGCAATTTGCAAGCTCCCATGTGAAAACAATCTTAGTATTAAAGGTTTGTTAACACAACAGCCTATTCTGGGGTTGAAAAGTAAGTGCATCTATGTAAACAGCAAGATCTGTTCCATGAGAACTTACACAGGAAAAATGTAAAGAACCCGAATCTTAGTACATACACACAAATCACCTTCTGACCAAAAGATGTACTAAGAAAACTACCAGCCAGTAGGTGCTGCACACGAGGTCTGTGAAAACTGTGTAAAATCGGTGATGTGAGTAAAGAATTGGCCTTTCCCCCGTGAAGAAAAGGGGCTCTGGGCTGGCTCATCACAGGAGCTGCGGGCCCGAGGGAACAGGCGGGGCCGGGAGCGGATCCACAGAGCGGGAACGGGAATTCCAGCGGCGGAGACACAAACGGCACAAACACACCGAGACAAACACGGAAACAGACACACAGAAATAAACACTGAAACAGAGGAAAAAAAAAAAAAAAAAAAAAAAAAAAAAAAAACAACAACAACAACAACAAAAAAAACCCAACAACAACAACAACAAAAAAACCAAAACAAAAACCACCCCAGAAACAGAGAGACAAACACAGAAACAAACACACAAAACAACCAGCGCTCCCGGGAAGGGCCGTCCAGCTGGAGGGGAGGGAACGGAAAAATGCACTGCGGGGCGGGGGGACGGGACAGCGGAGGAGCCGCGCCGCGGAATATGGATTTACGCGCGGAATATGGATTTACGCGCCGCGGAAGATAAAGATAAGTGCGCAGGCAGGGCCGCGGGTACGGTCCAGCCTGAGAGTTTAAACCCGCGGTAAATCCGGGCAATCTCCGCGGGCCAATTCCCGCTGCTGGAAAAGCCGCTCCCGGGCGCAGCCGCCGCGGGGGGACCCGACAGAGCCCGGAGACGGAACCCGTGTGCGGTGCCCCCGCGAAATGACTCCGGCGGGACACAGCGCCCGGGGCAGCCGCTCCCGTTCCCAGGGGCCGCGGCGGCTCCGCCGGGTGAGTTTGATCCTCCGGAACCCCCGGGCCCCGCTCGGCTCCCGCTGCCGGGAGTGCAGAGCCCGGGATCTCATCCTTGCAGATCCATTTGTTGTTTCTTTTGCTGTCTCCTTTCCCCGAGGTGGCAGCGCCCGGGGTTCCCTTTCCCTTTCCCCTCCCCTCCTCTCTCCCTGCGGGCGGCTCAGCCCCAGTCAGCGGTTCCTGGCACCTCTGTGCAATAAAGCTTTACAAGGCCTTGTGTTTGTGGGCCTTGAAAACCTGGTGATAGAGGGTTCTTTTAAGTTAATTTTCTTTTCTGACTGAATTCTATTTTTTTGCAGTTTTACGAGATAGAAAGCAGTAAAGGCAGTGCCTTATTACCCATCAGAGTTTTCAACAGTCTGATTCCTTTAACAAGAATGTTAACAAATTTGCCAGATGAAATACAAATACAAAATAGAAAATACAATTGCAAGAAGCTTCTCAGTTGTTCAGTAGTCTGCCAAATTATGTTATTATATTTTTATATTTTATATTATATTTTATATTTTTTTCAGTAACGCTGTACTCTAAAAAGTCTTACTAAATTTCTGTTTCTCTGAAATTTGCAGTTGCCATGGGTTTTTATCATAATTAAATTACTTATAAGTTTAATATGCTAGTTGCAATTTTTATCCCTCCAGTACACCATCACAGTTACTTCTCTTACAGATTGTTCACTTTTTCATCTTCTTTTTGTGTTAATAACAATAGAATAAGCTACATCTTGTCATATCTATAACTTTTAAAGGTAATAATTTGCAGTTATGTTTACTTAAGGTCCAATAATATAATGCTCTGTCACCTTCTGTTGAGCAATTAAGTTAATTTTGTAAATTTCATGTCTGCTAAGTTTCAGTAGTATTAAGTTTAGACAATATTTTATATAGATCACAGTTATATTCAGTATTAATAATTATGAACTTTGAGTTTTCTCAAGTGTACCAAAAAAATGAAGTAGTAAGAGAACTACCAGCCAATGGATGCTGCACACAAGGTCTGTGAAAACTGTATAAAATAAGTTACATGAATAAAGAATTGGCTTTTCCTGCATGAAGAAAATGGAGTCTCAGGTGACTTATTGCAATAACCCACACTCGGTGGAGGCAGGATCTGGGTGCTGTTCCTGCTTTCCCAGTTCAGGTTTCCCAGCCATTTCCTTTCTTCCTGGTGGGATTGACAGTTAGCAAAAGCAGAGCACGGCATTCACCATCTCCATTCTTTCTTCTGCCCATCACCTTTAACTGAACACCAAATAACATCCATCATATTTGTCTTAGACTATCCCAGCCTTCCCAAAGCACTAATCCTGTTGACCCTCAGTAATACCAGGCTGCATTCAAGTCTTGCCTGGGGCAGTGCTGTGCCTGTGGTACACACTGAGCCATGCACAGTGCCAAAGGCACAGCTGGACACCTCAGGAGCAGAAGGCTCCTGTTACAAGCTGGAGACTGACACTAATTCCCCCAAAATATTTAGTAACAGTGGTTAATTTCAATGTCCCACCTGAGTCACCTGTTTGAAGCCAAGTAACCAAAACCAACAAAAAAACTTTTATACCTTAGCATTATGGTACAGCAACCATCCCTCTGCAGTGTGGGCTTCAAGTTGGTTGACTTAATTCACAACTATCTGGTCAAAGCTCCATTTTATTTGCCAAGTATGTGCACTCTTTCCCAAGTTAAACATTCCATCTCAGTAAGGAGTTTAACAACACACCCTCTCTCTCCTCTCAGGAGAAGCAGGTGCACACTCCAACACTCTCAGCAAACATCACCTCCACACAGAAGCAAGTCAGAGGGAGCCCCAAACAATTCTCTCTGTGCCTGTGCTGTGGCACAGCAGATGCTCAGCCAGGAAGGAGTCAGCCTGTGTAACCCAACTCCCCTGTGCCACAGTGAGTGTTTCAGCTGTGAGTGTGCCTTAGCAGGAATGCCGCAGGAAGGACAGTGCTCCTGGCTGCTAAGCATAGCTTTGATGGTCACACATCTTCCTTCTGACTGGAGGGACTTGCATGCCCAGCAGGCAGAGACCTGCCTTTCTCACATAACTGCTCCCGGTGCTGTTAATAAGCCAAGCCTGGAGCAAGACCTGTATTTTGATTGATCCTGGGCACAGTGACTCACCAAGTTTGCTGTGGTGGAAGTCTCCTGGAACCTTAAAAAAATGCTATTAAGTTGCTTCATGTTCTATCTCAGGGTGGAAGCCTGTGCTGGGGCTGAGGAGACCAGGACCTACTGTTTTGGTTTGGGTTTTTTTTTTTTTTTTTTTGTGGTTTTTTTTTTTTTTTTTTTTTTTTTTTTTTTTTAATTGTTTGTTCATATATTGAGTCAGAAACAGGTGAGGCACTCTCCTCCCCTCTGGAGTCCTTCAGCATCTGAGTGTCACTCACTCTGCTCACCAAGAGCCACCTACCAAAAGCCACTCCCAGCTTGAGGCCACCAGCAGCACATGTCCTTGGAGTTCACTGGGGAAGAAACAACTTTACATGCAGAGTTTATGGAATCTGGAAGCACTGAACAGCTCAGAATTTGCACAAAAGGAGTGCACATCTTCAGTGAAACTGAAGTGTGAAAACTGCCTCCACCAATACCCTTCTGAGGTACCGATTTCACGAGTATTAACAACAGAGGGGCAATAGGTAGTTTCTCCCAGGCCTTGTCAAAGGGAAAGAACACTGGGGATCCTTTGTTTTTTCTGAATAAAGGTTTTAAATTACACATCCAACTATTTTAGAAAGGATTTTGACACCAATGAGAAAGAAAGCTGTTGGTAGGGGTGAGGAGACCTGTGTGCCTTGCTGGTGAAGGGTCACTCCCATCCTGAGACTCAGGCAAAGCCACTGCAGCCTGCTGACCATCACAGGAAGCCTCACAAGTGTGGACAGGTACACTCAGCAAGCAGAGAAACCTAAATCAGGTAAAATCACATCAAACAGAAAGTTCCCACCAAAAAAACCCACAAACAAGCAAAAAACAAAACGAAAACAACGCAAAAACAACAAACAAACAAACAAACAAACAACAAAAAAACCCCTCCACCAGATTATTATAGGTACAATCTAGCATAGTATAACACCAGCTCATGGTGTCATGAAGTCAAAACATCTGCTGAACTACCACCATAACTTGACTTTCTACAAAGTACTAAAGTTTGTATCTCTAACCTTGAGTTTAATGCATCTTGAAGGCAACTTTCCATGTTACACTAATATATTTTGACGTGTGTATGCCAAGGTATACAATAATTAATATTTGAACACTTAGGCACAAGAGCGGAGTTCCAGAAACTGAACAAAAGACTCTTCACAGGTTATCTAGTTTATCCCACCATTATTCTGTAGTGAAAAATACATCCACAGTGGTCCCCACAGATTTATGTGCATCCATACCTGATCCATGCTTGTCAGCTACATAATGCACTCTTTGAAGCCCCTTGTGAAGTTTGCAAATAAAGCAATGCTGGACAATCTTATTTCTAGGGACATCTTTTGTATTGTCTAAACTTGCACCTTTTCTTTGGCAGTTGTTTCATCTTTCCTTCTCCTCTGACTGAGGCCAAGCAGATAATTTCCTTCATTGCCCCCCCACCTTGGGTGTCACATTTTCTAGACCCAGTTGTGGATTTAATCCCAGTGATGCAGAGGAAGGAGCAGCCTCCTGTCTCTTAGTGTAATGGTCAGAGGCATCAAGCAGAAAATCCCCCATATGGAGTCAGTAACTTTTATCCTGTGACCCAGGAGACATCATTCATGTTGCAACTTGGATGATATTTCTGGAGTGAGACATTAATCAATTACTGGAGGCTGGCCCATGGAAAGCATTCCTGTTTGTCACCAACTGCCACCCAGAGCAATGGGGGCTTGATGCAAATGTCATGGGCACAGCCACGTTAGACTGATGGAGTCCAAACTGGCAACTGCTTAAAGAACTAAACTTGCCTTTGTACATCCTGCAGGAAGGTGATGGACATCATCCAGTAAAGCCCCAGTACATGCAGTAGTCAAATATACCTTTGCATACTTAGAAGAGTAAACATTAGGTTGTGGGGTTTTAGGAAACTAGAAGTTTTTTCTGCTTCTTAACATGCTTCTGTGATATTTTAACCAGCTGCTTATTCATTGCAATACAGTCTGGCTGTATTGATCTAAAAATCTAGATTAGCACAGGTTTATTCTCATTTCCACGTGGCACACAGTCATTCATCCCCAACCTCAAAAGCAGTGGAGGCAAAAAGGAAATCACCCCTTGTTAGTCATCCTCAAATGATGAGGTTTGTATGGAAATTATGGCACACACATCACCTGCCATCAGGGTTTAATGCACACCTTCATTTTCCAGGGGTTTACAGAAGTTTTGTCAGTCACATTGCAACAGTACCATTTGCTTGGGCCCACTGTTTGAGACTACCTCTAGTCCAGCACTCCACGTGGGATGGTTACAGCTAATAAAGGTACTTTTTCTAACCTAGCAATAGCTTTGGACCAGCTGCCTTCACTAAAAGTAGGGCCAGAAAGACTTATTTTGCCTTCTTTGTCCCCAGCATGCAGCTACGTAATATGTTCTGGAAACTTTGAATATTTGAAACAAGAGATAGTCATTTGTCTTTATGGGCTGCATCAAATGGTGGATTTAGAACAGTTGGGAGCATACTGAGCAAGGATAGGAACGAGGAAACTTGGTTTGCTTCCTTGGTAACAAAATCTACAGCACAGCAGGAGAACAGAGCATGATAATTAGGGAATTACAGCTGTTAGTCACAGAAAATATGCTGCAGTTGCAGGTCAGAGACCTGAGGTTGTAGCACAGGAAGGAAAACTGTAATTTAGAGTCTTGCAAGGAACTCACTGCATGCATTAGACTTCTTGCTACTTATAGCATCTCTACACCTGTTTTCCAGGGTGGAAATCTAACAGACAAGAGCAGAGATTAGCAACAAGCCACCAAGGAAATAGAGTTTCCCTACAACGGTCAGGACAAGAACTATTTTTAATGAGAAATGGATATTCCATTGACTCTTGTTAATTCTCCCTATTTCTAAGCAGGGCAATCAAAAGTGAACTTTAGGATGAGGGAGATGACAAAACTTGATCCACATAGTTATTCTGGGAGCTAGCAGCTCCCTTAAGAAGCACCAGTTGTTACCAGGGATGAATAATGCAAGTCCCACTGAAACAGGGCTTGCCTTGGAGACCTCTGTCTATTAACCTAGAGCCTTGTATTAGTTTCCTGCAAGGAAGGGAACTGAAGGATACAAAGGGAAATACAAGCTTCAGACTGAATGCAACATCACTTGATTTTCCTAGTCTTTACCTTAAAAATGCCAAACTCTAATCAAGTGCTCAAGAACAAGTCCAACAGATACCCACAATAACATCATTAAAGCCACTCTGCCCACAAGCCTTTAAAAGGAGAGGACCAGCTGGTATAGTGTAAAGCAAACCTATTACTCATGCTTTACTGTAACCTTTGATCTAGCTACATCCCCCATAAGAAGTTCCTCATTGCCGTTCCACTCAAGAAGAGACTTTTTATTTGTTTATTTCACCCAATCTCCTCCATCCTTTGCTCCAAACTGGTCTTGTCCGAGCTTTTGAGATTATCTTTCTTTCCAAAAATTTTAGTGTGTGGAAAAGCATCTTTCTTACTTCTCTGTCCTTAAATTAAGTTGCTTCAGAAACAAAGAGCTGACTTTTAAAGCTGAGAACTGGAGCATATGGGAACTTGAGGGGACCTAAATTTGCTGAGGAACAGAAGAAACAACCACCACTGCCTGAGGCTGACAAAGAGCTGACAACTTCTTTTCCTCAAACCTGCAGCTGTGCTGCCCAACCACATAGCTCAGATTCAGAGGCCAATACCAGAAGGGAGACCTGAGGCCATGAGGCTCAAGGCTCTCCACAAGGCATCGTGAGCTCATTCAAGTGGTAACAGACAAGACTTCCAGCATTGCTTGCTGTACCAGCTACCAGCTTTACATCACATCTAAGCCAAACTCATTCTTTCCATAGAAGAGCAGCTATTAATAACTTCCTACCACCCAGTCCAGCCTGCTGACCAGTACCCAGGCCTTGCCAGCTCTCCTTGAAGCCTGGCAGCATGCCATGCAGATCAACTAATTCAAACTATTTTGGACAGGAAGGTATTTCAGTGTCCTAGACTCTCAAGCTGTCCTAAGCTAGCCTCTGTTTCAAAGGAGTATTACATGATTCACTCTCCCTTGGGTGAGGTGTCACTGCAAGAGCTCAGAGGTGAGCAAAGCCCCTGGGCTCTGGGGTAAAACCCTTCCCTTGGTACTCAACCAGCTCTCTGGATGTCAAGTTTTCTTGACCTTGTAAACTCTGAGGAAGAGTGGGAAGCACCTACAGTCACCCAAAGGGATAAAACACATCTATTCTTGGTGAGCTGCTCTCCCTAGAGCCTGCTCCTCAGTCAGAGTTAGGTGTCAGTCAGATGGTTTATGCACTTGGAGGCTGGGGCTGTCATGCCAAATGCTGATGGAATCTTCCTCCTTGCCCTGTTTCTGGTCAGCAGCAGACTGGCAAAAGCAAATTGGCTCCCAATCCCTACTCAGAACACAGCCTGTATTTTCCCCCCGTACTGAGACACAACACCTCAAAGGAGAGGCACTGCTGCCATTTGGGACAGGATTTCTTTACATTCAGAAGAAATATTAGCTGAGATGCCTTTCAGTCCTGTAGCCTTTTCACCACAGCCACTGAACCATAATAATGTGACATTTGGTTTTAAAGCCCTCCAGAGGATGACTGTGATTTGCATTTTAGAGACCCATGCACTGACTTGCCCTGGATGTACCTTCACCCACTTGCTGGTACTTGTGCAGTCATTTCTCCAGGGGAGACAAAGATTCACCAGATCTTGGTGCAATGCACCCAATTCATCTCAGTAAAAGTTTCAAGTCCAGTCATGATAGTGCCAAGTGCTTGATGCCATTTTTAGAAAGCAGAATAACTAAGTATTTAAGGACAGATCCTTCCCCAAATAGACAAGAAGAGCCAATCAGCAGCTGTTTCTCTGGAAAGATTTTGCCAGCACTACAAATGCTCCATATAGAAGCAGAAAGGCTACTTCTGAGCATAAATGCATGTTAGATGACATTGCCACTAAATATACCAGGTGACTGTTAGCACAATTGGTTTGCTTCCAGTCTGGTTCCCCTCTTTGGTGTGGGCAGCAAGGGCATCTTAGATGAAAAAGCCCCAAGATGAATTTAGTTTAATGACTGAATGTGAAGGAGGGGCAGGGAAGAAGGAAGGAGAACCAATATTCAGTGTGGAAACTAATACAAAAAGCTTCTGGGATATTAATAGTGTGCTGAACTAATAAGATGCAGTCAAAGCTATGAAGTTTCTGTAACACCACAGCAGCTGCTACTGTGAAGTAAGGGACTAGAGTGGATCTGTGTATTTACAGCAGTTATCTGAAAGCCTGGGCATGTAATTCCACTCAGAATCCCCACCAACACAAATACATTAAAAGCAGACTGAAAAAGCTCCTGTAAACCCACTAAGCACAATAGCTAAAGTTTCCACAAGGAATAAGTCATAGCATTACAGTTACACTCACAGGGATGGGCTAAGACCCTCTCTGGACTGAAAAGAGAGCAGAAGCTCTTGCCGAGAACACAATATACTGCAGCAGCTCAAATACCTTCCAACCCTCATGATTGCTAATAAACCCTCTGGGACAGCAATCTGTAACATAAAGAAGTCCCGTAGAATTTAGTCTAGACAGTAACTGCTAAAAAACCTTAGATCCACATTGCTTTTTTGTTTTATTGCTTGGGGGTTTTTTTATGGGCTTGGGGTTGGGTTATGTGGTAGCTGTTTTTGTTTGGGTTTGGGTGTTTTGGGTTTTTTTTGCATGCACCTACAGACAAGATTGGTTTGTCTATGAGGAGATGAGGTGAGATCCACTTCCTTCAAGCATTTGAGAACAGGCCTGGTCAAAGACAAATCCATTGGAGCTAGAGCATATATCCCAGCACCCACACCAGGTGGGAACCCCCTACATGAGCTGGTAGGTGGCAGCAATTTATAGCCCACTAACAGCTCTGTGGCGCCTTCTGTACACACCTCCACAGCCTCTCTGAAAGCTGAAGAAGGCCACCTGATTGAGAACCCCCAGAAAGCACGAGAAAGGCAGTGTCTGGTTAATCCTACACAAGAGCTGAGGGAACAACACAACACCCTGTCCATACAGCACCTGCCATGCCAGGGGCACACCAGGAAAAGCTGCAACCACAACAGCAGCACAAATGCTGCTATTGCCCAGAAACAACAGAGCTCTGGGTATAGACAAGAATCCCTCTAAGGAATGAGTGAGGAAGCACATAACATGAATTTACTGTGGTTTTGAGAGTAGATGAACACAACACAACAAGAGACTGAGGTCACTAACAGTATCACCATGATCCCTTGGACTCCTCAAGATAAGCAGTAGCCCTGGAGTATCTAAAGCCCTTGCCTGGTTAACTATTCCAGTCAGAGCTCTCTGAAGGCTGAACAGCAGCCTAATGTTAGCAAGATATTAAGAGAGGAATAAATGCCATTTTGTTAAGGAAACTTTAGAGAAGAGTGACAGTTTTGAAGACTCATTTTAAGCTTTTATCACTGGAAAAGAGGAGAAGTCAGGTTACTTAACTGCTGTTATGACAATTATCAAATGGAAGAGACCAGTGACTTGAAGAGAACATTGCAGCTCATAGCAAAATTCCACTATGCTTTTCATTAGGTGTGTCCAATTACTTCCAGTATAAATTAGCTAGACCGTTGAAAGCAGGTTTGCAGAAAATGAGTTTAATGCTATTATCAAGTGGAAAAAAAAGAAAACAAGGAAAGATTTGTTTCCCATCAAATAGTCACAAAAGTCTAAAGATATGTTGGAGATCTCTTGGATGCTGCAGAACCTTTCAGAATTCCTATCTGCTTCACTGGAAAGATCCAGGATTCCAAGACAGCACTTGACGTTAACTTTGTTGCAACAGTTCTAGGAATGTAAAGCCAGAACATACTAGGGCCAGCTCCAGTAAAGCTGACTTCAAAGTGTACTTTCAGGCTGCTGAGTAACTGCAGATGCAGGCAGATGGCTTATAACTATTCCACCAAATTACTCACACAAATTGTTGCTAATAGAGTCATGCAAGCAGTAATACAAGCCCTCTCCCCAGTCCCACTGGGCTCAGTAACCTTCATGGTGCAAACTAACAAGTCAGCACCTTCAAATAGGCCAGAGGACAAGTAAGGAGCAGAAAACAGGAGTGATACCATGCAATTCCACTATTGGTAGTGTGGGTTGCAGGTGTGTCTGAAAGTTTAGGCAATCCTGCTGAGTTAGACAAGCTTCTCCTAGAAAAACTCATGGTTTTCTATTGTCCTGACATGCAGAAAGAGAGCCTCAACCTGTCTGTGATACTCAGCTCCAACAAAAGCAGAGGTACATACATCATCCTATTTGGAATAAAGGACTTCAAAAGCAGAACATCCCAAAACTTTTTGAAAAAATACTTTAAACATTTCACATATGGTAAAACTGCACTGAGGGTTTTCTGTGCTCCCAATTTGACCATTAGCTGCCTGAGCACCATGAGACTTGACACTATTCCCTGGAAGCAGTAGAACTGGGACCTGTTCTTTCATTATCAGAAAGAGGGACCTACATGGAGGGCAAACAAGAGCCCAAAGCACTCCTATCTCTGGTTCCCTTGTTGCCTGCATCACCCCCTTTCTGAGGGGAATTGAATCTGGGGAAAGGTTGGTTACTTGGAACAATACTGTGACCCCACACTTTACCTTCTGGTGGATGGGTGGAACCAGACTGGGCACACAGCAGTGCAGGGTGAGCCATGCACACATGACTGAGATAGGAAGAGACACTAATGAAGCATTCAGGGTTTTCTCAGACCATCCTGTCATTTGGTATAAGAATCACAGAGGAAACAGCTCCTCTTTACTTGAACTGGGCAGTGAAAATACTCAAGCTCTGACATTCAATGAGCACACACTTGCTCAAGCTTGCTGCTCATGAATTTAAACCTTATATATGATCAACTTCAGTTGTGGAGTCATGAACTAAAGTAAATGTTGAAAGCGTAAGTAAAGTAAAAGATTAAAATGTTCACAAGGAAATGGGCAGGATGACCAGACAGGAGAAACTGAGACAAACAGGTGATATTAGCAGAATTATTTGCAATATTGAGACTTCACATACAAACACTAAAATCAGAAATTTACTCTCTCTACAGGAAGATCAGACATCACATTTCTATTTGGTTCCATTTTATCTCACAAGTATCAATTGGAATTGGACTATGATCATTGCAGATCCCTTCCAGCTTAAATACTTTAATTCTCTGCCACTATGATGATCTCCAGGCAAGAGAACTTGGGCACTGTCACAAGACTGCACAATATCACAGGATGATTTTCCCCACTTACAACTTTCTGATTTTTTGAAGTTTTTGATGTCCCATTAACCAGAAGGAAACTTCCAAGCTGTCACAACAGTCCTATTCTAATAGAAAGGGGTTTTGTTGCTTTAAGTTCTACAAAGTACAGAAGTTGCATGAGCAGAATTGTGCATGAAAAAAAATGTCTTAGGAGTAACAGATTTGAGCATTAAATTAAAATTCACACCAGAAACATTGGCTAAGAGGCAAAGGTGACAGTTAGGTGAAGTTTACTATTACACTAATTTCTGTCCTTATCTTTTGATTCCTGTAGCCTCTTTCATCTGATCGTCTAACAAAGGATCAGAGGAAACAATGAACTTGCATCCCCTAGAAAGAATTCCTAGTGGAGAGCAATCGGTTCTTTTGGTGCTCATTCGGTGTGTTTGCTAACTGCTCCCATGATGCAGCGATATCCTAAACGATACCAACCAAATCCACCAGATTTTTGGAAGCCTTAACTCAAGAGACCTTGCAACACCCCCGTGCGGTTAAAAAAAGGATCTTGGCTCATGCCACCCACCACTGAAACAGACACCCTTAGGCTGGGATGAAGCAGCTGTATGACACCACGCAGCAACACTTCACAGCATTTTAGGGTAGAAAGCAATTAACCTTTGGCTGAATCCCCTTAGCTCCAAGCTACAAAAGGAGTGTTTGTTCTGTTTTCTTCTCTACCCCCCACCTCCCCCAAGGCTGCACGACTCTGGTGTTCTCATTAGCTCACTGCCCAGGCTGCTCTCTGGACCCTGAAATGGAGAACAACAGTTGTCATCAAATTAATAGGCTGTTTATTCAGATAATAATTTTGTTTTTTCTTGCTTTTGCTCCAGAGTAGTGGCAGCTGATTCCAGTAAAATTAGGGTGAGGTTGTAGTGCATTGTTTTTGTTCAGGCAGTAAATACACTGGAGCTGAGATCTACTTAAGGCCTCAGATGTACTTTAAAGCAAATTAAGGGAATTTAGGCAAGGTCCTCTTTACAGGTATGAAGAGAGTAACTACTTCAGCTGAAGGATGGTATCTTTCAGCCCTCTAATATATCTTTCTGGGTTCAATTGAAATTTAATCCTACTTTCTGTACTTACACAGAACCTTCATACTCAAGTCCTGCCCTAAAACAGAGGATCCAAGGATCCCAGGATCTAAGTCTGACAGTGACATCATGGAAGCCTGGAAAACCTCACAAATTCAAATGTCCCTTAGATTTTTAACTCCTGAATCAGCATCCTCTGTAGCACAGGCAAAAAATGAATGAACTATAACATCTGAAGGCAGTTAAGCAAAGATTTGGGAATATAATCTGTGTTTGATCCCCCAACTTCACCCTGGACACATATTTCCAACTTAATTTGCTGCTTCTCAGCTTCACTCCATTAGTCTTCCACACCCTTCCATAACAAAGCATGTTCCTAAAGAGACACAGTTGGCGAGAGCACCACTTCAAGCAGTCAGAGACCACTCTGACACATCCATTTCAGTGCACACTTCTAACTTGAAGCTTTACTAGAGATGCTCTGCTCTGAGCCATCAGAAATGGGAATCTGTGGCTGAGGCTCTGCAGCACTGGGCAAGCACAGCCAGACCAGCAACAGCCTGTGGCCTGCAAGGGGAGGGCACAAAGCCAGCCTGACACAGGGGTAACACAACTCGTGCTCTGCTGGGCACCCTCAGGAGTGACTGGTCCTTCCAGCGAGCTGCACACACGGCCAAGACCTGTGAGGTCATAGGACCTGCAAGTGCACTCTCCTCTAAGTGGGTGGGAGGAGCAAAGTCCACTGCAGACCCTCAGCCCCAGGCCAAAATTTGTTCTCCTACCTTTTGTTTCCTTCACCTGCATGGCATGAGACCTTTCACCAGCCCTTCCCAAACAAGTGTTCTCAGCTGAGGTGCTGTGAGAGTAGATCTGACTATAACTTGACACCTTCCCACTCCTGTTGTGGGTCTGGTGTCATATTCAAACATGAGTGTTACATTCATCTCTTCCAGTGCCTGAGGTCAACATTTTGCCTTGGTTATCTACAGAAAAGGCTGCTGTAAATGCTCCTTCTGCAGGCAAACAAGAAGTCAGAAAACAAAATGAGTCAAAGCAATACTCTTCCTAAGGCCAGCCCCACCAGAGCAATGCAGGCAGGAAAAAGCAGCCTGCATTAGCAGATACCCTGCTAGTGGGCTTAAAGGGGAAGGAATCCATAAAACCTCCAGGCATTCCAGCAGGCTGGTACCCGGGATCACTTTCACAGTTTAGGAAACAGTTTCATCTCAACCCCCACAAACTGACCTTGGCAGAACATCGAAAGTTTGCACATAACAGCCATGTTTGTGCCATGAGTAATCCAGTCCTCTAAGCTAATGCTCCATTTTGCTGGTGGAACAAAATATCTTGTTATCATGTGAACTACATCACATTAAAATGATATTTATGAGAATCTCCTAAGTCCACTTAACGAGATCCATCTACCCATGGATTTTCATCATTTTTTGAATCTTCATGTCTTTCCCACATAATTTTCTTGTTTAGACATTACTATATTTTTCCAGTACACCAGAAGCAAAGCACACATGCTCAGGCTGAAACAACAACCTATGCTGGACATTAAATGAGGGAGTCTCTTCTTCAGAAATAAACCAACATGAATCTTTCGATTAACCAGAGCTTGGTGAAAAAAGAGATATACACATATCTCAACAACATATATGGTCTTATAGTAATATCTCCCTTTTGCTTTTCCATTTCTTGAATTTATGTTCAAAGATAATCCCGTTCATTAACAGTCCAGGTTAGAGAACCCCTAACACCTGAACATGAACATGACAGGACACTGTTGCCTGCTGCTGGCCAGCAAGGGAAGGAACAGCACACTGGGACAGCCAGGAGTGGGAAGTGTTGCTTCCACACTTGCTCTCTTAACCAGCCAGCTGAGTTAAAACATGAGAATACTGCATTTAGAAGTTTGTAGCTAAATCGCATTTCTATTTTTCATAAATTTTGTGTTCCAATGTAATTACAGTAGTTAAGTTGGTAGTTACAGCAGCTCTTCAAAAGAAAGAGACTAAGCTTACACAGACTGAAGCAAGCAGGGAGAAAAATCAGGAGTCTCATTCTATAAATTCTGGAAGATGGCACATCAATGCTCTGCACTTCCGTTTCTTGAAGAAAAAGCAACTTCAGAAAGTAATCTATGCCAATTACATGAAAATTAGGTCAGGTACCTTACCTAACTGATATTTTGTTATCAGTTCAGAAGCCCTCTGAGATACAGCAGTTTCTGGAAATAAGAACCAATGAACTTGGCCAAAGAAGCTGTAACTTGAGGGGTGGGAGCAGAGTGAAATATTTCAAAGCTAATGAGGAGTTTGGATCCAGTGGAAGAGAGATGCCTACTTTACTAATGAGTCAAAGGTGCCAATTTCTAGTGCAGCTGAACCAGGTAAGGAACTGTTAGAATTCATTTACATTTAAAAGTCTGAAGAGAGAGCCTCTAGATCCAGTGAGAAGCTGGCTTTGCCACAGATAGATGCTGAAGGAAGCAAAACCATGAAGGACAAATTGAAGTTGTGGTATGTCTTTGAAGTTCTTGGGCCATTTGGCATTAGAGGGATCTGCAGCCAAAAGTAGAAATAATGTTTTAAGAAGTGTGTGACAGCCAAGTTCATATAGCTCCTCACTTTGCAAGTTCTCACAGAATCAAGCACATTCACATGCATTAAAGGGTGGGTGTATAAACAGACCATACTTTTGGCTGCATTAAACCCATCCTGATTTGTACTGATAATATTAGTGGGCAACCCTTTTCTCCTGCCTCTTTCATGCAGACACTCCAATATAATTAACTATATTAGGCAGCTCATGGGTAGATGTTTCCAACAGTATCTGAGCCTTTGCCTTCCAAAATATCATTCACTTTCCATGAATTCAGAAGTGCAGGAGCACCTTGTATTGGCTGAGTGCTCTCCCTCACAAGGAATTTGAGATCCAATCCAAGGGCACAAAGACAGGAGTTGGTGTGGTGGTGAGAAAGTAAAGCTGACTGACATTTTCCCAACATCAGGAACATTCCAGGTAAGGACAGGGTCAGCAGTCCTCAGGCAGTGGACACAGCCTAAAACCATGGCCCAGTTTATGTCTGCCCGATGCAGACAGAGGGGCAGGCTGTGCCCAGAGGGCTGAGCAGCTGCACACACCACTCTGAGCTTCTGCAGCTTTTAGGCTGACATCATGCAACTGCAGCTTTTCAGTAGGAAACAGGACAATTCCCAATGGTTACTCATGTCCAAGTCAATGCAAGGAAAGGAAAAAACATGCTCTGTTCTAGCTGTTCCTGTACAAATAGTGAGTGTGGGTGCAGATACATCACTGAAAACCTGGGGCTGAGGAACAGCCCATCCACAAGCAGGGCTGTAGAAGGAATTTACTGCTCTGGAGCAGAAGGGAAAGGCACAGCTCAGAGGCATCACAAAACAGCACAGCAGGCATTCTGCACTGCCTCTGCTCCCTCCACACACACACAGAGCACAGCCCAGAACAGCAGCTTCCCCAGCCCTTCCCCTCCCAGACACAAGTCAGCTTTTTGCTGTTGCAAAGAGAAAGAGGGAAGCAAGCTAAGAAGAAATGCACTCAGCCCAGTGTTAGCTGGCAATGCTGAGTGAGAGAACAACTATGAAGCATCCACTGAAATCCCACTGTGCCATAACTGGCTGACAAGCCCTGGAAGCTCTATAAAGTGTCCTTTCATTATTGCCTGCCCTCGGATGGGCAGGTGCAGGCAGTAAGGCAGGAGTGCAGAAAGAAACTCTTAGTCTTCCAGACAGTATAGTCTCCAAAGCTGATATTATGGTCAAACAGCACAAGCCATAAGCCAGCCCTTCCCTGTCTGTCATCATTCCTGCCTTATTGTCCTGGGCTTTGCTTTGTTCTCTGGGAGCAGGCATGCTCCAGTTCTCAGGCACATGCCAGCACAGGCGCTGGCGTGCTGCCCACCCTAAGTACCGTGTAGGCAGGATGGCGCCTCCGAAATTTAAAACAATATTTAATGTTTTACATCACTGCGGGCCTGTAGATTATTTTCTAAATCCATGGAGCAACAGTGGATCAGCATGTGGTGTGTTAATGCTGCACAAGGAAATAATGCATGAGGGGGAGAGATTAGGAGGGAGCACTTGAAATTGCAGTTGGCATTAGCTATAGGGTAACACATAACATGGGATGACCTGGTCATCCCAGACTCCATAGTGCATTTAGCACTGGACTCCAAGAAAGAAACATACGTAAGAAAAGCCTGCCCTAGAAGCAGACAGTTTCACCTTTCTAGTTCTACCCACCCAAACCTTTGAGGAAAAGCTTCTTCAGGAAATGCTTATGGAATAGAAATGTTAAATATCATTGTTTTCAGAACAGAGGACACAGATCAATCTAAAGTGAAAACCTCAAATACAAGCCTGTTTCTCATCTACAAGAAAAAAAATCAACATAATGGACAGGGACACACTCTGATTGATGACATATCACACTTCAGGATTATACTCACAAAGCATCAGTGGATCATTCTTTCTGCTACTAGTGTTAGAAGTCACCTTAAGGACCTGAGCAAACATTGTAGCTTTGAAGTAATTAAGATGGTATAAAATGTAAGAGTTCAAGCATGGTAGTATGAAGAAAATATGTTACATTTGTTAATCAGGAAAAAGTTGGCTCAGACCAAATGGGGATATCTTGATGCTATCTGCCCAGCTCTATTTTCTTGTTCAGTGATCAACTTTGTTATGAAATTAATTTTGCAGGATTAGTGGTAAGTCCTTTTTCATTGCCTTATATTTGTCACTCATGAGGCAACAGCAAGGATTGTAACTTCATTTCCAGAACAGAAGCCTGACAATATAAGAAAAATTTATCCAAGATGAATGGTGAAGTTCACTGACCTCAAAGTCTGGTGACACTTAAGGCTCAAACAAATACTGCAGTTCAAAAAGCCATCATTTGCACACCAACTGTTTGGTAGGCACTGAGAGCTGAGACTATCCCACAAAGATGAGTAGCTGACAAAAACAGGGGTTAGACTCTTTGGCACATGAGCACCCACCTCCAAAATCCAAATGCCTTGGTTGCATTCAGACCCTAATACAAGTACAAGTTGTCCTTGCCACAGTGACTATCCCTTTTCCATAGAGTCCCTTCAAGATTTAGCAC